>NW_027271097.1:1725000-2126709 GCF_040938485.1 Diadema antillarum
TGTTCAGGACTATTGTCAGGGTATTAACCACACACTCCTATACACACTCATTGACCACTGCAAAATTACAATTTTGTACAGAGGGTTGAAAACAGAGCAAAATCTGAAACCTAACTTAGAAATAAATCTTAAATTCAATGAAACTGATTTATGCTATCATTTTTAAATAACCGCCAACAAAAGTGTCCACTATTCAGTTATTGCTCATATCAATGTCAGAATTTTCTGATATACAGTTTTTGAACTATTAAGGATCAAAAGTGGGAAATGTTTTTTGTAACACCTAGTATTTAATCATACTAGTAGCAGGTCTCAGGAGGACCCTGAGCACGTAGCGAGGCAGTTCACTTCCAGCGCCTTACAAATTGCCAAGCTTTCGACGGTTTGACCGGTCTTTTCAACATTGCGAAAAGCAACCAATAGCTGTTTTCTTGCTAAAATCGCCATATTGTTGGTGGAGTGCAAGTTAATTGAATTCATATTGCTGTTTTGCTTTGCTCTGATTTTCAGAATTTCAAAAGCCCTTGGTTCCATCGGGCTAAGCTCTTATATGATGTAATTAATGGTTCTGCTCCATCCTATTTGATTGATCGCTTCACGCTATGCAGTAGTACACATCGGTACAGGACAAGAAGGGTGGGCACCCATGGTCTTGTTTTGCCCAGAGTCACCTCTGAGAGTGGGAAAAGGGCTTTTTCTTTCTCTGGAGCTATGCTTTGGAATGCACTTCCTGCAATTATACGCAATTCTACCTCAAAAGCTACCTTTTGCTGTAATTATTTGAAACGTTTCGCCTCATAACCTGGGTTATTTGTTATCTGATATATGTAGATCTTGTTAGATCCACTTTCTGTAATCTCTGTTGTATATTTCTGTAGTGTTATTTGTCTGTTTCGTTTGACTTTTATGAATGAGTTTGTGACACAGGGCCTCTAGAGAGAACAGCGCATTGACTACTGATAGGGCCACCCTGTATAAATATGACTAAATAAATAAATAAATAAATAAAAGCCCTGAAGAAGACCTTGGCAATAAAGGTACCGGAGTGAACTATCACACTACTTATGCTTGTTCCTCCCTTTTGTCACTATTATATGAAACGATGCAGCGCCCATCACGTACATGGTTAGGGCAACTTCACGCTATTATATACCAAGGTTTAGATGAATTTCCTGCTGTCATACACCTCTTGTTCAGTTATAGGATGATACAAAAATAATCTATCATTTTTTCTCTCAGACAGGAATACCAATATTATCCAAAAGGGTCATCTTGATATCATCACTGTCACTTATTCATCTTTTATACGCATATTGATGAAAAATATGAATTTATTTTGACATATCATCTGAATCACAAGCTAAGTCATCATTTTCTCTAGAATTGTATAATTTCTCTTTATATATATATTTTTTTTTTCTGACTGTAAAGGAAATCGTGAGCTTCTTTCACCCTCTTGGACCCATCGCATGTAAGATCTTTTAATTGAACCCTTACTTTCAGCACCGATGGTTTTATCAAGAGAATGATTAAGTTCGCACAATAGCATCACATGGAGCAGGAATACCAAGAATTGGTGACATAATTCGAGCGAAAACGTTGTTCATAGAGTTACATCAAATTTTAACTTAACATTATTTTTATTGGCTTCCACACCTTTTTTCAGACTTTTTTTGCCCTTTGTGCTTTAACTCTTTTTTCTTTTGACATTCTTTACCTGAGGGGCCAACGTTCTACAAGCTTTGTCTTTTTATCGGGTCTCTCCATTTTTGCGTGTTGTTATTTCATCTTTATCACTTCAGTTCTCATGACAACATATTATTACTACAAGGTTATTTTACACTCTTCTAAGTTTACTTTGCTTTGCTAGTGAAACCTTATTCTCTATTACCAAAGAAAGTGACATGTCTTTGTTCTTTTCGAAAAGTGAAGTAAAATTTAGATTGAATTGAACTGTTCTGTAAGTAAGGACACGTATCTTTGCATCAAATGCGGAAATACATTCTGAAGGCTCACCATACGGTTGTTCAAGGGTACGGAAATGTCTTTTACCAGAGGTGTAGTTAGTCCACTGAGTACCAAAAAGAGGGGGGGGGGGGTGAAAATATTCCCTTTTGAGACGACGCTTGGCGTTAACTTATATACGTTCTTCCCATTCTCCATGGATAGATATCTGGCAAGCTTCTTCTGACGGTATGTACAAGTATAGACAGAATATGGAACTAAACATACAAGCGCAGATATGCGCTAATTCATAGATTCTACCAACTTACTGCTCATCAGATGTGTCACGTGTGTGTGGGTAGCACGGTTTCAATGGGAAATGGGCTGACAATGATCAGCACATGGGCGACAAAAGGTTATAAATTCCTATTAATTTTAAACTCCAATCCTCTTCTTCCACGTCTGACTTCACACGTACACTATTTTTTTTTCTACCGTTGTGTTTATACTGGAGTAAAATGTTTCTGATCGTAATTGTGTGCGGTTTCTGGGCACTGACAAAGAAGTAGACTTGCAAATAATGGTTTCATGTACCTGAATACCCATAATACACGGTGCATGAAGCATGAATAGGGCACTGTGGTAGCTGTGTGCTTTATATTGAGAAAAACGAACAACCGCACTGTACTTCGTCATTCATTTGCAGCTACTAGACTAGACACTGGCTCCTAGAGAGCATCAGATACTGTATTCAAGTGTGATTTGTCTCGCTTGATACATTCATCAAATAGTGACCTTTAAATACACGATGCTCTCTCTCCTCCGAACACATGGGTTATGCCTAGCCTCTCATTTGCTTCTTTGCCTAGCAGGAAAATTTTGAGATGGTCGCTCGAGTAATAAAGCAGGGGTAATATTCTTACAACCAATATTTTAACACAAATTCCGTTGAACTGGAAAGGATAAGGTGGTAATTATGATGAACGTCGTGTACTTTCACTCAGTAGTTGATAGCTTTTTTTCACCATGTGAAATAGACGAATACTGTGTATCTTTTACGCATTTTCTAACGCATTAAACTCATCGAAATACCAGCTTCTCGCACAATATACACATTTGCATGTATTAAATCTAAATGTCGGAAGAAGTACGGATATTCACAAGGCAATGAACTAAGTTTAGGACGCTACTTGTCCTGCGTCACGCCTAGTACTTTGATGACAGCATCGCGAAGCACGTAGTACTCCTCGCGGTAGTTATAGACTTGAGCGGAGAGACGAACAAACAGATTCTGCGCGCCATCGGTTATCACATAGATAGCCACACCGGTCTCTTGGGCAATGTCGAGGCACAACCTCACATGGCCGTCGTAGCCAGCATCCGCGTACTCCGTCAACCGAGGTGTTGTCGGAAGGGTGACGAGACACATATTGGGCGCCCTCAATGCTGACTCGCGCTCAAGCCACTTCGTTTTCCACGCAGTAGCCAGCATATCGGCAGCCCAATTAATCAGCTTTGAGTTGTAGTCGATTATTTTCTCCTTTAGAGAGAAAAAAGGAAAGTATTTAATTAAAGAAATGAATAAATTAATGAGTGCATGACCAAAAATAGATCAATGAAATAAAATTGATAGATGAATCAATGGATAAGTACATAATTGAATAGATTAAGAATTGACTAAATGAATAAACGAAGATGAAAAAAAAAATCATAGGTCCAAAGAAACACATATTGATGAAAATTAACAATTCATAATTATCACTCTCTCTGAGAATGGTCATTTTTACTCTCAGAGTACTCGCATTTCGTTCTTGTCCAAGGATATCTTTCGTGGTCAAGACGGAAACGGTTTGTGTCGCATCCAGATGATTGTGCATTTCTGCAGGACTTTGGCATTTTCTCCATCTATGGTACGACATGTACAAAGAGGTGCTTTTCCCCTCGTGGTCTTTTATCCCCAAAACATACTTTTCTGTATATTGGTTTAATGGTGACATACCTGTATTTGATCAATCTGTACTCAGCAATGTAATTGTCTGCGTTTTGATGTTCGAAAGTTATACGGAAAAGTATAGATGAAGAGTTTTACTGCAAAATGAGCTATGCACCATTTTCAAATATTTCAAAGTAAGTCCATCATCAGATCAATAAAGCAAAATCAAACCTTTCCAGTAATATATCACTTGTGACATAACGAGGAATATTCTAGAAGTTATGAATAAAAATATCCTGCATTTTCTTCTTTTTTTGTGTGTTTTAAGCAGTTTTTATTCCAAATATCTAAACTTGACAAGAATGGAATTAGCTCGTTTTGCAATGAGACTCTGCACATGAAATCATTATGTTGTTCAGACAATTCTAACATAGGAGTAAACCTTTAATAGGTTGACGTCACATCCAGACAACTCTTGTGAGTTTGCCAGTGCTGTGCTATACATGAGGTTAGAGGAAGTTCGAGGCAGGCATTTCTGCTACTTACCAAACCTCCGAGGTACGAGTGGAAGGCGATAGCGCTGGGAGCCACATAAAACGGGATGTAATCCCGGGTACCCAGGAACTGAAAGCGTCTATGGAGGTTGGGGTGAAGTACAGAGTGTGACGTCATAATGGGTCGTATCCAGGGATGATGCTTCGGGTGAACGTAGAAAAGTGCGCAACCTCGAGGGGCAAAACACCACTTGTGTATATTTCCTGACAGTTTCAATACATACAAAGATAAGAAAAACAACAACGAAACGTTTTATGGTGCGATCAAAGTTAGATAAAAATAAAAGTTTACACAGGAGTGCTGACCATCCTGTAGATGCAGTTGATTTGGCAGTCAATAACTCCTTGTATGCTGATTGACGTAGAAAACCCCATAATGTTGTGTACACTGTGCAAAGTATCTGGTGCAGAAAGGGTTAAAGGAAATATCCAGCCAAGGTGAAAGATAGTCGGAAAAGAAAGTAAAATTCTACAAGCGTTACAACGAAAATATGAGTAAAATCGGTTAAAATTCTGAAAGTTATGAAATTATGAAACTTTACTTTCTTTTGCAAAACACTTCTCGAACAGTAGATATGAATATGCAAATGAGTGAGCTGATGATGTTATCACCATGCAATTTTCCATTGAACGTGTATTGAACGGCTATTTTTGTGCTACAAAGTTGTACCGTATAACATGAAATTGTCCATGTTTATTTAGACAACGAACTTAACTAACACCATGACAGGTCGTAGTGACTTTTACTCATGGATATATTCAAGATATCTTAAATTTGTTACAAAATAGGCGTTAATCACCGTTATAGAAATCAGCCCCGAGTTCCTCCAAGTTCAGGGTCAACTGTCCGGGTGCATGGGCCCCGTCAATGGCGGTGATGACCCCGCGGCTGCGGCAGGCAGCGATCAGCTCTCGGATGGGCATGAGGATAGCCGACGAGCTGGTGATGTGATCAATCAAACCCAGAACGATCCGGGGGTTGTCATCCAGGGCTCGGATGTGGAGGTCAATGATCTCCTTGGCCGTGGTATCGAAGGGGATGTCGATTTTCACGACCCCGATGTCTACACGATTTGATGATATTTTAGCAGCACAGGTTAGATTAATACCATAAACTTTATCATAAACATCATTATTGATAAGTCATCAACTCTGATTGGTTAAAAGCGAGAGCATAAATTCAGCAATCATGGGCCTATGCCTTCTTCCTGATAGTACCCAAACAGTCCCATAGTACGAAACTGCCTTCTTTTGGTATAAACGCTTGGCTGCCATAGCGCGAGAGTAGACCATGAATTCTCCAGCGCAAACGTCTATGGCAGCGCTTGATCGGGATATCATCTCCACGCTATGACACTCGGTGCAACACGACACCCACGAGTCATACAGCCCACGAGTCATACAGCTCACAAGTCATACAGCCCATGAGTTATACAGCTCACGAGTCATACAGCCCATTATTAGTTCGATTAAGCTAACAAGGCCCACGAGACCGACACATTAAGCCCCGTGTTATATCTGTCGAACTCAAGGGCTGTATTACTCGTGAGCTGTATTACTCGTGGACCTCTTTCCAATGTCGAACTCGTGAGCTGTATTACTCGTGGGTGTCGCTCTAGTGGGATGACCCCGGTGCAAGCTCCTCAGGTCATAGCATGGAGTTGGGATCCTTCGGGGTAATAATATCAAAACAATCCACATTAGTATATCACGACATCCTGAAATAGATACACTGGCCACCCCTAACAGGGATTTACTGTAGACATGGTAGATAGAACGCATGGTCAACGTTTTCCTGTCGCTTCATTATCTTTCTTTCATGAAGAGGCAAGTTTTAGGATGACATATTAATGTATTGATAGCGTTCACACAAGTTAGAAAAAATGTGATCAATTTGATATTCTTTGTTCTTATGAATTATGTCAATTGTGTACTGTCAATGCGAATAATGGCTATGGCATACGAAACAAGAAGAATGGGATCAGGTAGGACATAATTGTGACTTAGTGTAGAAAGTTCTTGCTTCAGTTTCCCGAACAATCACAGTAGATTACGGCTTCTTGAGAGATTATGGGCACAGCTTTCTAACAGTCGTTTTGTGCTCTTGACATAAAACAGTACAGATTGCATTACTTCTCAGGGGATTACTTATTTCAAAATAACAAATAATATCATTGGTTTATGTGGTGTTCTACCCTGAGTTTTGGTGAACGATCGTGAACTATTGTGGCTCATGCCGAGTAAAATATCTCCCAATCTTGAGATCCCAGGACAGACTCCTTTGGTAGCAACAGCAACGCATGTTAAGCAAAGTACTTAATGTACAGTACATGTATTTTAATCTTCCCTCTGCCTCGGGATAAGTACTTAAAGAAGTTGGTGGGTAGTTGCTTGCTTATAAGCTTAGATTCCTTCCTTTAATTTGTGATAGCGTAAATCTAGATCAAAATTTAACGAGAACCTATATAGACAGAAAGAAGAACAAACTTCTTCAAATACCTTAAAGCCTGAGCTTACTCGGTAAATCACCCCTAAATTCGTACGAGTTTACCTGGTCGGAAATGGTTGCATATCTCTGCGGTCCTCAGAACACTGCCGTAGGTGAGACTTGTCACCAAGATTTGGTCACCAGTCTTAAATGGAAAGGACCTCAGGATGCTGTTTGTCGCTGTACGATGGAAAAAATGGATCAAGTGGTGTCCTGATTAGGGCATAGCATACGAGATTAACATTATTAGATGAATATTTTGGTACAGGTTATGATTTCATCTAAAACATGCAATATAAAAGGCTGTGTACAGTTCTGGTCGAGGTGAAGATTTAGCTTTTAACATTTTGCGAGATATTCAGAAACCACTCTATGAGATGTCAAAGAGCATGCGCTAAGGGGTATCAAAAGTTTATTTGATGAAAATCGGTTTTGAAGTGGCCGAGATATCCAAAAACAAGGTGAAACAAAGAGATCCTAATAAAGTTGTGGCCTGTAGTCTTTTATCATTATCACTTTTTGGGATATCTCAGCCATTTGAAGACCAATTTTCATCAAATAAACGTTGAGTCCTTCTTAAAATTACATGCTCTTTCATATTTCATAAGAGGTTTCTCATTATCTCACTTAGGAAAGTAAATAGCATGAATCCCCACCTCAACCAGTACTGCACAGCCCCTTTAAGAGCGGATCTGAATCTCCTTCCATGACTGACAAAAATTAGACATACCCGAGGAACTACAGTCCATCCGCATTTTGATATCTTAAGCAGATAGAGTAACTCCATTCATTTCTATACTTCAGAGAAATACTATATTATATTAAAGGGAACGCATAGTTTTGGTTGAGACCTGTAACTTCAGGCTTCTGTCATTTTTGAGATAATGAGAAACCTTTTGTAAGATATGAAAGAGCATGTAGTTTCAAGAGAAATTCAACGTTTATTTAATGTAGAATCCGTTTTGAAATGGCTGAGATATCCAAAAAGAGCGTTCCTAACGAAAGGTGGGACCTACCTTTTGTTACGATCGCTTTGTGTCACATTGTTTTTGGATGTTTCACCCATTCCAAAACCGATTTTCATCAAATAACCTTTTAATTCCTCTTAGAATGGTATGCGCTGTAGTAATTCATAAGTGGTTTTCTAGCATTTTGCAAAAAGTCATATTTGAAAGTTAAGAGCCCAATCCTCGTCTCTATCATTACTATACCACATCCCTTTAATGCATATTTCAGTTTGCCTCGGTCGCTATTAATGAGACTTGACAACATAAATTCCGTTTGTATAGCTAATACCTCTCCCCTGTAAATGTTGAGTATGACGTTCATGAGAAAACGCAACTGCAATGATTGAATGCAGAAAGATAACGCGTAACGAACAGATGGTCGTCTATACCATCCGGGAACTTATAACGAGTTTAAAGTCATTGTAAGCTGAAACAAACAACACTGTATAATTGCTATGGCAGCAGCCAGGAAAGAACCAATCGGATGATGTGAGCGCTGACGCTGTTGTCATGAATACTGGCATTTTAGCAACGAGAAACATGTTTCATGGGCGCCATAATAAGCCGTGTCACCTACCAAATGTTGAGTTTTCTACCAGCACGATGTTCTCCGCCTTGGCGCCCACAAATTCCGCCACGCGGCTGATGGCAGCCTCGAAGAGAGACATGGCCTCGTGAACATACCACGATTCGGCGTTAGCTTCCCTTTCTTGCATTAGCCTGCCACAGACACACAAGAGCAATAAAATCTATAAAAATGTAGCTATCGAGTTAATAAATTTATTCGAAATACAAAATTCCTATATTTCATATATCCCTAAATTTCATATATTTCACGTACACTTATATATATATATATATATATATATATATATATATGTATATATATATATTGTATCTGCGTGTGTGTGTGTGTTTTTGGGGGGATGTTTATGTGTGTGCGAGAGCAAGCGTATTTATAGGAATTGTTTATTCCAAAATGCAATTTTCATGATCGTTCTGCTTAATTTTGTTAACAAAGTCAAAGTGATTGAGACACATTTTCATTATTTTGTATTTGTACATGGATTCAGAAACAAAGCTTTCTGGGGGAAAAATTAAAGTATATATGACAAGGTTGAAATGCGTACTGTTTCAGATTTTTTTAGGAGACATATATAGCTTACTCTTGTCACTTGCTCGTGGAGCTGTTTAGCATCTCCATTTTTGCTTGATACTTGATTTTTTTTTCTTCTTCCTTTGTCCTCATGTCAGTGTAGACCTGTTCTTATAACATTTTGCGATTCATTTCGTTTACATGACAGATTTGTTTAGATTCAGTGTAGACCTGTTCTTATAACATTTTTCAATTCATTTCGTTTACATGACAGATTTGTTAAGATTTATAATCTTATATAAATGAATTTATGGGAATATGATCAGCCTAAGAATGTCAGTCGCCTGTTGCTTTAAATTCCTCCATCCAATATCTCAACTTTCGTGGCATTCTCTAGCATACTTTGTACCAATAAATACTACACCTTTCTTGAATACTTTTCGGTATGTGTTTCCGATGACTGCCTTTAAACTTGTATTTTTATCGAATTTGTTGAAATAGACTTGGAACTTGAAGTGTTTGCTTGGTTCGTCTGAAGGTCGAGTAAATTTCAGGAAACTTCAAAGAGAGACTTTAATCTAAACCAACGTCTTGTTTTGGGTTATTATGTGAAACATGACAGAACTTATGGTAAAGTAATGGTAGCATTCCTACTTCCAAAAGTGAAATGTCTGATATTACTCGGTGCTCTGTGATCATCGTATCTTTGAGGTTAGCTATCTTTAATCCAGTAGCAATTAGGACTGTAGTCGTTCCTTTATCAAGAGCTGACAGCTTTCCTATACTTACACCTCATTCATAATCAGTACCTCTTATATCAAGTTGAAAATATTAAAACTGGCACCTTGTCGTGTATGCATACTTTGCAAATGAAATTTGCAAAATAGTTCTTACTCGAATGTTTACATGTATGAAGGAAAAGCAGCTAGAAGTTTTATAAATGCCAGCATGTGTATGGCCGTCTTAGCTTTATAGGACCATCAAAAATCAGCTATCCACAAAGCTTACACTTAAAAGACTTTTTTTACAGAGAAAATTCATGTGTTTGTTTGTTTGTTTTTTTAATTCTAAGAGATAGGATCTAATGCAGGGGGCATTTGAATGATTTTCTATTAAAATGAAAATTTGCTACATGTACCGATTGTATCCTAATATGAAAAGGATTTAAGTTGTTGTGTCTTTTCATAAAATCAAGCGTCATTCAGGAGAACTGATTAATACTCTAACATACCTCTGTTGAATATCAAGCACTTTCCGCGGAACCGCTCCGAAAGATCCGTTGTTCAAAGGATGGACCGCGGGCGAGAAGCAAAATTCCTGGTCCCGCAAACTCTTCCCGAACTCCGGCGGCGGTCCATTCCCGATGAAGTCCCGGGTCAGCTGCTGTAGCCTGCTATTCCCATCTGCCTCAGAGAGACAAAGTTTGGCTTCTACTCCTTCGGTGACAGCTCCCATATCGTGTGTCGTCATCGTATTATGACGGAATGCGTATGGCACAGGATCAAAAATTGACCTCCTCTGTATGGAATTGACCGGTCCGTCTCCTTTGGATTCGTAGATTATTCATGTTTGGTGAAAAGAATTTTTAGGCGCGGGTCATGTGAGAAAGGTGAAGCAATATTATAGTGAAATATGAAGTAGCCAGCTGTCACCAGGGGTAACGAAGCTATAAGATTTCACCATCGTGGACTGAAATGTTAACATGAATTTCTCTCCATTTTATTTAGTTATAATAATTATAGTCTGCCACGCTCTGATCCCGTCGTATAACTTCAGAGACCATCATGAATGCTAAAATTTTCTAAAATGCTTGGTATGATGTATCTTTTTATTTATTTATTTTTACCCATTGGTTTCCACTATAATACTTTATAACAAACAGCAAATATCGTCTTCCCTTGTTCTTTTATTCCTTGATTCTTCGATACGTGAAAATAGCTTACTACTATGCAAGCCCATTGTTGACTGTTTCTCGTAGGAAGCTTATGTTCTCATTGTATTCTTTGCGACTCCGATACTGTCTACACGAAGTCGCTGCCGGAGATTATTCTAAAGACAGTATATTCCAGTAATATTTATAGAATGTTGCGAATCACTTAGTAAGAGTGAATATTCTGCGTAAGTCATTTATCACGCTGAGTAGGGAACCACTTTATAGATGCCACTCACCTTTGTTTTTGGTGCTTTCTATGGTTAAGCCTCTGGACAGCTTGTGATTCTATTTTTCACGAAGTGCGTGCTGAAATGAAGCATAAACAATCACACTATGAAAGTGAAACGATATGCTATAGGCTACCTTTTCACCGTCGACTAACATCAAGAAGCACTCAGTACTACGTTATTCCTGCCACTCTGGTAACCGGTTTCCCCTTTCTATACGTTAAACTTCCTCACACCCCGGGCTGATAACAGACTTTCGGCCAATCAGAACGCCGTAAAAAGTCGGGGTGCTGGTAATGTTCGCACCCGACGCAACCTCTCCGGAAACAGCTCAAGAGCCGAAGAGTTTCAAGGGATTAACCAGCGAAAAGTAGATCCTACCCTATCTGTTAGTGACGAGTTTCTCAGATTTCGTTTCCCGACCCAATCCGAATCATCATGACCATTATATGTCAGACAATACCAAGGATCTCTGTTTATATATTGTACATGGAAAATATCTCCCACCCCATAGTTGATAGCATACAGGCTTGCACCCACGTACACTAGAGAGCCACAGCACGTGTTTCTTTCTTTCTTGTTACCATAATATCGCTTGAATATACTGTAGACCAGTATTACAAGACTCCTAACAGTGTGTGATAATCCCTCATATATGTATATCTATAATCATGTATCTTACAATCTAATACCGTGATTGTTCATTCACCACATCGTTACAACTTTTTCTTTGAAAAAGCGAACGAACAATAAATCAAAATTGAAATCAAGACTTACCACATTTGTACAGACGTCCTAGTCAACGTATGATTCACTGTGTGGACATCGAGGGTCCGTCCCGCCAGTGTTATGTAGAGTCTGAAGCAAAGAGTGTAGAGGCGCTGAAGTATGGAGAAATGAACGCAGCCTCGTCGTAGATGCCATAAGAAAACGTATTTATGACGTCACATACAGGAGGGAAACAGAGTGCAAAGTTCAAAGTCAAGTATGTGCGTGCTCTGCCGCTGCAACGGATATTAGCTGACACAGCAGATATCAATACGAAATAATGTTTAGTGGAGGTAGAAAATGATTTTTTTTTCTCCCCATCATCCAGTGAAACTCTCTTTGACCTTTCAGTCCATGATTATACGTGTACATTATACGAGGGTATAGCGTATTAAAGATGGAATGAATGTTTCTGATGTATATGATACCTACGGGTAACTATAATACTCGGCATACATTGTAATTTACATCTGCAGGCTTCGTATAAGTAGAACAACTTGCTGTAACTTACAGTTGTTGTTGTTGTTGTTGTTGTTGTTGTTTGTAAAAACTCAACAATGACAAAAAGGTAAACACAAAACAATCTACAATACCATATCATATCAATAATGATAAAATAAGATATACTCACACTTTTTTGTTTTTCAATATTTTTTTATTTCTATAATTTCACATGACAAAAACATTCATCTTGAATGTATAATACAATATGCAATCAGCAATGTTTGATCATCAAAAAAAAATGGAAAAAATCACACACACATACGCAAACACACCACCTGTCTTGCAAGGTAATGCCTAAAAATAAAGCTCGCTGCAATCTTTGAAAAACCAAAGAAAGCAAACAGCAATAGTAGAAAAGAAATTAAACCTGTATTAAGAGACATCAAGAGGACATCATTCAAAGCTCGTTTGTTCTGTTGCGGACTAAAATCTAATACATGTACAAAGAATGGTGGAAGTTTCATTGCAATGTGACAAAACGATACGAGTTACAGAATTTTAGATTCTTGTGTTTTCAAAACACAGTGCTATTTTCACCAAGCACAAAATGGACAAAAGCAAATTGTGATGATGATGACCCTTATTCTCTGAACCCGTCACGCCAAAAAGCCCTAAAAACTTAGTTGTTGTTTTTTTTGTTTTGTTTTTTGCTGCGATTACTTCCAAGGGATAGCACAGCATTAGATAATGTGATAATTCAGCTTTTAACTTTTTGCGAGATACTTAGAAACCACTTTATGAAATGCTAAAAAGCATACAATTCTAAATGGAATTCAATTTTTGTATGATGGAAATCAGTTTTGAAATGGCCGAGATATCCAAAAACAAAGTAAAACAAAGCACTCTTAATAAAACGTGGGTCCCACCTTTTAGGAGTGCTTTTTGGGGGATATCTCTGACTGAGCGATCTTAAAACCAATGTTCATCAGATAAACTTTGAATTTAACTTAGAATCATAATTGCTCTTTCATATTTTATAAGAGTTTTCTCATTATTTCAAAAAATCATAAAAAGTTGGAAACCTCAAGCCCCATCTCAACCAAAACTTCGCCATTCCTTTCAAGCACTGTCAAGCATTTGCTTAGGGTCCTGCGATAGTCTCACCCTCTGCAGTAATCAAAATCACATTTATTGTATTAATTGGTTTCAAATTTGTTTATGTTCACTCTATCAGTTGTTTACTTATCACGTTATTTGTCATTCATATCATATAATCATTATTGTATACCTTTATTTTGAAATAAACACAGAAAAATATCAGCAAGTCCATGTGGTGGTGATGTCATGGTCTCTCACAAGTCCTAAGGACTTGAAGATATATCTTCACTTTGTTTTCTACTAACCTACTCTTAAAAGAAAAACAGCAACAAAAACGAGGGACATCTCCACCCTCTATACTCCAGTCATCAACTTACAGCTTCAAGCACACATCTGTCTTTGCCATCTGGCATCACCACCACTGCCTACACCACAAGTGGTACTGTGATGCTGCTATCACAAGCACATGACAAATGACCAACTCCCCCAAAACACCATCATTCCAACCATCATAACTATTGTTCTCACTCCACAATTATTATCACTCATGGCAACTTTAGCATAATTGTGTCAATATTACCATCATCACTACTACCTTTGCCACCTGAAACACACCATTCTGCACAATAGGTACCATTCAACAGTATCTACCACTAGAGTTTCTAGTGTTCCATCATCATCACCATCAAGCGTAGGCTTAAGTCTCATCTTTTAAATACTTATTGTGTTGATTCGTGATGTCGTCAAAACAATGTTAATGTCAATAACTGAAAGTAAGTCCTGTATGTTACATTACAGATATGCATATAATTTTATGTCAGACTTCCCTTTAAAAAAGAAAGTATCAATGTATGATATTATTGAAACCCAGTTGTCCTTTTGTCATGTCTTGTTTTGTTTTTGTTATGTTTTGTTATGTTTTTTTGTTTTGTTTTTTGTTGGGTGTGTGTGTGTGTGTGTGTGTGTATTTTATCGTCTCACATAACACTTTCTTTATCTTTCCTTTCCACCCCCTCCTCTCATTCCTATCCTTGTTTTATGTAAATAATCTAACTTCACCCCACTGCACATAGCCTCCCTTGTCTATTCCCTGTTTTCGTTTGAGATTGTGTATTTTTTTTTCTTCCACTATGTATACATATATATATACATGTATTTTTTTTCTCTCTTTTATTCCTGAGGGACCTTATCTCACAAGCTATGCTTCACTAAGGTCTCCTCGTTTGCCTTTCTCAAAATATTGTTACCCTTTCTTATCATTTCACATTCACATGTAATTATACATTTATGTATTTGCAAAAAATTTAGTGTTAGTTGTTGTTGTTCCTATATACTCCTGAAAGAAAGTGTCAATGTTATTGTTATGTTATTGTTATATTGCTTATTGTTGGAAGAAAGACAAATGAATAAATAAACTTAAACTTGAAACTTGAAACTATAGCAACCCATTATGAGACAATGTATGGATATTTTCATATAATATCATGGATACAGTGCACATGTATTTGCAAAAACAGGAAGGACTAAAGTTCAGAATGAAAAATTTATATTTGTAATCACTCACATTGAATACCAATACATATCCATTAAAAACAAAGCAAGCACCAGATTTTAATATTTCAGATATATTATTCATCATATAAATCATGCTTTTAAATTTGTACAATAGAGCAGTTCATCTGTTAGCCTACAGTCACAATGCATCGCCTCCCCTGTCATTAATGACTGACAGATCAATATCACATCATATTTCTGAAGTAAACTTGATTATGCAGCATGTCAAGTCATTTCATTGAGCATGGTCCAGCTTAAACCTGTTGAAAAGGCTACATGGTTGAGCATTCACAGAAATGACTGACGGAATAGGACTATGTATCATTGTACCAGCCCTGAAAACTGGGCTGGTGCCGTAATCTGTACATGGAAATACTATGCACACATCATATCATTATTATTATTATTATTTTTTCATTACTGCTATATGTGCTTTGGTTTTGCATTGTCCTTGTGTTACAGTTGTATTGTCTTCACTAGTTTTCACATATAAACAGCATCAGTGCGCTTTGAACACATAGATGCAATTATCATTATTATTATTGTAACTGGTGGGCTGGGGTGTCTTTCTTTCGCCAATAGTCTTCTCGTTACAGTTATAGCTTTGACTGCTTAGCCCTGTAGCCTTATCAAAATTTCAGATAAATCATCCTTTCATAATTCATGCTTTGAAAGCTAGGTCAAACATGACAGTGTCAACCTTGAAGACAAAATAATATTGGTTATTGGCCTTTGTCAAAGCGAAACAAAGTTCTCATTTTCACTCCAAGTAAAACTAACATGCAATCAAATGAACATCATTCCTTGGACATGTGATTTTAACACTACGAGAAAAGCTGATCTCAAACAAAACTTACAAAGGAGCACATTGATATGGTCATACTCAGTATGATTACAAAACAAAGAAAAATGTTTTGCAAGTCAAATTCTTTAAGACTATGACTATATTCTACATAATAGAAGGTAAACATAATACATGTATATGACTGCAGCAGTCAAACTCTGTGAGGGTATGCAGTTTTTGTAGTCTCTACTTTATGGACACAAATTACATGAGGTAGTTTGCAGAAATGAATTACCTGTATCATGTCCTCATGACATGGTTTTACAAGTAATCAAGAACAACAATGAAACCAGCAATCAGCAACCTTAAGACTACAGCTAGCTGTGCATTATGATACTTATCAATCACAGCGACCTTTTAAACAACATTATTGTACTCTGGTGAATGAAGAGGCATATTTCTGGCAGAAAAACTATATTTTTACGTTTCCTTTTCCTGCCATAGATATGTGAAATAATACATGTACAATTTTGGTAAAATATATTTCATGAAAAATGCAGTATTTCTACAGAAAAATAATACAAAATACTGCCACCACAGTAGTATTTGGCATGTCTGCATATAAATTATATGACTGCAACAGTCCAACTTTGCGAATCTAGACAGTTTTGATAGTCTCTGCCAAATGGATGCAAAATTACGTGAGGTAGTTTGCTTTAATTACATGTATAATTTCCTCAACCAGTGGCTTCGCAAGAAGACAAGGACAATATCAGCAATCAACTGCTCACGTTTCTTTTAGACTATGGCTAGTTGTGCATTACAAAAAAATGTCATCCATTGGTGGAATACAGATTACTGTAAAAGTGGAAATTTTCGCGGTGTTGAAATTTTCGCGCATTTTGCGCAATCAGAAACTAGCGCGAAAATAAAAGCACGCGAATATTTCTGCTTGCCATATGTTCCTGTAGTTGATGTCTTGATACCGCGGAATTAAAAACACGCGAAACTCTTCTTATCCAGCGGAGCGGGAAAAATTAGTCACGCGAAAATATCCACTTTTACAGTACAAGATTCTATTGAAGTATGCCTCTGGAAACCACGAAACGAGGGACCTTAAATTTTTAGCTGCATTAATCGAACGTGGTGAGACCACTCTAACGTTCAAACGATGATTAGTGATTATTTCTATAATGCATAGGTGGAAGTCAAATTGCAGTAAAATGTATGTGTGCACATTCATTACCTATCATTATCAGAAGGTGATGTTTCTGCTAGCATTTGTTTGTTCATTTGTCTGCTGTCAATATAACTCAAGGAGTTATGAACAGATTTTGATGAAAATTTCAGGACAGGTCCATTGTTGTGATAAAAGAAACAGGTGATAGGTTTAGGCGGTGATCCAGATCATAATGCGGATCAAGGGTTTTGATGCATGCACAACTAGTATTTTATTACATTCTTGACCATGGTTTGGCCTGGGTGGAGCTGTTCCAATTATTGAGCATCAAACTGTGTGCAGAATTGCTATACATGTAGTAATAAAATGAACAAAACAAACATAGACAGAGAATAAGAAAGGTATCATAGTCCAATTACAATCGGAAGTTACATTCAAATACATACAGTGGATATGGAGGCAGCCATTTTAGTAAATTACATCAAGGACTTGACCCTAACCAGTCTGGGCTTTTTGGCCTGTTCTGTGGCCGGAGGAGGGTTGATTCAACCCCCCCCCCCGAGATCTCGGCCATTGATCGCGCAATCCCCCTGAAAATCGGCACATACATTTCTTGTCATGTAATCTACCGAACTAAAAAAGGAAAAAAAAAAATCATTTTTCATATTCTATATTAATTAATAGGTGTGAAATCATAAATTTTGCTCTCATCCAGAAAATAAAGCTAATGGCATCCTACTTTTTGGTGACATTATTCTTTGTAGCATTTCTAACAATGTACTTGAAAAAAAAAAATCTGGTATCGAAGTTAATTTCTTATGTATTCTGTCGTTTTATGAATTTTTATGTATTTCTTTGTTCTTCGACCTTTTCTTTTTCCCACAAATTTATTACAGAACCTACTCTTAGCATAATTATGCTAACATTAATTGATTTCAGCCACTGAAAGTGAAAATAATCATATCTTTTTGAATAAGGTGAGAAAACTCTATTGCATAGACTTTGTACACAAAATCACATTTTTGAGCCATTTTCGGTCTGACAAGCATGTATAAAAGGTCGTGCAGCGTCGTAACGGTATGTCTGATTTTCGCGAAAATGGTGTCAAAAGATGTGCGAGACTTGAAAGTAAAAAGTCAGTGAGCAGTGCGGTTAAAAAAATTCGCGCGGCAGAATGGTCGTGGACAATGTCAAGGGGGGGGGGGGGGGGGTGATTCAACCCCCCCCCCCCCAGCCCTTTTAGGGTTAATAGCTTGGAACAATTTAGATAATGTTTCACATGTAAGAAATGGGCAAACTTTGTTAAAAATCTGCCTTTCTACAGATTCTGCAAAAATATACCCATGTGCTAGGGTATCTTGTGTAACAAGAAGAAATGATTTAAATCAATGTGTAACACATCGCAAGACTAAGGCATAAAATCATCAATAATTTCTTCAATGGATATTGTGGATGCTTCATTACATGGATCATTTCCCAAATATCAAATTCAATGTTACACATTTATGATCTTAGTTGAGGCAAATGTACTTTTTACAATTTCACTAAACTTTTCATTACGTTTTAAATGCTTCTGATAAGTGACCCCATTTCACTTTAGGAATCCTTTCATTTCTCAAATATTTACTTTGAAAAATCACCTGAGCTTGCAAATAAAGATATTATGTCCAAGGCTGCTGGAGGTTCTTTCCAGGTCAGATGATTACTCATTTGTAAGTCTAATTAAAACTTTGAAGGTGAAAAAAAATCAAAACAAAATCCAAAACTTTACTGAACTTTACTTCAGCTTTTCACGAGCATAAAGATATTGACTATATCAACTTATGAAAATGCTAATGATACGTAATATCAGTAATCTTTCCTGAGTGACTGATAGCATTATCATACACTCCCCAATCAAATTCCCTTCATTAAAAAGAATAAAAAAACCTTCCATATTTACATTTCCACATGAAATAAGATAAGCTTTGTTTATCCCTGCACAGGGTCAAAATATGCAGACAATCATGTGAAACTGTAATTCACCTAAATTGCACTTTGGAAAATGTATACCAGTTCATTCAAGCAGCACTTTAACAATTATGTCCCACTGGAATACTCTCCTCAATCGCCATCAACAAATCCTTGCAACAGCCAAGATTTTCACGTCTACCTTTCAATACCGTTGTCTCTGATTGTCACGATTTCCACATTTCCATACCACATTAGTGTGAGCCAGACTCACACTAGTACTGGGGCGTGAATACGAACACCACAGTATTGAGCATATGATGCTCATCTTACTCTGAATTTTCTTGCATCGGATCGCTGCCTAGAAAAATGTGAAGTTACACATCTACGTCCAGAACTTTGATGACCACGTCTCGCAGCTTGTAATACTCCTCTTTGTAGTTGTACACGTGGGCGCTGATGCGGGCAAACAGTTGACTGCCCTCGTTGGTGACCGCCACCCCGGCGCCAGCTTGGGCAAGGTCATAAATCAGGTTGTAATTGCCGTTCTCACATCGATACTTGGCCAGCTTGGGCGTGTCCGGCAGGACGATGAGGAGCATGTTTGGCGCCCTCAGTGACTCCTCCTGTAGGATCACTTTCGTCTTCCATGCTGAAGCTAGCATGTCCGCCGCCCACGTCACAAGTTCAGTGTTGTAGGTACTTATGCGCTCCTGTATTTTCATTTTTTTTTTTCAATGTCACAGAGACAGAAGAGAGAGATGAGAGCTCATCAAACAACATGACACTGATTCTAACTGACAGGAATGACCAAAATTTCTGTAAGATGTGGAGACATAATTTTAAATGTTAAAAAAAGGAACCTTTGATAATCTATGCAGATACCAGGACAACTGTAAAATATCTAGAATGTTCAAAATGTATGCTTTACTTATTTCAGCATGGCATTTTGTTTTACCTGCAATAATCATCGGGGTTTCTCTTTAATTCTGATAAACTATAGATATATCACTTGCGTATCAAATCAAAAAATGATCTGATTTTGTTTTAAATCTCCTTTTGTGCAGATTATCCCTCTACCAAAAATACTGATATAGGTTACAGGATAGTATCATAGTATTGTAAATGTCGATATTTTGGAGCAATTATTTAATTTCATCTTATTTTTTGTTGTTGAACTGATTGGCCTGTGGGTGGCTCAAAAACATATGCAGGTTCTCGAATATGCACTGTGCATTATTGCTTTAATACTCCTATGTTTTCTTCCAATTAACAGAAAAGATCACGAAGATATTTTCACAGGATATAGAATTAGCGCTAGCCAAAGGTAGCGTGAAATAATGGTATGTAAAAAATAATGTACCGCAAATATTTCCAGATTGAAAGAAGCCAATTGTTAATCTATTTCTATCAGGTTAAAAATGAACACCTACCAGACCCCCAAGGGATTTGTGGAATGCCACAGCAGTAGCTGCTGTATAGTACGGTGTGTTGTCCCGAGTCCCGATGTAATGGAAGCGCTCAAGGAGTTCCTCTGCGAAGGTAGAGTGTGAGGAAATGGCCGTGCGTATCCAGGACTGGTGCTTTGGGTGGACGTAGAACAAGGCACAGCCACGGGCGGCAAACAACCACTTGTGAAGATTACCTTTATAGAAAGAGATAGCAGAACATGTAGTCTTTGTCATCATCACTCTCTCCAATTTGCATACATGGTTGCCACTAAAATCACCAATGGAGTCTTTTCGGGGAAAACACCTGAATCATGTTTAGGTATGATGTAGACGAAACGTAAACTATTCTGCTCATGCGATTTCACTCAATTCATTCAAGCCAATACATACATGGTGTGGACTCTGACCTTAACCAGTTGAGGACGAGCGCCGAGCATACTCGGGCAGGTGTCTATGGGAAATGCGTGTCGTAGCATATATAAAAATCAATTAAAATTGAAGAGCTTATATTGAGTAGGTATTAGAGTGCTTACTGGCCATACAACCCCTGTTGCTCTGTAATTGCGCGGAGTTGGAGATGCAAGGTACTAGGCTTACCCCTCATGGCTAGCATGCTAGCATATGAGCAACTAAGCAACAGCCAAATAAAAGAGTCTGGACTCCCATAGAAGTTCAAAAATCTGCCCTGTAAAAATGTTACTTGAGCATATAGAGCACATGCGCCAAGTGAAGTCCGCCATTTCTAAGTGGGTAACATGTGTGGCTTCTTGTGATCACAGATATTACTGTATATGCCGAATATTTCGTGAGGTTTTTATTTTCACGAATAGCAGCTATTCGCGAAATTAAAGACACGCAAAAATATTGACTCTGATCCCGATATGAATGTGACTCACATGTATACATTGCTCCATTCAGTACAGGACTCCACGATCGCGAATTTAACCACTCGCATAATTGTCGGGAAGTCTTGATTCGCGAAAATTTAGACTTGCTAAATATATGGCGTATACAGTACTCTATAGTTTGGCTTCTATAGGCAGCGAGCAAATCTCTCTGATTAGAATGCACTCATACCAAAGTAGAAGTCGGCTTCGATCTCCTCCAGATTGAGGGGGATTTGCCCAGGGCAGTGGGCGCCGTCCACGACCGACAGTGCCCCGTGACGACGAGAGAGGGCGATCAGCTCCTTGAGAGGCATCCTGATTGCTGATGCACTGGTGATGTGATCCAGCATGGCCAGCTTGATTCGGGGATTTTCTTCTAGCGCCCTCGTGTGGCGGCCAATGATCTCCTCTGATGTTGTCTCAAAGGGTATCTCAATTTTTACAACACTGACCCCTAAAAAAGAAAAAATACCAAACCACAAACAACCAGCATTGAGAGTCAAGGTAAGATGAATAACCATATGCCATGAAAGCACTTATATATCTCTTAGCTCTCTCTCTCTATCATGCATAATCATATTTAAATGGTCCCCAGCCCCTAAAACTGCTAATTTTGACTGCTAGAGCTAATGTTCAAGAGAACCACACACTTCACATTCAGTTTGGTTATTGACAAGTTTTATGAAAAAAAAAAAATCAACAAACATAAATTGGCATGGTGCTGATCACACATACTGTAAAACATGATATATTCGCGGCATGAAATTTTCGCGAATTGGAGCTGACAGCCTTTTTCATGGCATGAAATTTTCGCGAAGTGCCACTGGCATTCAATACATATACTGTAGTGTAAACAAGAACTTTCGCGTGCATTTTAATTTCGCGAATCTTGGCGCTCGCGAAATTCACGAAATTAAAGTGCACGCGAAAATTCCTCGTTTTACAGTACATGACAACTGAACTCTATCAATAACTTTTCTTTCATTGACTACATGTCATTCCTTCTGTAAACCTATCATGTGTATACAAATAGCATTTACTGAAATAGAAATGCCTTTGCAAAAGCAAGGAGGGGGATATTCACAATAATAGCACACATTTTGTAATGTTTTCTACTGTAAAATTTCATACATACTCAGTACCTTCGAATACGTCCAAACACCCTCGGCTATTACCTCGGGTGTGTAAGACTGTTCCATAAGGTACCTTGTACGGGTAATTTCTGTCCTAACTTATGCCCCCATTCCACAGAGATCTTTCCTCATCGCTCACTCTTCGGAAGCTTTGTTTCCAGCCCCCTATCGAAGTATATCTGATCACAGCCTGATGAATCCGACTTGTTTTGGTTGACTTTCGGGTCAGTGTTAGACATGTCGTGTGTGATCCACATCGGATGATCTTGCCTCATCACATTACCCCGGCGTGTCTGACACTGACCTGATGGACGACTAACACAAGTCGAATTCATCAGACTGCCGCCCGACACACTTCGGTGGGTGGTCTGAAGCAACAAACTTTCCTTCCGATGAGTGACCGATGAGAAAAAAATCTCTGTGGAATGGGGCATTATGAATACATTTCCATCATTCTCAATTGCACAGTGACATATAATTTCTTCTACATGTACCTGGCTGCAGATCGATGATCATATTTACAGCTTTCAGGACAGCTCCATATGTGTGGCTTGACACCAAGATTTGGTCACCAGCTTGGAACTTGAAAGACTTGATGATGCAGTTAGTGGCTGCACGGGTGGAAAAAGAAAAAGAAAAAATGAAAATTGTTCGACTCTAAAGATTAACTCCACACCATGTGCAAAGTAATTTTCATGAATAGTACAGAGTAAAATGAAACAAACCAACAAGCAAATTTTCATCAGATCGGACATGAACTACATAAGTAATGGATATCTTAGGAAAAACAAGAAGAATATTATTTATAATCATATTTGGAAGCTACAGTGTAGCAATGACATCACTATCACCAAATTTGATTTGAGTAACATGTACGACATTGGTCAATCTCACTATTGATTGGAGACATAGATTCCACTCATTTCAGGTGACTGCATGGCTGCACAGCCATACCTACATGAACAGTGTACAAGACACCACATCCTTTCACTTGGTGCCATTTTATGGGGAAAAAGAATGTTTTTGTTACTAGTCCAGTTTTACTCAGAATTCGAACTGTGCCCTGCCCTTCACCATTGGGGTAGCTTTCCCTAAAAAATAAATAAATGGTAGCCTCTATTGCAATGTCTATAGGATAATCGCTGCCGGGTATCCTTACCTGTTGTGACGTTTTCGACAAGCACTAGGTTCTCCGGTTTGGCGCCGACAAATTCTGCCACACATTCCGCGGCCTCCTTATATCTGCGAAGTCTGCTAAAGCGATACCATTCCTCCGGATTGGCCTCACGCTCTCTCATCAATCTGTACAAATGAGTGACATAAACAATAATCCCCTAAAAGAATAAGAAAGGAGTACCCCCCCCCCCCCAAATACACAGCATACCTACTGAGAAAACAGGATCACAGTGGTACAGCAAACCTGGATACAATGGAATCAATGATAGTACTGTCCTCACACTTTGACACACGCAATGTCATTACATCCCCATTAGTAGTGGAGAAATTCTGCAATTAATTGAAAAATTACTGCATAGTCTAAAGTGCTAGAGCACAAATGTTGTTACTTTTGACAAACACTGAGCATGATCTGTCAATTTCAGACCAGTAAATGATATGAACTACAGGTATAATGATTCGTAGATTCTCAAATTACAAGCCATGCTTGCTTTAGCTTGCATACATGACTTCTTGGCAAACTCAGCATCATTTACTAAAACATAAAAGACAAAGGTTGATATTGTACAAACAATATAAAGCATCTACAAGTGAAAGTGCTTTACATTGCAATAGTCATCAGAATAAAATTTGCAGCTCATGCAAACTGGATTTACTAATACTGGGCAAATTCTTTAAGGATGGGTTGTTTTATGTTTCAGCACTCAATCTCTGCACTCGAATGAAGCACCACAGTCAATTGTTTATGCGGCACATGCCATGTCTAAAGGCAGAGGCAGTCACTATGTACTTGTGTTTCTAAGCTGGGACACTAGAAAGTTTTGTTAAATCATCATTAAGGAGGTAAATGCAACATGATACCTTAAAATTTCAAGTGACAGAGGTTTAGATAGTGTGTGTGTGTGTGTGTGTGTGTGTATGCATTTAGTTTGTTGCTGTTTTTCAGAAGGTGACCATTTTCTATCTACTATGCATTTGGCATGATTTTGCCCTTCAGCATACACTTCTTTCCTTTCTGTTGGATGTATTTCATCAACATCCTCTTCTCCCATCATTTTACTTTTTTATACCCTTGTGCCTCTCTACAGTATCCTGTCAATCCAGGTCATATCCTCTCAATCTTATACCCCTTTCATTATCCTGGTATATTGATAATCTGAGCTTTCTTCATCCCACAACCTTTCAACCAACATAATGTAATGCCATGCACGAACAGTCTTTACAACCACGAAAGTCACATGGTTCAAAGCCCTGTTTTGACAGACCTTTTTACACGACAACATACAGAGAACAAAATGCCATGCCTCGGGCAATAAACTGCAGGAGAGAGCAAGGGGTACCGTTTTAACAGACACACACCAAAAACCTTCCCCCTGTAGGCTGCCGGAACAACCAACTGGTTCATGCGCGAAGGGGATGTGGTTACAACCCAGGCACATGATTGGCGAGCAGTGTGCCATTCTGTTTGGACTACTGCGCATGTGTGTTGAGTGTATCAAAGGAATGTCACTGCAAGAGCGTTTTAACAGAAGAGTTGTACAAAAGGTAATGTAGAGGTAATTCTACCCTAGCTGGCTAGGGTATAGAATTCAGTTTAAGTTAGCATGACAACACGCAAGCAATATTTTACATGGACTGTTTTAACAGGCTGGGTAAAAAAATTAGCATTCTTGTTGCTATTTAGCAATTAAATGGATGAATCTAATTTGAGATTTCTCGAGGATTTTGATTTTACTCTTTGAAACCACAAAGCATGTTACCTTTGCTGAGCATCAAACACTTGTCTTGGCACTGCTCCGTATGAGCCGTTGTTGAGGTAAACGACAGAAGGGGCAAAGAGGAATTCCCGATCCTGTAGATCCTTGCCCAGGGCCGGTAGTGTCATCTCCTTTTCATGGGCATCTTTGGTCTCTGTTGCCATAGCAACAGGAAGCGTAGATGCTGCTGCCATTATCGTAGTGTGGTACTTCTGCAAGATTTCTTTTCCTACAGATGAGCAGACAGTATAGAGCAAGAGAAAATCCTCCATGAGACCATCTTTACGAGATCCTCTAGTATTATGACAATACACAATGGGCTAAACATTTCTATTCTAGAGCTAGGTAAAATGCCAGAGGTATTAGTCCATGGGCCAGGCCAGATGTTGGTACCACCTGAGGTGGCAAAACCTTTTTGGTGTCATTTTGTTTGTCGGGCATAGATACAGATTGTATGCTTGTCAAGCTATGATAGCATTTCCAAATGAGTAGCTTAGTCATAATAAATTTCATGCCACGAAAAAGGCTGTCAGCTCCAATTCGCGAAAATTTCATGCCGCAAATATATCTTGTTTTACAGTAGGTAAAAAGGAAAAATTTGACAGATGTCTATTGTGTCTATTGAGTCAAATATGACATTTATTTCAAGAATCTTATCCACTGATATTTTCAAGGTTTGTTTGTTTGTTTGTTTGTTTTTACAGCTGGCCTTGTTATCTGTGACATTTTACATCTTTGACTAGAGCATTACTATGTAAAGACCAAACCATCCATACTCCATTTTCTGAGACAACGCAATAAATGCCACAAAAATAGCAGTCTCATCTTTTAAATGCCTGCCCATTTACAACTCAGTCAATTACAAAATGCAAACACATGGCCTGATATCAGTCATGCATACTGTGTCATTGTTGATTCCAAAGTACTTGTGAAGAGTTCCTTTACTTGACGACAGCTGTACAGAGAACAATGGTATTGATGACAGTTTGACCCACATTCTATCACCTGTTTGCTCACATTTTCGTGAATGGAGTGCACAGTTCATGTGAAGTCACACATTGGAGTGAAAAGTGCACCTTTCACTACATTGATTTCTACATTCATTACCTCCGCCAAGGAAGGAGGAATTTAAGTGATCATCAGTGTTGGTTTGTCTGTTGCAAAATAACTCAAAAAGTTTTTGGACGCGGATTGAAATGAAACTTGCATGAAATGTCGATATTGACACAGGGAACACCTCATTCAATTTTGGTAGTGATCTGGGAATTTTTATGGATTTTTGAAGGATTTTTCATACCGGTATATTTGGCACATAAGGTCAACAAACTTGGAGTTCAAGCTGCACGTACTGGAGGTTTAGATACGCGCATTAAAGCGCGCACTCTGCCCAGGCAAGGCGCCTTGCAATGACGGAAACAAAAGGCTTTTATTTTGGGAAATTACATGCGTGTAAGGATGGAAAAATCTCTTTGGGTGGAAATGAGCTGTTGGCTTGGCGGAGGTCTGTGCTCTCCGAGTGCTTTTCTAGTTTTCTAAATTATGTATTGTGGTAGATCACATCTAACATTACAACTATAAAGGACTCCATTGGACATCAGTAAACCCAAAGTTTTAATTGTTGATCAACACAAATCTGCAAATGAACAGTGAATACCTCGACCTGGCTGTATTATACATTTGCCCACAGAGACGGATGTATGCATATAGATCGGTAGAAGTGGTTCTAGCAGTGCATCAATTACAAATGAAAGGTATTAGAGCTTCATAGTTTGTTCAGTTTTAGTAGAATGGGCAGCATTATAGATTTGATTTAGATTTATTTTGGTTTTCTTTCTTACATTATTATAACCATTACAAATTGCAAGAAACAGTTCTAAGAGAATTAACCTGGGGAGAGTTTAAAACTGGTCTATATCCACATAGTCAAAATGTTCATCACTTTTAAAGCGTTTTGTACATAGATTCTAGGTGATTTTTTGAAGCAAGAATCTAATCAATTATTCTCCCCCCCCCCCCCCCCCCTTGCCAATGTGATACCACTACTCCATCTGTGCCTGCAAAAACCAATGGCTGTTTTATCACTTTGGCCACCAGCAGAAAACACACACAAAGCCAAATGTGCCAGTACCGGTAGTACGGACATGTTGGGTAGTAACATGTTTACGGAACTGTAACATCACTTAACTTGTGCTAAACTACTGTCTCTAGCACAAGTTAATTCACAAAAATCTTCTCGTTCTATTATACTATCAGTGTACTGGCTCCTGTATACTGTACCGGTAACAGTGTTTAGGCCTATTGGTTGGGGTATTCTGGGTAATGTTAGTAACTAAAATTTTACCTTTTTAGTTTAAAGATCTAATTGTTACATGTACAGGTCGCGCCTAAACCAGCAAACATGGATGGGCATTAAAGTGCTGCTGGAAAAAAAAAAAAAAATGTAGAAGAGTGGATCGTTTCACCAGACAATTTTTTTTTGTGGCTCTGAATTTCATACTGAGAGGATGAAATTTTGGCCAAAAATAGCATCAGTTTAAATATTCACAAATTCCTGAAAATTATGAATTCAGAAAAATTACACAAATTATAGTTTCAATATTTGGAAATAGAGTCTCTCCAAAAGTATAAGCCTCTCCAAAAAGTTGTCTTTTAGCGCGGTGAAAAATCACATTATAATTCATTCCGGACAGAATTTTCATACTGGAATAATCAATGTCTTTTGCATTAATAATCCTTGCATCAGAATCACAATTCACACCCACAATTCACCGCGTACACATGCCTTCTTATCGAGCGGACGTCAAAGGAAAAATCAGATGAGGCTCAAAATTTTGTACTTTTTAAATGTCTAACATGCACATTTTGAACTGTTCACGCGATAAAATCTTGTGATAGATCGTCATCTTCTTCTAAAATCTGAGGTGAAGTGTGAATTTCTTAATGGTTTTTTTTTTTTTTTTGTGTCCCTTATTTTTGCGATTTTGGTCCATACAAGTCCTACGATTGTACAAATGTCATTAGTAACCAGAAATGTGCACGTCCAGAATTACCATGCTGTCCAGTAGCGTCCAGTACCTGCCATAACTGGTAACGTTAGGTTAACTGATCAGTGTCGGTCAGTGTTCTTCAGATTCTTAATTCTGGTCATCAGCGCATCACGTCCAGACATCATTAAAATGGCATACTCGTGAAATAGGCCCCACCACTGCGTTTCCATACTAAACACTACGGCGGCTCGCCTATTTATACTCGTGAATTCAGCCCCACCGTGTGGCGTTCATCAGTAGGTAAGCACGGCGGTGGGGCTTCCTTCCACAGTATAAATACTCGTGAATGTGGCCCCACCAAGCGGCGTTTACGCGAAATTGATACAGCGGTGGGGCCGATTTCCACAGCATAGCATCTTTCGTCCTCCCTTTCTTCTTGGAAGGACTCCCTAATGTCCCTCGACTAATTTAACGGCCAATTTAACCATAAATACAACCCTACCTAACCCTAAACCCTAACCCTAGGACCTAAATTTTACCCTTGCTTGCTAACGCACGGGTGCACGCGCACTGCGGTGGGGCCTATTTCACGATTTTGCCATTAAAATTCTTTCTGACTGTCATTACAATCGGCTATCAGTCTCGTTGTGGGGAAGAGTCCCAGTGTTTATAGATCTAGGTCGGCATATACTATTACACTTAACCCGGGTTTAACTAGCTAACATTTGTAAACACAACTTGCCATGCTCTGTGTCCAGTGCTTCATTCACCCACCCACTCTCCCCGACGACGCAGGCTGCAAGCCGCCGCCGCCGCCGCCGCTGCCCGGGGCGTTACACTGTCTTGTGGAGAGAGGTAATGCTTCAGTTAGCTCAGCTTTTCATCGAACAAAACACTGCATCTTAAGTTGTCAAAGCAGTTGTCTCGTCGGCTCCCTCATTGTTATGGCTACTTGGCACACACTGCATGAACTAAAGATTATCACTTACCAAAATTGAATATGAGGATCTCGTACAGTCACAAGACCGCCAGTAGCTGCCAGTACCCTATCACATCCACAACGCAACATGAACAACACAAACCTATTAACCCCGCGCCGGCGCGGCGGCGCGGGACGCAGCTGTAAACGTACGACATTGTTGGGGTCGCTGCTGCGGTTAGAACCTAACTAGGCCAGCCGGATCGAAAACTCGGTTAGCTAGACCGCTTGCGGATCGTAGGCCTCCTACGGTACGTCAGCAGCTCCTCTCGTCTAATCCCCTGGGAGCTGTTTAAATAGATTTAAAAAATTCCAAAAAAATCATGGTACGGTACTAAGTATGTCACTGGTTTCCCTGTTCAAATCTATAAATCACCACTTCAAATTACCATCAATATTTACAGAATAATTCCATCGTTATTCATTTTGTCTTGTATTATCAATGGCTACACGAAAAAAAAGTTTCCAATATCTTCATTTTATTTAGAAAATTGAGCAAAATTGAAGACACACACAGCATACCATACTTTTTAGTCAATGTTGAATTTTTCGTGTCACACCTGCGCCACGGGGGCCCCATTTCATGAAAAGTTGCTATAATAATCGCAACCCGTCTTTTGCTGAAAGGGCAATCGTCTTAATTGGTAATGACAATTCTAGGAACCAAGCTTCCTGAATGGCTGATGCCACGGAAATTTGCTATTCCAGCAAGAGAGTTCCTATTTTAATAAGCCTTTATGAAATGGGGCCTGGCCAGAATAGAATACATTTTGTTTAAAAAATAATAATCATACGGTATTCTATTTTTATGTTTTTTTATATGGTCGAACAAACACTACACACATATGCCATTTGTAATGAATTATAAGATAAGCATGCACGTTTGCAGATGAGAAACATTGATATTATTCTTTGTATAAGATGAAATAATTACAGAATACCTGCATTGATTCATATGTATACGTAGTATGTGCATAGTTTATACACTTCCGAGAGGGTATACAAAGTAGAAAGTATTTGTGGTTGGAAAGATTTCTACACCTGATGGCATGATGGGTATTATGCTTCAACTATCAGCTTGATATGAGTTTAATCTACTGGAACTGTAGAAGTTTGAAATTATCCCCAGCATTTATTTGACATGCGACAATTAATATACTAATCAGTGTCAAGTTTCAGACTGAGAATTTACAATGGACTTGGGCATAAAATACACTAGTATATCACTCTTCTCCCCCATCTCTCTCTCTATTATATATATATATATATATATATATATATATATATATATATATATACATATATAGTCATATACATATATACACACACATAATAGCTAAAAGAGATAATTTGATAATTCTAAAGCGCTTTAAAACATGTTTGTATTAAGCACTACACACACACACACACACACACACACACACATATATAATATATATAGATATAAATTCACACAACTTTTGATGCACAGATAAGTCAAAAATTGTACTTATTCTATTCTGAAACTTTACGAAACTGTTATGAACCATGTATAGAGATATTCCAAACCTAAAAGCATGTGAATATAAAACATACTGAATTATCACTGAAACAAACGGAAAAAAAAGTAACACCAAACAAAACTTAAAAGTCTTAATATACAGGTACACATGACTTACATGAATATGGATTGAAACAAAACAAGAAAACACCTACAAGAGTCAGTGACACTTTAAAGGACAAGTTCACCTTCATAAACATAAGGATTGAGAAAATGCAACAATATTAGTAGAACACATCAGTGAAAGTTTGAGGAAAATTGGACAATCGATGCAAAAGTTATGAATTTTTTAAATTTTTGTGTTGGAACCGCTGGATGAGGAGACTACTACAGCTTGTGAGTCATATGCGTACAACAGTATAAAGAAAATATAAAAGAAAATTCAACATATTTTCACTTTTTTCGCATAATAAAAGAGCAATTGACTTGCCTCTTTCTAAAGGCAGGGGGAATAATATTACCCATAACATTTATCGGTAACGAGTCAGGGGAATGTGTACTTTTTTCAAAAGATGAAATTTTGTGAAATTCTCTTTATATTTTCCTTATATTGTTGTACGCATGTGACATCTAAGTTATTCATACACTGCAGTAGTCTTCTCATCCAGCGGGTACTGCACAAAAACTTCAAAAATTCATAACTTTTGAACGGATTGTCTGATTTTCCTCAAACTTTCAATGATGTGTTCTACTAATATTGCTACATTCTCTCAATCCTTATGTTTATGAAGGTGAACTTGTCCTTTAATGTGATACAAAATGCTTACTCAGACTCATTATACTAATACAGCACCACATCAAAATACTTAACATTTTTGGAAAATCAAAAATGATTGTTCAAAACTGTTTTGACACATATAGATTTCAGATGTTGCAGTCTTTGGCTTTGTATAATTTTCCAACGACCTGTGAATATCATAGTGTGTATAAATATGTATAACCACATAAAGTAGCACATATACATCTAGTTGTGATCGTATTGTTTCTTTTCAGAAATCTTGTCAGTGAGACTCTTTTCTTTCACTGTTCAATAATAGAACGATGCACACAACAAGAAGAGACGATGAAGTACAAACTTCATAATGCTGATGCATCGTTTCTCACTGTAGATACTGAGACTGGGCACCTTCTGTCATATTACATACAATTTGTATTAAGCTTTCAGATCATCACAAAACTTAATCAGAGTAGAAATTAGTCAGTTGGTTATCAAAATATGGGCAGCCATGATTAAGCCAGTAGATTGTGTGCTTCATAAACATTCAATAACTATTGAGTACACTTACAGACAAATCAAAGCAAATACATTTGCATGGCACAATGAGTGGAAGGTCACCACTACTCACAAACAAGTAGTAATTAGTTGTTGCTGTTTCTATTCTTAGAATCAACGAACAAGGTATTTCTTGATTCCCTCATTTTTCTTTGTGTTCAGAAAACAGAATGGTGAATTTCAGAAATCAAACAAGCTGGATAGAACAGAAACTTCATAATATTTGCTGTTAACCAAGTTGCAATTTCAGGTAAGATTGCATTGAAACACAATGCAGCTTAAGTCATCAATATTCCACTGAATAATTTGTTTAAATTTCAAGTGCTATGCAAACCCTTTTTTGGGATGCACATTTCGTGATGAGCATAGATTGATGTTTGCTAATCTCAGGGATGGACATTTTGTGATGAATGTAAGTTCACTTTTGCTAATTACTTCCAATTAAGATAGTATCCATGGCAACCACAAATTTATCTAAGATTTACATAGAACTTTTATTTTGAAATATTCACTCTTTCTTGTTGTGTATCTGTATTTCAAAATCCATCCAATGTGAAAGAAGAAATTATCTGAAGAGGCTCATAATCCACTGGAAGAAACCAAGGAGAGAGGACCAGAGGCCCTCCCGTGACCTTATGACCCTCTGGAGGTCAGTGTCCGACTGGATGAAGAGGTCAATGATCCTGGCTTTGAGGTCACTGGACCAATGCTTGGGCTTGCCCTCGTTTAGGTTCAAAAGGCAGACCTGACGTATCTAGGGCACGGGCAAGAACAGAGAGGCATATATATATATATTAATATATCAGTTTTGAAAAGTGCATTCTGTTCTTCCTTCCTATTGTTTGATATTGGTTTTTAAAAGCTAACAGCATTACAAATCTTCCGATAGCCAAAAAGATTATTGCTCTGTTTGAGGTCTTGCATATAATGTTAGATATTGATTTATATGCTGTGTGATATGACATAACACCTAGGAAAAGATGTCAAAGTGTCTAAATCTATATTTTTGCAGATATAATATATATGTCTTCCTAGAGTTTGTATTTTGGTACACACGTGACCTCGCGTGTTTGTATAATGGATCCTCCTGTGTGAGTGTGTATATTTACCCATTATAATTCTTAGCATGATGCACATGTATGAAAAATATTGTCAAAGGCTGCAATTATTGTAAGGTCAACTGGACATACAAACGGGCAGAAAGTGAATTCAAGAAGCAAGAGACTGTAACATTGCTTCAAATGATTCATAGAGTCTCTAACTATCTTGTTATCAGTACATACTACTACATGTTTACATTGCTCGGAAAGTTCCGCATTTGCTCAAGCATATTTGTCACTGTGTCTACTACAAAGAGCAGAATGATGGGGATCAATTTCTACAGAATTTTCAGAACAAATAGGCTAGGAAAACTTCACTAGAATCTGGCAGTAATTCATTTTTCATTTCTTTTTCAGAAGGGATTCAAAATGGCTTGATGAAAGGTTTATTTTCTTTTCTTTGTGTGCAATCATTCTTCCAAGACCACCTTAATGGAGCAGTCTAGATCTAAATATGAGTAGGACCCCCTCCCCCCCCCAAAAAAAATCAACTTACAAATCTAGTAACGCTGAAGACTGTGTCGTAATTATCAACTGACAGGAGGGCAACCCGCTTGGCTGTCTGTAATGGAGCCTCAACCTGACATGTCATAGACAGTGACAAGAATAGGAGAAATGATGCAGACAATATATGTACAGACAGAAAATGAAATGTGAAATCAGACAAACGGAGACAGAGCAGATAAATCAGGGAATAAAGTAGGAATACACCCACCATTTTTCAATGGAGACTCTGATGAACATGGACAATAACATTATGTTATAAGAGGTCAATATCACAGTAACATTTCTGAGGTATATCATATGTACTATCCAATGAAGATGATACTTTTTTTTTTTGGTTAAATGGGACGCACTTTTAATAAGATATTTGTACAATTCCTCTGTACATGAATTCCTATCATTTTTTTTTTAAGCTTAAAGATAAGAATTGCTAATACAACTCCAAAGACATTAGAATACATTGGATTTTCTTTCATTTGTTACTGTTTTGCACAACAGACACATATCTTGAATAACTTATAGTACATGGATATACACAACTCTATATTTTGTTGTGCAGTTTAAAATGAAGTCAATTATACATATAAGTCAAATCTTCAAAGTATGTCATGTTCAACTTTTCATCCAGGAGTTATGCCTACAAGGTGTGTTTCACCAACACAAGGGGGACTTGTGTGAGATTGGCCAGACACTCATGAACATTCTGGAAGTATTTCATCATGTTAACAGTACATGAAATAGTTGATTATGTAATCTCTCTTTCTGGCAGCACATGCTGGATAAGAACTACTGTGAAAATTGTTCTGTTGGTCTTGGAAAACATTCACTATTCTAAATTTGTGTTTATGTGTTTCCCTTCTTATAGAGTTGCAGACAACATTTCTATAAGGTAAAAAGCATGTTGCCATACACAATCATATCAGTACAATGACAGAGAGTTGATCTTGGAGGGATGTTAAAGGGTGTGTTCAGTTCTGGTTGAGGTGAGAATTTAGCTTTAAACGTCTTGCGAGATATTCAGAAACCACTCTATGAGATGTCAAAGAGCATGCAATTCTAAGGGGTATCAAAAGTTTATTTGATGAAAATCGGTTTTGAAATGGCTGAGATATCCAAAAACAAGGTGAAACAAAGAGATCCTAATAAAAGGCGTGGCCTGTCGCCTTTTATTATTGTCACTTTTTTGATATCTCAGCTATTTAAAAACCAATTCTCATCAAATAAACATTAAATCCTTCTTAAAATTACATGCTCTTTCATATTTCATGAGAGGTTTCTCATCATCTCACTTAGGAATGTTCAAAACATGAATTCCCACCTCAACCAGTACTGTACAGCCCCTTTAATCCCAATTTGAATCAAACTGATGGATGGTGTTATCACCTCTCTGGAGTATGCCTCCACATTCTCCTGTCTCCTCTGGGCACAGAGACCCTGCAGTCTCCGTTCCAGTTCCATGACGCCTGAGTGGAATGCTGGGCTGCTGATAAAGTCAAGCTGCAAACAAGGTTAAAACTGAATATCTGATCATATGTGCATCAACATGGAAACAGAGCGTTTCATTGACTATAATACGCAGACATTAAAGGGTGTGTACAGTTCTGGTCGAGGTGAGGATTTAGCTTTTAATGTTTTGCGAGATATTCAGAAACCACTCTATGAGATGTCAAAGAGCATGCAATTCTAAGGGGTATGAAAAGTTTATTTGATGAAAACCGGTTTTGAAATGGCTGAGATATCCAAAAACAAGGTGAAACAAAGAGATCCTAATAAAAGGCGTTGCCTGTAGTCTTTTACTATTATCACTTTTTTGGATATCTCAGCCATTTGAAAACCAATTTTCATCAAATAAACGTTGAATCCTTCCTAAAAATTACATGCTCTTTCATATTTCATAAGAGGTTTCTCATTATCTCACTTAGGAATGCAAAAAACATGAATTCCCACCTCAACCAGTATTGTAAAGCCCCTTTAATCACATGGTTAATTCCTATTTTTATGTGAAAGTGATTAAGACCTCAACATTCAACTGATAACTCAATGTGCATAAGACTTTGATCAATGATTTAAACAACAATTTTGATTTTGGGTGATTCCACTCCAGTGAAATCTATTTTGAATTATATTTCAAGGATACACTGGTATGTAAATGTACTGCATCATCTCATTAGAAACGAAGGCTAAAAAATCCCACATAAAGTAGCACCTATTTAAAAGATTCTACAGACATGTATACACTTGGAAAACAAAAGCAAATCAATGGCAACAGAAAGCAGGCTGTAAGCCATACCACATCACCCTCTTTTCCATTCTAAACTTACCAGGTATTCCTTGTACGAAGACTTTGCACGATCTACTTCTCTAAATAGTCTGTATGAAAGAAAACAAAGTGAATGATTTCTAGAGTAAGGAAAATTGCTCGTAGAAAATAAAAACAGCTCCTCACAATCAGTGAAATCAAAGGCCTTGAACATTATATCAACATTAATTTTGTTATGCCATCTGCATCTTGAATTATTACAAATTGACAGGAATTCAATGAGAGCTAATATCTCTACTTCCACTCTCATTCTTTGTACTTTATACCATCTTGCTTCTTTTCCAAGATCTTATATAAAACAGATCATGGGGAAGATGCACAGCTACTAAAAACATAGAAATTGCATGTAAATAAGTGATGTTTGCATACAATGCATATGACTGTCGGCGCGAGGAAGAACTGCAAGAATCACTGATTTCTCACTAACACAGCAAACACAAGAGCGTTTGCATACTCACATCTGACTGCACCACATCGCGAACTTTAATACTGAAAAATCTTCATGTCTCGATCTTTCATCCTTTAGATTTATCTTATGAATCCTTTAGTTTGTTTTGAGACATCGGTGGTAAAGAAGCCAATTACCTTTCATTTAGATCTGTTTCATTAAGAGGAAGGCTCATGACAGCACTGCTAGTTCTGTCTGTTGCTGTGGTCATGACTTCTAAAATCTAAAGAAAAAAAGGAAAAGAAAGAAAAAGGTTGGCAATAAATGAAAAGTTTGAGCAGAGCAACTTAAATATTTTCCTTCTCTTAGAACAGCAGAAAATCATTTCCACTGATGTATGCACAATCATACTAACAATAAATAGAAAACAATGATCTGCACTTGAACCATTACATTTTCAGTAAGGTGTTACATGAAGAACAGCAATGTCAGTTAATAGTAACTATGACTGATGTACACCACTAGTAATCATTGCTAACACAAATAATGATTACAAAAGTAATTACAGTGGACTCCTGTTATAACAAAGTCCTCGGGACCGGCAGTTTCCCTTCGTTATATCAAAATTTTGTTATAACTGAACAAATAAACAATAAAAATACATAGAACGGATAATGTTGCTCTCTGAATTTTTACAGCGTAGTAACCGGAATTTTGTTATAACCATGTTCGCGATAACGGGAGTGCACTGTATAATAAAATGATAGCAGTTATCTCGATGTGCTTAGATGGATAGGCATTGAATTTAATAATTATTTCATACTCACATGTGTGAATAAGTTTTAATTTCCACTTGGTCTAAACCAAATATTGTTTACAACATCATCTGACTAAATGATATTATAATCTGTATTGAAAGTGATGACAATTTACACTTTAACTCATGGATAAAGATTGTACAAAAAACATCCCACTTACTGACCTCAACTACATAATCGTAATGCCAAATCAGAGGTGGATTGATAGCTTGCAAAGACACTGAGAGGAGTTGAAAGTGTCCTTACCTTTTTTTGACACGTAGCCTTGAGGATATTTTCATTCTCAATCCTGTTTTTCTCATCTGCCTCCTTCATATCTGCCTATGATCACAGAGCATAAAAGAGTTCAAACAGTAAACCCTCAAGCAAAACATGGCAATGTCACATCATATCAAAACATCATCATCCCAGCCCTAGCAATGGCACTTCTTTTTTTTTTTCATTATATCAAAAGAGCCAAGCCCCACTTAACTGCATGCTCATTTACCAAAGACAACACAAGTTGACATAAACAAATGGCATGAATACCTCATTCATTGAAATTTTGGAACTATCACATTCTATTAAACATCTTCAGTTACCTTTACATTATCCCCGCACAAAAAAAGAAGAAAAAACACATGGTAGTGATATGACTATACACGTGAAGGAAAGCTTAAACATGTAGTTTTGAAATCTGATTAGAAACTGTACATGGCATGTTTGTAGCGAATTTATTATTTTGTGTGTGTGTGTGTGAATCAGGACTTTTGGACAATTCCGCAAGCGTTTAAATTTGCCGTCTTGGAGTACAGTGAATGAACTGGAGAGTGTGTGAGCGCACATTGTATTCATGTCGCGATTGGAGCTAGTGCTTTCATCTGTTGTGAGATGAAAAGGGGCATCGACTTGCGAAATAAAAACCCCACAAAACATATCATGGAGTATAAATTACTACCTCTAGTGCACTGGTATGCAGCTTGTGGCTGGGTTCATCAGATGCTAGAGCCGCCTTCAGCAGGAAATGCTCATGGCACTTCTCCCTTCCCATCATGCTTTGCCTGTTCAATTCCTTCTCAGTTCTTGGCTCCGCACCAGAGTTACCTGTCATCTGTTGGTACAGTTCTGTATTGCAGGTGCATTGTAAAATATAACAACTTCTACAGTTAGAAGTACTTGAGGAATAGTTGTGAGACATAAAACATATAAGAAAAAATGTTTATTGTCTGTTTTCAATAATTTTAGCCATGTAATGCCCACTTCGCTGCTACAGCACCAATGCTGATGTTTACTGAAATACTATGGAGACTACCAGTATTAATTAGAGCAAGCCAAACATGTACAGGCAGACTACAGATAATGTATCTAAAAAAAATCATTTTAACAGCATTCTGCAACTTTATTTAAACATATCATATTTCCATATTCCATAATAACAGATATAGTGCAGCATTAACTCTTTGCGTGCTTTGAGTACTGATTGGCAGAGAAAACCCTCATAGCCTTGTACACACTGTCCAATGCCCCTGACATGGAAAGGGTTAAAGTCAAACAGACACAGTCTCACCCAGTGCTTCCTGCCTTGCAGACAGGAGGATATTTTCCAGCTCACGTTGGTTCTTCAGCGTGAAGGAATCTCCCAGCTTCTGGAGACTGTTCTATACAAGACAATGATTGATGTTTCACTGCAGGGCTGGTCTACATTCATTTCTGTGATAGTGCTTACTTTGTCATGTGAGAAATATAAGGGTGTTAAGTTGTCACCAGAGCCATAATGTTCAAGGCAAATTAATGCCCTTCTCATTCTCACGTGACAACTTCCTATCATCATGACACGATACATGTAATCAGTGCTGGTATGATAGTAATTTTCTCTGACAAAAAATGTATCGATAAAGATACAAATAAGAGTAAGTACACTCTTTTGTAATGCAGAAATTTGATTGACAGTACAGGAATCTATCTTGCCTCCTGAAATCATCTGTTATCTAGTACAGCAACGTTACCCTGAAGAATAGTTCTGTACTGGGCCCTTTGCATACCCATGCCCTGCTGCATAGTAACTTGCCCAGCAATCATTTTATTCATTCAATAATACCTCAAAAACTTTGCCAACACTTTGGTTAGACAAAGTAAATACAACATGAAAATGTGAGAGTCTAAACTCTTGCAACAGTGATGAAAAGAATAATGTATCATAATTCACTGACAGTCAGATCCAGGACACTATGTTCAACTGGTTAAGAATGCGTGCATCCATGTATCATTAAGATACATTTCAACTTAAAATTATTCTTTTTTTTTTTTTAAGGTAACCAGCGTCATTCACCTTACAAGAAAATTATTCCATGTTTAGGAACTCTCTGGTGCAGAATTTCATGACAGATATACAATCTATTGATTGTTCTTGGCAATCAAAATTCATAAACATCATGGAAGATCATCAAGTAACCTGAGCTATGAGCAGTATACACAATGTCAACTCTCTAACAAAACTCTTCAAGCAGTAATCAAGCTGGTCTACCTGGAGTTTGCCGAGGTGCTGCCTGAAGTACTGGCTCGTGGTAAACTTTCTCAGCTGGTCCTCAAAGGAGGAAGAACATTGGCTCCTGATGGTCACAAAGAGACGTTCAAAATCTTTGCTCCTCATTGGAAAGTCAAGCCCTGACAAACGTGCCTCGCCTTCCAACTACAGCAGGTAAGAAAGAAAGTTTGAGGCTTACACAAACTGTGTATACATCATGAACAAACGGTACCAGATTTTATGGAGCCTTGTAAAGCAAGGCAAAAAACAAACAAACAAAAAACAAAAAACAAAAAACAAAAAACATTGTATACCTGGATAGAAAAGCAGATACATGTATTTCAACCTTTTTTTCTGTATCAGCGAGTCAGATGTGCACAAATTGCGCACATGTAACTATGGAAAAGAAATAAATGTGGGACACAGAGGGTTAAATAAGAAATTCCAAGAGAATATGTTGGAAGCAATTTCAAATCTACAATCATTTTAAAACAAGGAGACGCAGCAGAAGTACTGGTATAGGTTTGCATATCTCATCTTTGACCTTAAAAACAGGGCTGTATGAGGAAAATGAGCCAGGCTCAGGACAGTGAAAAAGTTTTGCACAATACCATAGAAGTAAACTCCTTTTTGTTTGCAATGCCCCTGTGAACACTCAGTTTTCAATGTTTACTTGTCATCTCCCTCTCTCTTATCCTATCCGCCAGGGCACAGAGAGTGTAAGTATAATCTCTTTCCAAAGTGTCTATGGATAGGGAATGAAAAATATCCCACAAACGTCAGCCAAGGAACTCAGATACCAGTAAGTGTAAGAAGGCCTCACCTCCACCCTGTGTTGTACCTCACTGCAGGCTAATCTGACCTTCTTGTCATTGAGATCCTTTGTTCTCTCAAAGGTCACAACCAGCTGCTGGGTTAGTGACCGGGATGCACCTTCCAAGATGTCATTTAACCTGGAGACATGTAGTAGTGATACATTACCAGACAGCAATGGTATGATATTCTATCATTACAGTTTCTTCACTTCACCTTGTTTTATTCCATGAAAGGAAATTGACACTTGATATGCTTTGCCGACAAAATAGACACGATTTGGTGGAGATCTTCAGTCTGAATTGCATAGAATATTTTAGGGTAATTATTGAAATCATGAAAATGAAAACTGTTAATCTGCATACAAATTACCCCTCTGAGATTCATGTTATTTCATAGAAATTGGAATCAGGACATATCTACATATGGTGACAGTTAAGTTCTCCTTATGAATAAATCAAATTGCTCTGGAATTCAAACCCAGTATTGGAATGTTCTCTAGAACTCTGAGCTCACAACCCTGTCTGGTGACATTCTAAATTCAAAATCTATGAAAATGATTAATTGCTAACACATCCACAATATTGTTCAACCTTTAAAAGACTCTGGATTCCCTAATTAGTCACTAAAAAGAACATCTGGATGAGCTTACCCAAACAGGACTTGTTGAAGGAGTTTGATTGTCTTGTTAAAGGCAAGATCATGCCATGCCTGTGAAGCAGAGAAATCCATTTCTCTTTATAAATGCTTACAAAATCAAAGCTCCAATTTTTGTGTGGTTACTGCACAATTAATCTATCTGCTTTCATCTTCACTAAAGCATGTACACACTCACATAACACAACACAGAGCAGCAAAACAGAATGTTCCCACCTATTGCATAACATGTGTCCTTTATCAAACATTCTTGCTTGTGTGTTATGTGAAGTGATGACTATTCTACTTATGACTTTCGTTTAATTTCAATGTGAACGTGCCTGATCTGGCCTACAATACATTCACATCAGGAGTAGATTTCAGATATGGTTTACTACGCTTATTTACTCCATAGCTAACTAAGAGTATATTCCAAAAGTAAAAACCATAAGGTTTTTTTATTGATGTTTCTGCTCAAACAAACTGTTTTTCTTTTAGAAATTGACAACAGAAGACATAGATAAAAACTGATATTAGCACACTCGACCACTACTCTCAAGGCTCAGCTAGAATTATGTCTATTGTACAATTTGATGAAGGCAACAAAAGAGGCACCTCTATCTCCTCTGCACTCCCACTCTACCCCACCCACCTCCCCTGACAAAGAAATTAGGGACAGTCCCTCTGGGACAATTCCTACTTCAAGTTCAGCTTCATTGATGGGGCCGTTGTCATGGAGACCGTGCAACACACTCATGTCTGCATCATAGAACTTCAAGCAGTCCTCCACTGATGACTGCTCAAGATTCTGGATGAAGGATGACCATCGACTGGGTATCTGCAAAGATCGAGATTAGAAGTGGTTTCCTTAATAGCATAGATGAAAATTGAAACACTGTAAACTTGTGGAAGCACCATAAAGGAAGTTGATGGAAAATGTTGAAAGTAATCTTCATGGCCCAGTAATTTTTACATAAATGAATACTTGAAAGTTTCAACAGTGATATTCTCTTTCCGGCGATTAATCAAACGAAAACCATTTTTTATTGTCTAGATCTTTAATAGTCCAGACACATGACAGTGCAATGCCAGTGATGTCCCATATTACTGATAACCTTGGATATAAAAAACCCATGTAATCTTATTATGCTTTCAGGTTTGTGTGGTCAAATTGGCTTGAGCCTGTCATATGTTTCTATACCTTTTACTCTTTTTCTTCTTTTTTTATAAAAATGAAGTCACACAATGTGAGGCTGAATGTCTTTTCTAACAGCAGTTTTTACAAGCAATGAAAAATTCACAGGGTGTTAATTCTTGCTGTTTGTCTGATGAGTCATCGCCTCTCTCGTTGCTTCTGCTGTTCAGTGTTAGGACCCTTAAAGAAATCACTATTATCTCTATCCCTTAGTACAGTACTCTCCGCATAATCGGGTAGGCTCGAGCAGAGTGTTTCTTACCCGATTAAGTGAAGTACCCAATTAACAGAAGAACATGTCTCACTCACAATAGACACACACAATGTGTGTGTAAATGCATTTTACACTGCACCAAACACCTACACTGTATGCCTGCACGGCACATTATATATAACTTACACTTGCTCAGTCATGAACAATAATTTACACTCATTTTATGGACAAATATGTCTTCAGAAAACTTTATCATTTGACTGTAGGCTCTTCGCTAACATGCAGTCGTTTTCCGTAATGAACACGTCTCTCTGCGTGCACTAGTCACGTAGAACGTCGGGTTACTTTTCGAGAAGTGACCGGAGAATTAGGAGCTGGTGCATGGCCTGATTCTTGTTGCAAACTTATCGCATTGCGAATGTCGCTGTGGAGCATGGGATGAGCGCAAGTGTGTTCAACTCCTGTCTGTCTATGCAATTGTGAGTGCCAGTTACATGTGTAATGTTCGTTTCTGTGTGTCAAGTCGGTACTTGTACATGTATTTTCATGTTTAATCACTCCCCGAATGATGAGTCTTCTTTGCAAATTAAGCAGAGAATGCGATTAGCCGTGGAAAATTTGACATTCATGATTTCTTAAAGTGTTATATCTGCAATAAAATGTGGGTAGAAATAAGATTAGAAGACAATTATTTACCCGTTTATGCAGACAGGCAACCCGATTATCAGGTAATTTTTATGTGCATTGGAACTGATTTTGAATTCACTACCCAATTAAACGGAGTACCCGTTTAAGCAATACCCGATTATGCGGAGAGTACTGTAATACATGGTAAGCAAGTAGGCCTCTTTTGAAACATATACTTTTGGTTGTTAGGACTATGTCCTTTGGATTGTTATAGAGGATCAAGAAGTTTGCATATATGCTAGTGAACTAGTCTGTTGAAATGATACATCACCTGTGAAAGGGAGCCCTCATTGGCAGCAGTCACAAGAACGTCCAGCAAGGATGCCATTTCTGGACCACGAATTGGTTTCCCTATGGAAACACAGTAAACGGACATGTACGAAAATATACCACAAATATATGTTAGCAAAGCATTAGTACCCAAGAGGAAGGGATAAAGTTAGGATATCAAAACCCCCCATCCCCCATTTCTGCTTGTTTCTCTTCTGGACGTCAATCTTGTTTCCACCACATGACAATGGTGACTCCACTACCCTCCAGTCTACAGATTTTATGATTTATGGCATGAACTTTCTAACCTGTATTAGTGCAGGCACATTCTTGGGTGTAATACTGAATTTCCAAATGAATTAGGTACACATGTTTTCAGAGATGGGTGCATAAGATTTAGAGTAAGGTACAGGAGGATACTGGGTGATAAGTGTCATCTTCAAGGAAAGCATTGAAGAAAAACTGCAGAACTGAAAGACATCTGTCACCATTCTTCTCTTTTGGCACCAAGCCAGATTTCAGCTCTTCTATCAGCTCAGTCCTCTCTCGTCTGTAGTCTTCAGTCAAGTCTTCTTCCTTTGCCTATGAAATAGATGATTTTTTTTTTCATGAATAAAACAGGATGACAAGAGAATTCTCTGTGTTTGATTTTGTGGAGGGGAAATTAATTAAAATCATGTCGTGGCATATTTGGGAGATAACGATAATGTTCAGTCTGTAAAATTTTGAAGAACAAATATGCAATTAAGCAGAACTACTTATATTTTTTGTTGCCTGTATCATTTTTTTTTTTTTGAGAGGGCCATCATAACTGAGCTTAAAATATTCCCCATAATTTCGAATTTATACTATGTGATGCATGACATTACACTGAAAAGCATCTTGGACATGTAAGTGCACATATATATCAATACTAAAGAGAGGGTGAGGGATCTTTAATGCTCTCTTCGAACATTCCCCTAAAAAACCCAAAAAACAAACAAAACAAACAACCAATTCATGTTGAACAGAAGAATGTGAAAATATATGACAGAGAAGACATTTGTGTATTTCAAACACACAATAAATGACAAAGTGAGGTAGTGAACTCTTAACAAGATTTACATGTGAAACAGGTCCAAGAGACAATATCACAAGGTGTGTGTTTGTTGATCCCTAATCGCACTTCAATGGAAATCACGCTCAAGACCTGAGTTTAACATTGGTCTAGTCCAGTGCTTGCCTTTGACAGATCCTGCAGCAGGTCCTTGGTGGTGGCTGGGAAGAAGAGAGTCTTGCAGTCTACACGCTGGAAGACGTCCAGCAGGCTAATGCGATGATCGGCGCCCTCCCAGGCCATGGACTGCATCATGTGACGCAGCCAGCGGGCTGGATCCGACGCTGCATCGTCAGCATCCAGGGACTGGACAAAATCTTGGACTACCTGACAGTGAATGTTTACCCATGAAAAATATATTTAGAATTTCAACACGATCAACAATAGTGTCAGTGTAAATGCCACAATCAATAAGATGATGGGATCACATCAACTGTTCAAATTTGTATATGAGTACAATCATATTTTTTCTTTTTTTCACCAGCAATCCTGCTCTCATCAAGTAGATGCCTCTTTTATTTAACCCATTGATTAGTCCCAAATATACTAGGGCAGGTGTCTAAGGGAAATGCGTTTTGTCGCAAAATCAAACCATCCTCAACGGGTTAAGATACTGCAAGCGGTTTCTTCAATGTTTTCAGACTTCACACACTAGAGAGCTACACAAAAGTTTGAAATGTGCAAAATGGCATACTTTTTCTTTACTGATCTATTTCTCTAGCTTGCATAGTATCACAATGTGACTCAGTGCGACGAAATCATTCTGTACCTACTTAGCTGCATTTCGGGCTGGTGGATAAACTTTATAATTATTGCCTTCTGGATGTATCATGTAATTCATTGAACACAATATATCGATAAAATAAAAACAAATAAAAACCAAAAACCAAAAAAATTACAATACAGAAATTTAGATATTCAGTGAGAGATATTGGTCAGTCAGACTCACCCACAATAGAGGTGGAAAGGTCAAGAGGTCATGATTGAAGTCTTGGGCCCACTTGGCCCTCGAGAGTTGAGATCTAAGGGCAAATAGCTGCAGAGAAGGAAAAAAATGTTTGATAAGTAACTCCTTGATATAAGAAGCATCATAGGCCTTGTCACAGAAGAATTTATTTAAACAATAGATAACCAGAATCAATGCAGGTTTTAGAAGTATCATTGCAAAATATGACATCATCAGATTTATACATTTGTACAAGATAACAATTATTCTGGTAAATGAGCATCATAATCACATTCATTAGTCATACTTTTTACTATCACTATAACATCAGCAAAATACTTGTGACTACTGTTACTACTACTACTAAAAATGTCATAAGAAGTCGTGCCCCCCATACTTAGATTTATTTGGTGAGAACAACATACGCTAACACCTCCTGACACAGAAGAATCAAGAGATCATATGTCAGGACTAACAATCAACACAATGTACAATAATGGCAAACTCACCCATTAACATGTCTGTGTTAGGCAAGAGATGAAATTGCAATGGCAGACACACATTAATTTCTTACCTCCATCATTAAATTGTGGGTAACAATCATTGAGTGTGCCATTGAGTTTTTCACAATTGGAAACCAAATGGATACCCTGTTAACTATAGACAAATACAAAATATTCATGATGCGATAAATAGGAGTTAATGTATAAATCTTAGGATAAAATGCCATCAAAACTGTCTGGAGGAATATCCATGACAGAAGATAACAGTCAAATATGAATATAACCATAGATCTTGGGATTAAATGGTCCCATCAACATACACACAACTTTGAAAGCAAATCAACTACAGTCAAACCTGTCTTAGCGACTACCTGCTATATACAATCACTAAAAATAATTACCTCCAAGAGAAAAAGCATGTTAAAGAACCTGTCTGTAATTGCCATTTTTTTGTCTCCCTTGAGTGGCCGCTACAGACAGGTTTGACTTCTTCCATTGATGTTCTACATCTTCAGCAACACTACTGGCTGGCAGTCAGACAAATCTTGCTTACCTGTGTCCTGCGGGACAGAAGCTCCAGGTAGTCCAAATCTGCTTGATCTATGATCTTGACCGAGTTGTAAATCAGGTAGGAGCTGAGGAGGGCGGAGACAGCAAACACCTTGGCATCGTATGTCTCAGAAACATTGTTGGCTGCAAATCCTGAAACAAAAATTGGAAGTATATATCAGGTTGTTACTGATTTTTTAATGATAGATAATCTGTTAGCAATTATAAAGGTAAAAACATTGCACAAGAGGTCTGGGGACGGCATATTATGTGAAATAGCAACTGGACTTTAATCAATGAAAAACATAGATCTTGTTTGTTTTGTTAAGGGAAGAGACTGAAAAATGGGTTTAAAAGAATAATTGTTTTCTGGAACAAGCACTCTGCATACCCGTACCAACCATTTAAACATGTCATAAGGCAAACAAGCAAGTATTTTAATGTTTTTCAGCATTTTTTTCGATGCCAGCAAATCATTTTTTCTCCTTTTTTTTTCAAGAAGGAGAAGAGTAATGCAACCAGTAGCAGTTTTAAACTTGGGTATTACCAGTACTAATAATGCTTTTTCCTCTTGCGGCTTTTCATTTAAACATCTTGAGCTGATATTGCTGAAGAGAAAAAAAAATACACAACTTTTCTCGACCATTATTGGGTGAATTAAAACTCAATGCTTGCCTTAGGAACATTCTGGTTTACAACATAAAAAGTTGCTTTTGAATTGTTATAAATCTGGGGGGTGTTTCATCAATTTAGTCAGCGCTGACAAGTTGGCAGTCTCTGACAATTTCAGCAAAATCCTTGGTTTTGATTGGCTGAGATTCTCTGGTCACTGACTGTTACCATGGTGATTGTCAAAGACTGACAACTTTCATGAAACGATATCCTGACTAAATGAACTTGATGACGTTATCAAGATGATGCTCTCAGCTTATCATCCAAATTCGTACCTTCAGTATCCAAGAAGATAACCGCAACCTCCTCCCCAGAGCCAAGTGTCATTTGCGCAGGCTAGTAGGGTAGATCAAATGCTGTCATTAAGTACAAATATCAAGCACTGAGTATCCTTTTGGTTACACCGTACTTGCCAAAACTGCACTAGTATGTTATTGTTTCCGTCTTGTCCCATAATCATGTACAGAGAATATTGGCAGATGTGATTTTGCCAGATTTCTCTACAATAAGTCTGCGAGAGCACAAGTGGGTAACACTGGTGACCACAAAAAGAATTATATGTTGCACATTATATCATTATTGAGGGAAGATATTATGAATATGAGATGTCAGGGAATAATTTTCCGACTTATATTTCATTAGCGATTTCATTTGATGAAAAATATTCTAAGTGATATCCTGTACGCTTCTATGGAAGGAAATTGCTATCCAAAAGTTGGTTTATGTAGGAGTGGTGTAAAAATGCATAGCAAATAGCGATGCAATACTAGGAAAATTATTCCCTGGATATACATTGTACGCTTACCTTTCCCCACATCCAAACACCCATGGTCTCAGGCCTGAGGGAAGGGCCCACCCTGAACCCCACACTCTTCTTCTTGCCCATCAACTGGTTCAGCAAGAAGGATTTGCCAGAGTGGTACTTGCCAACAACAGCAACCACTGCCACAGACTGGTTCATTTTGAGCAAATACTGAAGAAAAAGAACAATTAACACCACAAAATACTAAACAAAACAGATTTGAGCATAAACAGATGAAGGAAAAAAAATCAAAAAGAAAAAGGGGTGGATCTTTTTCATTAAATGTAAGAGCAATATAATTTTCACTCTACAGACACCCATTAATCATTATTATGATATGGTCAAAATTGAAAACCGCAATGATGAAAGCAGAATTTGTTTTGTATTCAACAAAAACACTTGAGCTTCAAAATGCAAGATGTAGATGAAAGTCCTTGGCACCAATGCACGGTTAAATTCATGTTTATCAATCTATTCTTGATGGCCTACACATTAGATGCAATTCATGTAGTTTAGGGGTTTATAACTCTTCTACACACAAAATCCCAAACCTGATACCTCATCATGACAACAATTAGTTCAAGTGGAATCCACTTGAGTAGTGAGATAAAACAATCATTCACAAGTAACCACTGATTGGGTTTATAGACATCAAAATAATTGTCTAAATTCTAAAGAAAAACACTGATGAAATTTCAATGTATGTCCCAAAAGGAGATGAAAATCCTTATTCGAATAGAACTAAAGTGGGAAAACTAGAACCACTACAACACTGTAAAGTGGAGAAATCCATGTCCAGATCTGCAAGTTATGGGACAATTTCAGTACCTGGACATTTTCTTTAACCAGGACAAGTTTCTCATGTGAGTCATCTGGTCTTATTAGCTGCAGTGGCTGTTCAGGCAAATGGAAGAATTCCCTTGATCCATTGATTACAGGAGGCTCTATTGAAGGTTCTTGTGTTGCTACTTTAGGTCCTGATCTTGGATCCTTTCCTGGACCAAGGAAGTCGGGATCCACCTCAGACTGAACTACTTGTGATTTGCTGTCCGAGGCACACACTAAAGCTGTCAATTCAAATATTTGTGGATAAAAGATGATAAGGAGTGTTTTTGAATAGGAATCCACGACCTGCTCATGAAAAGAGCACACACAAGCACACACACACTAACATAATTGATGTAATTGATTAAAACATGCATGCAGTAGCACAAAGTAAAGATCAACCTGGACAATTTTCGGATTCCTTTAGGCCTATGTGCTATTTTATGGGGCCTTTTCTCTGAACAGTGTATATACACGCCAAACATGAGAGGAGCTTGGACTAATAACACAATTTCATCATCTTGCCAAGCGATAGGCTGTTTCTCCATTCCTATGAAGAAAAATGTAAAATATTCATATTCTAATTTTATGGAAATTATGCACAGCTAGATCTAGACCTAACGGGTTAGTTTGTTCACCAATTTGATTTGCCTTGCCAATCACCAAGCTTGATGGCAGGCCTACCTAGAAATGACCGATGATTGCTAATTCGCCGTTTTCTATTTAAAGAAAAAAAAATCTTACCAATTTCTAGTAAAATAGTGAAACAGTTGATGACGCAGAAGACAGGAATTGACGCTGACCAGCCGGCCATCGTGAAGCCGAAATACTACCGCCCTACCGGTACAGGGTAGTAGATTCCTCTTTCTGGGAGTGCGGGCGGTCTCGGTGCCAGGCCTTCATTCGTACAGTATGCCAGAAGAAGCTCAGAATGTTGTCCGGCTACTGAACTTGTTCACGTTCAAATTATTAATGATTACTGCGAGTATTTAATCATAATTCCATTACGTCGAATATAAGGAGAATATTAGGGTCTCACTGGGCGTGGTAAGTGAAAGTTGGGCTTGAATTTCACGAAATACCAGTAATGTTTCCCTGACACACACACCAATGCCACCAATAGGTTAAAACCCGGGGCGCCTTGGATTGGGGATGGACGTTGATGAGCTGCGCGATGCGATTCGTCTGGAGCATGCTAGCTGACTACACTTCACTAGCAAAGATGCTACACTACATCTTTGATGCCTAGCTGCGCGCTGGCTACGTATGTGAGCTTATTTCATTACAACACGTGTGCACTTTATGTGATGAGGCGCCTCCTCTCGCTCGCACGATCAGCAGTGCTGAATGATGTCCGCTCTCATTAGTCATCCATTTTTAATTCCAAGTGGATGCATGTCAATGATGATGATCATGATGCCACAGTGATGATAACCATGCCGGGGCATTCAATTCCTTCTTTGAAGTGTTCAGATTATAGTGACAATGGAAAAAGAAAAGCCGTACAAACAGAATGGTAGCAGGCGACTTTCATGAAAAATAGACAGTAGTGTGAGTAGATGATTCAAGCAAATAATGGATGTCAGTTTTAATATGTTTTCGCAAAACAATTTCTAGGCTATGTGACTAGCTATTACGTGACAAGAACGATATTTCTTAAACTTGTTCGTTCATAAAGTAGGTCATCACATTTATAAAGGCATTCTTTTTGTCACTGATACACCAACCATGACCCCTCACTACCCTTCGCAGATTCATCATTGCTGATGATTGAAAAACTTGACGTGAACAGGTAGGCCTACATTTGTAAGTTCTTCCTTCATAAAAGAGACTGGTTTGGGAAAGTTCTGTGTATGAGAAAACAGCTACTTGCGAGGATACAATGCTATGACATTCTAAATTCATATGAATTTTCTTTTTGTTGTTGTTGTTCTTCGTGGTGTTGATTGATATTACTGATTTTGGAAAAGTGCAGGTTAGCAGGCCTATAGTGCCGGTAAGCAGGTGATGCAGTTCAAATGTCAGGGTATATTTCCTTCTTTGCCGTTTGGTGTTCATGATATTAAAATGAAGATTGAGTGCAAACGGAGAGTTCAGCAAAGAAGAAAAACCTCCCGATGCGAACCAACATTTAGGACCTAATGGGCAAAACTGAATATTTGCCAGAAAAACGGATAGTGTGATTGTTTCACAATTTGAATACACTGATGTAGGCCCTAGGCCCTACTATAAGTATTCTTCAACTGACTCGGTCAATGTCGGTGATGACAGATTTTATTTTTTTTTTAAAGCCTTTCATAGTGCTCCATTTCTTTAAGTGAAGCAACTTTAAAGTCATTTTGACCTATAGGCCCTAGGTTCATACTCTGAAGCGAGAGCGGAACAAAAGGAACAATTCAATTTAATTCAATTTTAATCTTCCACGAACATTACAGAAAATTCATTGCTTGATTTCTACATATTTAAATGATGGTGCTTAAAATGTCGAGAACACGAAAAAGCACATGATAAATAAATAAGTGAACATATAAGCTGGAAGAACAATCGTATAGAAGCATGACATAAAATTGACTCAATTGGCATTATGTTAAAACTCCAGAAATCTGTCCCTGTTGCCTACATAACCGTTTCCAGTCCCCCCCCCCCTTCAGCCCGCGATAAACTGAAACAACAACAAAACAAAACATAGCCTACCTTATACGCCCTAAATCAGCGACACAGAATGCAAGTGTAAGCACCTGCGTGAACAATATAAATGATTGTATCATCGATATAAATTTCCTTCTCATGGATTCCACAAATATTGCACGTAATCACTTGGATATATAATAATGAATGTAATCATTATCATTAAAAACATCAATATTCTCAACTCTTCTCTTTTACTGCGATGGCCTCCAATGTGTGTGTTTATGTGCGAATTTTTGTTGTTGTTTTTTTTTTAACAGAATCCAAAAATACATTGTTCCTTAGGCCTATTCAGTGGTCCGAAATTGAATTGTAAGGTTAAGACTAACGAACCTTACTTGTAAGCCCCTAATGTAGTTAACGAACATTTGGAATAACGAGCCATTCGAATAAGGAACCTTAGAAACAACGAGAATAAGGAACTTTAGAAACAACGAACCACGTAAAATAATTGTATGATTTGATTTGTAAACGGAGCATTTCCACCGCTTTTAAATATATCACCTGACAGGGTGTCAATCTCTGACAATATTAACCATAGTAACAGTCAGTGAACAGAGCATCTCAGCCAATCAAAACCAAGGATTTTGCTGAAATTGTCAGAGACTGACAACTTGTCAGCGCTGACTAAATTGATGACCCCCCCCCCCCCAGCCTGCAGGTGTTCTATCTGATCTGATCAGCTGTTGGGGGGAGGGGCTGGGGGAGGAGCAGAGCGCTCTGAGGGTGGGGGGGCACGTAACAGGGGCGGATCCAGGAATTCTGTAAAGGGAGAGAGCATTTCTGGTGCTACTTCCGGGTTTCATTTCATTTTTTCTTTTTATTTCTATTGTTTCTACTGTTTTAAACGAAAAATAAGGGGGGGCGTGCGCCGGTTGCCCCCCCCCCCCCCCCCCCCCCCCCCCTCCACTGTGATGGCTATTGCATGCATACCATGGGTGTGATGCAAGCGCATCTTACCACATTATAGCCGCGACAAGCAGCGCAAGCTCAACGTGAGAACCCCGTCGCGGGGCGCTGTAACACAGTACGGTACGTATTTGTCCGTACGGGTCGCTGCTGCGGTAATAGGGCAGACCACCAGCAAGTGAGTAACAATAAATCAATCTTGATTGATTTCACCGAGTTTGCATGTTACCATGGTTACAGGAGTCGCTTTATATCCATTCATTTCATCAAAATATATTACGTTACTGAGGGACATTGGAATTAACATGAGATCAGGGAACGAAACTGCGGATCGAAGAACGATATCCACGAATGATCAGTGTGTAGTCCCACTAATTATATTTTATGTAAGTTTAGGGCGTCTAGCTAGTTCTATTGTATTTCTACGATTGTACGAAGTCATCTCATGTAAAGTATAGTGTGTAATAGTTGTAAAATTGCGATCTCGTTCCCGCTAGATCATGACTCATGAGATGTCTAGAGTACTAGACCCTTCTAGGTATCTAACAGAACACGTTCATTCGTTCAGTTCTAGATCTAATAGCTATAAATTAACTTTTTATAGCACATTCATTGGGTCGACGGGTTTGATTGATTCACAGTCACACTCACTTGTTCAGTAGGGTAGGCCTATCTCAATGCGCTTTACAAATTAAATTATTAGTAATTACCGATATGGCGTTACCCTGGTCACTGGATACTTTATTATTTCCAACCTGCAATGACAGTGCTCGCTCTCCACTCCCTTGGGAGCATTCCAGCTCGTCGCAGCCATTAAAGGCACGCACGCGTATATGCTGATCAACCAAAATAAACTTTCTCATCCTACCTACTCGTTCTATTTAGACCTGTTCTCACGTGGTTCTTCTTTAATATTTACTCTAGTCCAGGCAGAGGAGAGTGAAGAAGGGAAGAATGAAGAAGTAACATCTTAGAGACAGATTAGCGATAAATCTGCCTCTTGTTCAGTGGCCTCTTGTTAACTGTTCAGCATGGTTGTATTAATGTGGTTGGCTCCTCACAACAGACAGATATTTTCCATTCACTCTTTTTTACACCATTGTTATCATTTCCACTCAAAAGAAAATGCCAGAGCGAAGAATTCTGATCCTGTATGGAAGCCAGACTGGGACAGCTCAAGATGTGGCAGAAAGGATCGGTCGTGAGGCCAAGCGCAGACACTTTGCTGCCCGCGTCATGCCTATGGATTCATATGTCATAGTAAGTAGAGACTTGTCTTTTCATTGATGCCACTTGAAAATTTCCACAGTGGCAAGGGTACAGTGGTCTGACTTATGAAATGAGACCTTATGATGCAATATAGTGTACTGTATGCGCCATATATTTCGTGAGTCTAAATTTTCGCGAATCGGGATTTCCCTACAATTTCGCGAGTGGTTAAATTCACGATCGTGGAGGCCTGTATTAAACGGAGAAGTGTACACGCGTACATCACATTCACATCGGGATCAGAGTCAATATTTTCGCGTGTCTTTAATTTCGCGAATAGCACCTGACTCGCAAAATTCGTGAAAATAAAAACCTCGCAAAATATTCGGCGTATACAGGATGGCAAACACACTCCCATTCTTGACCTTAATAGATCAGAGATAACAATTAAAAGTGTTCTTAACAGCTTAGTCCCGTCGATATTTATCAGTGTGGCAGTGCCTTCCATACCACAAATGAATTGGAATATACATGTATGAGGGAGCTCAATATCTAAATACCTTACCAGGTACTGTATTCGCCAAATATTTTGTGAGGATTTTTTTTTCCACAAATTTTGCGAGTCAGGTGCTATTCGCGAAATTAAAGACATGCGAAAATATTGACTCTGATCCCAATGTGAATGTGACGTACGCATGTACACTTCTCCATTCAGTACAGGACTTTACGATCGCAAATTAAACCGCTCGCGAAATTGGCGGGAAGTCCCGATTCGTGAAAATTTAGACTCGCTAAATATATGAAGAATACAGTATGTGTATGCTTGTTTGTTTGTTATTTTCTTCCCTGTTCTCATGTTTGTACACACACACACACACACAAATATATATCATCTTTCTTTATTTGAGCACTGAAAGGTGGACCTTTGTGCTATACAAATGAAATAACCACTGTTGTTATTATGTGACCATAATTATTATCCTCATCTCACTGTCCTCATCTGTCCTATTTTGTGTTTCTATTCGTCTCTTCCTGTGTGCAGACAAACTTGATCCAGGAGCACCTGGCAGTCTTCGTGTGTGCAACGACTGGCCAAGGTGATGAGCCAGATAATATGAAGGTAAAGTTACATATTATCTACATTATGATAATTTCTACATCAATGTTTGTCACAATTAATTTATGTATTGTTTGGAAGTCTTTAAAGTTTGTAGACAGTCATCATTTTCATGTAGTTTATTCAGCCATGTTCCATGAATATGTTGGAATAGCATTTTGTGTGACTGCCCCCAGTTAGCAGAAGAATCTGCTCGGAGATAAATACAATATGTGATTGTGACAAAAAGCTGGTGCAGATGTGCCCAGAAAAGTGACTTAGACCCTGTAACACCAAAAAAAAAAAAAAAAAAAAAAAAAAATGTGGTACCAAACTTCGGCCGCCCGTTTGTTAATGTAAATGCAAGCAGACCCAAATGTCTGGCCAAACCCACTCAGCTGTACTGTAGCGATCACGTAAAAATAAAAAAATATAAATATGTGTAAGTAGAACCCCACTATGATAAAAAAAGAACATGTAAAAGGAGACTGCACTCCCAGGGATGCCTTGACAAGGCAGTGTAAAAGAAAATGTGGGGCCGAGTACTGCAACGGAGGCAGGCCTTGGGCCGGCCCGCCACTGTTAACAGGGTCTTTGACACTCACTGGGTAGCATAGGGAAACGGGGTTGTCTGATTGAACCAATCTTCAGTCGCTACCCACCATTCAAGAAAAGAAAATAGTGATCCTCTGAAATCAAGAAAGTGCAGTTGTAGGGGACATTGAAAAATTGAGGAATTTATTTTGCAAAATGCACACATGTTACAAAAGAAGGCAAATATTTTGGCAGATCAATTGTGATTTGTAATCTAAATGTTCCCATTTTTTGCACATTGTCTCAGAGTAAGCATGGATGGTAACCATAGTAGACAACATGTATGTCTTACCATAGTAAAGCAATGTTACATCCGTGACCACTAGTGTTCACTTCAGTAATTACCATGTGCATTACAGAAAATTTTTCATGTTTTCAAATCTGCCAGTCACATAATTTGTGTTTATTCAAAGGTGATTAAGTCTGAAAAGACACTTCAGTCAAATAAGACTGAAATGAGAGAAAAGATTAATTTGTCAATGACAATGTATGATTATGCAGTCATTGTCCAGACACCTGAATATACTCATTAATATGTACATTGAGAGGCAGCGCTGATGATGGGATAAAAGAAAGACCTTTGTTATTAGTCTGTGTGTGTAGTAGGTCCATGGTACAAATGACCTTTTTCTGCTCATAATGTGCAAAGTGAAACTGTGAACTAGTGTATTGGCAAGTATCCTAAACAGTACTTATTTTTCTCACAGTAGTGCCCCTATCCATAGCATGTAAACTGTGATTACACATTTATGCAAAGAATGATATCAATAATTTTTCCTTCTTCAATGTGAAATATAGATTACTTATTACTCATATATTTATTCAAACGTAAATATGACGATTCTATTCTCAATGCAGAAATTTTGGCGCTTCATCTTAAGGAAGGATCTACCAGAGGACTCACTGTCTCAGATGCAGTACTCTGTGCTTGGCCTTGGTGATTCATCCTATCCCAAGTGAGACTTAAGCCCGTTGAGGACGGGCTGATTTTGCTACAACACGCACTTCCCATAGACACTTGCCTGAGTGTACTCGAGACTCGTTCTCAACGGTTTAAGCCCCGTTTTGACAAAGCCTTTCAAAGTAGACTTACCGTGACAATGTCTGGGTAATGTCTAGATAATCTTTTTTTTTTTTTTTTTTAACCCAGCCTGTTAAAACAGTCCCCGCAAAATGTTGCTTGGACGTTGTCACAGTAACTTCTGCCAAATTCTACCCTAGCTGGCTTTGGTAATTACTACTAAATTTCCCCGACAACCCTTTTATTGGAATGCAACCGCGGTATTAAACATTCCTTTGATACACTCAACGCGCATGCACAACATTGCAGACAGAGGGTGATTAACACGCTGCACGCCAATCATTGGCATGGATTGTAACCACTGTGATTGTATCACGTTTTGTGCGTGCACAATCTAGAATAATGGCGCTGGTCGATGGGGGGGGGGGGGGGAGAGTTAGTCGCATCAGTGGACATGCCCTCTTCCTGGATACCTACCTGGAGAAGGGTTTTCGGTGAGTGTCTGTTAACCCGTTGAGGACAAGTCCCAAGTATACTCGGGCAGGTGTTTATGGGAAATGCTTGTTGTAGCAAAATCAAACCATCATCAACAGGTTAAGAACAGTACCCTTCGTTCTCTCTTGCAGTTTTATTGCGTGAGGCAAAGAATTTTGTTCTCCGAATGTTGTTGCAGTAAGGTCTGTCAAAACCGGGATTTAAGTGGTATTCAAGGTGCTATACATTCAGTGGTAGAGGAATGACTACGTTGATGACCTTGTAAACTCTTCCAATTTGTAAACCAGTTGTTTCTTAGAATGATAATCTAGTAGGTTAGCACATTCCTAATGATTATGTCAGTAATAGACCAGTTATGCAGCCAATTTGTTCAGGTAAGATTTATGAATGATGTTTAGCACATTGAGGTGGAAAATTTGAAGCCCATTTGAATCATAAGCATGTCCTATGTCCCATATCTTTTCTTCTCTTTCCCTTTCCTTACTCTATCTTCCTTTTCCTTTCATATGAGCTCCCCAATGGAGACATTTATTATTATGATTTCCCTGTGGAGACACAGTTATTGTCATAATTATTGAATATTATCATAGTGATTAACATTGTTATGAGCTCCCCCAGGGAGACATTATGTTAGCATAATGTTGCATATATGTAATAATAATGTTTGAGCAGTTTATGATATCGTCTGATTTGATATCAATATTCTTTGGGGCATTTTTTTTTTAATAGGGCCCCATTTTTTTTTTCCATAAACAATATTACTATCACTTTTTCCTTCTTACATTGCATGGGATAAGGAAGACTGAAACAATCTGTGTCTTTGATTGGCTAGACCATCTCAACACTGTGCTCTCTCCTTCCAGATTTAATTATGTTGCTAAGAAGCTCTACAGGAGATTGCTGCAGCTTGGTGCTTCAAGCCTTGTGCCCCTAGGACTGGGTGATGATCAGCATGACCTAGGGTGAGAGGTCTTTGATTCTGATATTTATCATGACAGCAGAGAATATAATGAAAATATCAGGCTGCAGAATTTTTTTTTTTTTTTTCTTTTTTTTAGTGGAGGGGGAATTGTCAAGGGTCAATGGTACGTGTACCTCCCCTGAGCTTCAATAGGAAGAATCTCAGGGCTGAACTCTCAGAAATTCATTGTGTTTTTTTTTTGGGTTTTTTTTCGTCACTCTCTCCCTTTTTTTTTCTTTTTTTTTTTTTGTTAGAGCCAAAAGTGTATGTGTGTGGTGGGTAAAAAGCAACCTGCAGTCTCCACACCCCTAGCTCATGTGGTTTACAATACTTCACTTTAACAGCAATGTTTTCACATGATGCAGGCCAGATGCTGTCATTGATCCGTGGCTGCAGACACTCTGGACAGAGGTCCTTCTCCACCATCCGCTTCCCCCTGGTCAGGAACTCATACCTGCCAGTGTCTGGTAAGTTTCATTTGGTTTGGTTTATTTCTGCATTATCTTTCGCTAAGTATGATGACAAATCAATACAAATTGATACAAAGTATGCCAAAAAAAAAAAAAAAAATAGTGAAACATACAAATTGATACAAAGTATGCAACAACAAAAATAGTGAAACATACAAATCAATACAGGAATTGTCAATTTCATAAGAACGTCCTCCCAATACATATAAATCAAAGCAACATTATAATGCATACTGTAGTAGTATATGAACAAGGGAGGAATCAATACAGGGGACTGCCGTCATACGCAGAGCTTGATGTGAAGTCACCTTCTCTTGCGAGAAAGTGAAGGTCACTCCTGCATAAACACGAATCCATTGTGGCATGTTATCTTTGATGTGTTTCAGAAAGCTATTTGAATGACAGTTAGCACCATCAGGTGCATTTGTTTTTTGTTTGTTTGTTTTTTAACAGTGCCTGACTATAACATAGAACATAAATATTCAGCAATAATACCCACTGATGAAACCTTCCCTGCAGTGTAAAAATTACACTTTTAACAGCAATAGAAAAACACACTGGAACATGCTTTAGCAGCGTACTTCATTTGAAAGATCAAATATGCCAGATTAAAAGATAAGAAAACTAACATGTGCAGATGTGTGCATCATAAAAAAAAATACACATTTTTAAGAGGACCTAATTCTAATTTTCTTTTGATTGCACATAATGAAGAGAACTGTTCTGAATATTCAGATGTTTCATTCAAATTTTATGTTGAAATATGACTTGTGATTTAATGAAATGCCATGTTTTCTTCACCACCAAATTTCATTTGGGATTTAGAGCAGTGCTGTGCATGACTTCAAAAGAGTAGAGAGATGTGAGATGTCCTATTGTAATGCTTTAGAACCAAAACAGGCATTTGTATGAATTATGAAGAGTTGTTACTCCATCTGTAGCACCTCCCTGGTTCTCCACTTGGACATAAAGGAGAGTACTATAAAAGGTGTTTGTAATGCTGCGTTTACATCATGTTCCTGGCATCCACAGCAGCCGCGTTTCAGGCCACTGTGGACAAAACGGGATGGACGTAAAAGTGTTCTTAATGCTGCATTTACACCATGTTCCCGGCAACTACGGCAGCCGTGTTTCAGGCTACTGTGGACAAAACGGGATGGACATGCAACAAAAGCAGTGAGATGAGATAGGCAAACGTGACAGGCTGTGATTGCTGTGGATGCTGTATCAGATTTTTAAACTGTCAAAAAAATTGCCATGGCAGTCCTGGTGCTAATGAGAAATCTTGCATGCCATATTAAAATGGGTTGAACGCAATGAAACACGACAGCACGTAATAGGCCGTAACAAAACTTCGAGGCGGTCTTTAGTGGGACACGATGGAAAATATTTTTAGTCTAGCCTGACCAGACGCCATGAGAACAGCATCTGATACCTATATGTTCACCGGTGCGAGGACTGGAACGAACAAGACTAGAATGCAAAGCCTTGAAAGGGGGAAAACAGGAGAATGTCTCATCTACCCATGGCGCACTACGTTTCGGGCAAACCTGGCCGCCATGGCCGCCGGGAACATGGTGTAAAGGCAGCTTTACTGAAGAAGTTACCTCTTATGCATGCAACCCATTTGTTATTAGTCCCCCAGGTAGATACACAGTGCACTTCTTGAAGGGAGAGGAGAATGGAGTGGACAGTAGCCCTCATCACGCGGTCAAGCAGCAGAGCGGGAGGGCCCCTTCAAACCTGTGTCCTTTCCATGCCAGGATGGTGGAAAACAAGAGAGTGACCGCCACTGACCATTTCCAGGATGTTCGACTCGTGAAGCTGGACATCACAGACTCAAACATTAGGTATGAGTGGCATTTCAAATTCACACATGGACTGAAAAATATTACATTTATATGATTAATGTCATATACATCAATTTCAAATGCATCAATGTTACGTATTTAGATTAATTTGGGATATATATGTTATTGGTACAATGCATATTGTTGTTTTTTCCAAGTGATCAATTTTTTACAAGCTTCACTTCTCAGTAGATCACTCTTTTCCGTTGCTTTATTTAATCTTTGTTTCTATTGCAAAGCGTGCATTACTTTCCTGTTATATGATTATTACTATCTGCACATTTATTTCATGACCTGCATTTTTTTTTAATTCCTCAACAATAAGAATTGACAAATGTATACTTTGTACTATGTATTGCTTTTTGTTTGATGGAAATAAATTGTTAGAATTGAAAATCACACATGACACAGCATGAATTCTGTTCATGGTGATAAAAGTATAAGAGGAATACATTATGACATTTTATATGAACTATGCATACTGGATACCTAGAAGTGAAAATAGGAAACATACTGCAGATGTGAATCAGTTCTTGTTTTACGGAATATCCGTGTGGCAGAGATATATTCTGATTGTCAAATATATCTGCAAAACCTGTGAGTAGACCTAATTGTAATTCATTCACCAATTAGCACAGACAAAACCAACTTAATGATTGGGGATCACATACATCTCCTAGTACCTATTGTGTCTTTCATGATGGAGTACATGTAGGTCTTTAAAAGTGATCCTGAGTAGGTATGCGTAGCTATCATCAGGGCAGATTATCATGGAATATTAGTTAAAGGGCAACTAAACAATGTGGCATGTTATGGTTATCTGCTGTGGCACGTAAAAGGTGAATCCCTTGTTCTGTATTTTGCATCTCCACCTAGATACAGTCCTGGCGACGTGGTGATGATCCAGCCACGGAATTCCGCCTCCTCAGTGGATGTCTTTATACGACATATGAACCTTGACCCTGATCAGGTGTTCAACATATCCCAGAATGACCCAGGTTAGATACATTCCGGTTATAAGGCTACAGGTACTGGAGCTTGGTGGTGCTAGATCCATACTGAAAAACTCCTATTAATATCGTTATGGTCGCTGTCCAAGTTGAAAAATACATGAAAAATAGAAAAACAGTTGAAAAAAAGATGCTGATGTATAAGGTTTCATTTGAAATACAGCTTATTTGCTCCTACTGACAGAACTGGGAGGCTTAAATACTAAGCTTTGCAAGTAATACATCTGTCTAGCATGGAGTTGTTCTACCAGATTAACATATGGTGTGACTACTAGGAAAAACTGAAAAATTTACCAGTAAAGTTTAGTGAGAGGCATGATGTCTTTCTACTTGTTGTAGATGTTGTCTATGCAGTATGTATCTTAATACACATGATTACAAGTGCAGAGAGCAAAGGAATATTCTAAAGACATTATTGGAGACTTTAACTTTTCTCCCATCTGACTGATATCATCAAATATTCCTCTGCCAGTGCAGTGGTTACTGCCACACCCATGCACTGTCTGCCATCTTGTTACCCTTATCCTTAAGACATTATTGAGACTTTTTCTTTTGTCTTGTCTGAATATCATGCTTCCATCAGACATTCCTCTGCCAGTGCAATGGTTACTGCCACGCCCATGCACCGTCCGCCATCTTGTTACCCACTATCTGGACATCAACAGCATCCCAAGGCGGTCTTTCTTCCAGATGCTTGTCCACTTCGCTGAGAATGAGCTGGAGAAGGAGAAATTTGAGGAATTTTGCTCTGCTGAGGGACAGGTAAGTCTTCCACAAAATCTTTAGGTGAAGTGCCCAGGTTGGAATTTTCATACTTTCACATTACGCCCCAAAACTGTGGTTGTAATGTCAGTGAAATTTTTGTTACGCCATATTTTAAGACCTCATAGTTTGTGCCGTGCATTCTGCTTTCCTTTGATTTTCCTTAAGCTAGATTTTCAACTCTATTATCCTTTCATTATCAGGGAAGTTGCACAGAATTCCACGTCACCCTAGCACAACAAACTAGACAAGGAAGAGCTCAGAGACATCCCTTGTCCCCCAAAATGTTGCATAACCATATGCGCTATATATCTCGCGAGGTTTGTATTTTCGCAAGTTGCGCGAGTTGGTTGCTATTTGTGAATTTAACTACACACAACATTTTCAACTCTAACCTTGACATGAATGCAACGTTGCACACACGCATACCACGTATCTCCCTGTATTCCTGTACTCCACGATCACGAATTTAACCACTCATGAAATCGTCAGAAGTCTCGCTTCAGGAAAATTTAGACACACTAAATATATGGCATGTATAATATTTAAGGCATATCTTCTAGAGGAATATATTTGTAATTTTCTGCAGCAAGAGCTATTTTCCTATATCAACCGACCACGACGGACCATTCTGGAGACTCTACAAGACTTCCCCCACGTCAGTACTACCATCCCCTTCAACTACCTCTTTGATCTTATCCCAGCCATCCAGCCGAGAGCTTTCTCCATCGCCTCCTCCCCAGCGGTAAGCAGCATCGATCCTTCAGACTAGCAATCGATTGTACATTTGTTTGTGCTGTAGAATTCCATTTCTTTTTTCAGAAGCTTTTGTGGGCATGAAACTTTTGTGAATTTTTGTACAGAGCCAAGATTCGGGAAAGTTAAATGCATGCAGAAAGGTTGTTTATCCAGTGCAGTGCATATTAGTACGTGTGGTACATACAAATGTACTCATCATTTTTTCATGGTCGGCAATTTGCAAAAGTTTCAATTCACGAAAGTTTCATGCTTAAGATGATTCTGTTTTTACAGTTGTCTTGTTTCTAGTTGCATAACATTTCTGTAAAAAATTCTACATCTTACTACATTTTAGTGTTTTCATTTTTGAACTACTTGATGGGTTTCTAAGTATCTTGCAAAAAGTTAAAAGCTGAATCCTCACCTAAATCAAAACTATACCATCCCTTTAAACTTGTAAACTAGATTTTGAGATTCAAACGATAGGTTCTTAAGACAACATTGTCTTTATTTTTGGATACACATTGAATTTCCTTCTTTTTTGATAACCAGTTACATTACTTTGCAGTTTTCTCAGCCTTGATGTCTGCAAATGTATCAGGAAGATTAGGAAATATTTGTCCCTAAGCAATTTTTGGCTTTAGCTTCTTTATGAAATGGAAGTTCCTACAGTAGCACCGGAATTTCAATGTGTCATTACATTGATTCATGAGCCAGAATTACAAATCGTGTATGGGGCTGTCACTAGTACACCATAAAACTATCATAGATATATTACGAAATAAATCTAGGGTACATTTTGGCTAGGATAATTTAAATTCTGTGATGATGCCAGGTCATGGTGAATATATTATTCTGGTTTTCTTTTCTTTTTCTTTTTAGGCTCACCCCAGTGAGATTCACATACTGATGGCTGTTGTTCGCTATAAATCAAAGCTAGTCAAACCCAGAGAGGGTCTCTGTTCAAACTGGATTGCTTCCACACAACCTTCAGGTGAGAAGGTGCCTGTTAACTCTGTCCGATGCAATGGGTCAGTGATTACATTGCTAACTAGGGTGATGGAGTTCTTACTTAGCATGTTTTACAGTGTAGAATTATTTTGGAATTACACATGCACTTGAAGCCCAAATACCAATCAGTTCATTTTAAGTTTTGTTATTTTCAACGGAACATCATAGAAAAGAAAAATCAAGTGCAAGATTGCTGACATCATAATGTACCTAAAGTGAAGCGAGATTGTGACACAGATTATTACATTGCCATGACAAGATTATTATGAAAGAAAGAAAGATATTATTCAGAGGGGTGAAGGTTCAGGTGCAAGTTTTTTTGTTTTGTTGTTGTTGTTTTTTCACTTTGTCTTCTTCTACAAATTAAATTTGTTAAGATCGCAACTGCTGATCTGTAAATTAACAAACATGTCGGAAAAAGGAACCAGTGGGACTCGAACCTGTCATCTTCTGCTTTCCAGGCAGGGACACTACCACGAGGCTGTCCCTGGTTGCCGGCAGTGACACGATGAACATGGAACAAATACCCAAGCTCCGAAGGTTCAGGTGCAAGTTTTTTTTTTTTCCCTGAACCTTCACACCTCTGAATAATATCTTTCTTTCTTTCATTTAGTATGCCTTGTCCGCCTTGGACTACTTAACATAACAATGTCGGAATTTCGGAGCTTGGGTATTTGTTCCACGTTCATCGTGTCACTGCCGGCAACCAGGGACAGCCTGGTAGTAGTGACGCTGCGCGGAAAGCAGTAGATGATAGGTTCGAGTCCCACTGGTTCCTTTTTCCGACATGTTTGTTAATTTACAAATCAGCAGTTGCGATCTTAACAAATTTAATTTGTAGAGGGAGACAAAGTGAAAAAAACAAAACAACAACTTGCACCTGAAGATTATTATGTACTGCAAAGAAGAAAAACTCTGTGTCATGAATATCTGAGCAGGTGTTAGAAAATCTCTGTACATGTGATTTTTACAAATCTTTCTATTATCCGAATCACATTGTGAATTGTCAAAGAATGGACTTTGATAATTTCTCCAATGTTATGAATGAGCATTCTCTTTGTCTTAAGGTATTATGCCAGATATTTGACTGCAATGAAACGAAAATCATGGATATAGTAACCTTAAAGATCTTGAGTCATTCTGTATTATGATGAATTATTCATACATACCATACCTCAATTAACACACCTTGGAAGTGGGCATAAAGTTATACCACACTGATTTTCCCCTTGATGTCATCATAATATGAAATTAAGCACTTATATGATGAATTATTCTGTGGTAGGATTGGGAGCAGGGGTTTCCCCCTATCGTCTCCACTTCTTCCTCCCCCTCCTCTCTTGAATTTGTCAGAACTATTACAAAACCACTTAGCAGGGTTTAGATAGTGTGCATATACAAGGGGTAAGAAACCATGATTAATTACAGTCAAGGTTGTAATGAAATATACTTATGTGTTCTCCTATACTGAACTGGATATTACAGATGACATCACAATACCGATCTGGACCAAGAAGGGCACCATCACGTTTCCTGACAGGGGTGCACCAGTCATCATGGTGGGCCCAGGGACGGGAGTAGCCCCCTTCAGGAGCTTCATCCATGAGAGGGCAGCAAACAATCAAGGAGGTGAGTTCCTGTCTTTCCTATGTATCAAAGAAACCGGCACGTTGCCAATGGCAGAATCCTTTCAGTATGTACACGCTTATGAGATATTCTAGCATAATAGGTGCAAATTTGTAGATTTTCTTAAAATCCTTTCATTGATATTTGCCACAAAAAGCTACGCTTTTCATAAATTCTGCATGTTTTTTTTTTTTTTTTGGGGGGGGGGGGGTTGCTGTTGACCCTGAACTGTCTCAGTTTATTTGTTCAATCTCAGGTTTACACAAAGAAGAGGTGTATTTGTGTGTAGATAGATTTTTTAGTATGTTTATTTTTAGAATGTGATTTTCAATGGAAAGCTGTCACTGATTTCAATTGTTTGTATGCCGATTTTGTGATTGTTGTGGTTTATGTGTGTATGTCCTTCCAGAGCTCATGAACTCTTCATTTCTAATATCATGTTGCCAGTATTTATCTCCACATAACAATTCTGCAATGGGATAGATTTCTTAAATGTCCATTGCTGGTTTCTTTCTCCACATAGCAATTCTGTGGAGGGTAGCTTCAAATCTATAGAATGTCCATCATTCTTTGGTTTCAAAACAAAACATTTTTCCATCTCCCTTGCTTTGTGTTGCCAAGGAAACCTGCTGTTCTTTGGGTGTAGGAACGAGGGCAAGGATTTCTTCTGCAGGGACGAGTGGAATGAACTCAGTGGTCGTGGTCTCCTTCAGGTCTCAGCTGCCTTCTCACGTGATCAGGTAAAGGGTAACATTGGAGGATGCTTTACCACTGAGACTACACCATGATATCCCTCATGTAAGATTGTAATATTTGGGCTTGTAATCTAGAAGATGTTGGAAGTAGATACGATTGTACTCATGCCTTTCTCAGTAGTTTGTCCAAATATTTCTATTTCTGTTTTGGTCAAGATCTGTTAATGCTTGACTCAGATGCAGAGATATGCAGGAATTTTCTAAATGATCAAAAAAAAAATGCAAATGATCACTTTGGATATTCTTTGTATAACCTTTCATACAAGTTGCTTCATCCTCTTCTGTTGGTTTTGTTTTTGTTTGTTTGTTTGTTTTTTGTGGGGGTTTTTATGCCTCCGCCACGAAGTGGTGCCGGAGGCATTATGTTTTCGGGTTGTCCGTCCGTCCGTCCTTCCGTCCGTCCGTCCGTCCTTCCGTCCGTCCGTAATGAATTTTGTGGACAGGGTAACTACCAAAACCTTTTGAGGTATCCTAATGAAACTTGACATGTATGTGAATTAGGGGGTGAAGTTGTGCCTATCAACTTTTGGGTGCACATGCTCAAGGTCAAAGGTCAAAAGGTCAAGGTCAAATGCTTAAAATTTTACTATTTCCCCCATATCTATGCAATGCCTGAAGATATTTTCTTGAAACTTAGTGTATACATGTACTACCCAATTAAGATTCTCTGGTGAAAGTTTGGGGTCATGAGGTCAAAAGGTCAAAGGTCAAAAGGTCAAGTAAAATGTTAAAATTTCACTTTTTTCTCTGTATCTTGGAAATTGTTCAAGGTATCTTCATGGAACATAGTGTATATGCATCTACTGACTGGCAGTGGTTATCTAGGAAATTTAGGGTTCATGGGGTCAAAGGTCAAAGGTCAAGGGCAATACTTCAAAATCTTACTATTTTCCTTATATTTATGCAATGCCAGCAGGATATTTTTTTTAAAGACTTGATGTATGCATGTCTAACCCAATAGAGATTCTCTGGGATTTTTTTTTTGCCAAGAAGGTCAAAGGTCAAAAGGTCAAAGATCAAGTGAAAGTGCTGAACTTACTTTTTTCTCCATATCTCAGAAGTGGCTCAAGTTATCTTGAAACTTAGTACATGCTGAATTTATGTATGTTCTGCCTGACAGTGCTTCTCTTATAAATCAAAGGCCAGATGAAAATGATAACAATTTACTGTTCAATACAGAAATTGCGCTTTTTCTCCATACCTTGAAAATTACTCAGTGCATAAACTTATGAAATGGTCAAAGTCAAGTTAAAGTTCTTAATTCCCCAAATACATGCTCTCCTATTCATCCAATTAAACATAAGTCAAGGAAGGTAAACATTCAATACATTTGTGACAAACATGTCATTGTAATATTTTGCCAATTTTGTGAAAATGTAATCACACATTGTCCACATGTACTATAGACCTATTAGGAGAATCATGCATTATGGCGGAGGCATACCAGTCGCCATAGCGACATTTCTAGTTTTGTTTTGTTTTGTTTTTTGGTGTGTTTGTGTTTGTGTTTGTGTTTTTAGTTTATTTATAACTGAAACATGCCAAAAATGGACTCAGACGCAGACAGATGCATGCACTTGTAGCAGGGCTGCCAACACTGGAAACTAGTTGAGAGTGAGACTCCCATAGGCCAATGCTATAATTTAGGAGTCAAAATGAGTGAGATCAATGGAAATGCATGCAAATGAAATAAAGTTTTAGAGTGACAAAGGACAAAATGAGTGAGTCTCATGCTCAATGCATGAGAGTTGGCAGCCCTGTTGTAGAATAAAGTTTGTTTGAATGCCTGTATTCAAGCTACATCATGTGTGTCCTACATTACATTGTTAAAGGGTGTGTACAGTTCTGGTCGAGGTGAGGATTTAATAGCGTTTAACGTTTTGTGAGATATTCAGAAACTGCTCTATGGGATGTCAAAGAGCGTGCAATTCTAAGGGGTATCAAAAGTTTATTTGATGATAATCGGTTTTGGAATGTCTGAGATATTAAAAAACAAGATGAAACAAAGAGATCCTAATAAAAGGCGTGGCCTGTCACCTTTATTATTATCACTTTTTTTTGGATATCTCAGCCATTTCAAAACCGATTTTCATCAAATAAACGTTGAATCCTTCTTAAAATAACATGCTCTTTCATATTTCATAAGAGGTTTCTCATTATCTCAATTAGGAGTGTTGAAAACATGAATCCCCACCTCAACCAGTACTGTACAGTCCCTTTAACCCGTTGAGGACGAGTCCCGAGTATACTCGGACAGGGGCCTATGGAAAATGCGTGTTGTAGCAAAATCAGTCCGTCCTCAACGGGTTAAGTAGCACAGGTAATCAATGTCCCAATGTCCAAACTGTGTGATGTATGTTGCATACTGACCAACAACTACTGGGGCAGTTTCAGTGTTTCAGATGCATTTGCCATACTAAATCTAACATCTAACTGGTTTGAATCATACTTGAAGCAGAGAAGGCAGACAGTTGTAATAGAGAAGTTAGAATCCTCTGCTCATGTATTAGATATCGGTGTTCCCCAGGGCTCTGTGGTTGGCCCAATGTTGTTTACCATGTATTCTTCTCCTTTACAAGATATTATCGTGTCCAACCGAGTGTCAGGGATGTGTTATGCTGATGACACTCAGATATACATTTCATTTCAACCTTGTAACATGCAGGATGCAATCTCTCGAGTAGAATGTTGTATCAGAGAGATTAAACTATGGTCAATCCAAAATGGTCTTAAACTGAATGATGAAAAAACTGAGATCTTACACCTTACATCTCGATTTCGCAGAAGAATGGAACTTCCTGCTATAAAGATTGACAGTACTTCCATTGTACCTGGTAAAACAGCCAAAAACCTTGGTGTGATATTCGATCAGAATATGGTCATGGACAAATTTGTTTCAGAGAAACGTATATCAGCATCCTTCGCTTTATATAAGCTTGGAAAAGTTCGTCAGTTTTTGGATGTTAAGACCACTAAGAAGCTTGTTCAGGCTTTTGTTATATGTCATTTAGACTATTGTAACAGTTTGTTGTATAATATCTCTGACTCACAGTTACATAAACTCCAGGCAATTCATAATGCAGCTGCAAGATTGATCACCCGCACAAAGAAGAATTCTCACATAACCCCCATTTTGAAACAGCTCCATTGGCTTCCTGTTCAGTCACGTATAGTTTTCAAGATACTGTTACTGACTTATCAGTGCCGCCATTCAATGGCACCAGAATATATCAGTAAGTTCTTGGTCAGGTACGCTCCCTCTCGTAATTTAAGATCAACTCAGAAAATTTTCTCCAATGTCCTATTATCACAACAAAGTTTTATGGTGAGCGATCTTTTGCCCATGCTGCTCCCACACTGTGGAACGCTGTTCCGTGTTATATAAAAGAAGCTCCCACAGTGTTAAAGTTTAAAACTGCTCTCAAGACATTTCTGTTCAAAAAGTATTATGAATGAGTTTGGTTCTGCATTTATGGTACACATATTGTACACTGCATTTCTTCTTTCTACTTCATCCCTCTCCTTAAAGCGCATAGAGACACCACGGTAGTGATATGCGCTATATAAGCACTGTGTTATATATATATATAAAACATGCTTGTTTCTCAGTCACCTTTAGACTAACAACTAATTTGCAATGTTTTATTGACTGAGTAATTTATTTCTATTTGACTGTGATGTTTCTTTAGGGCATTAAGTTTTATGTAATCTTATGTTTCATACAGGAGGACAAGGTTTATGTGCAACACAAAATAAGAGAGAACAGTGCCCTCGTTTGGTCCCTCATGAACAGGAGAGATGATCCTGCACGGATATATGTAGCTGGGTAAGAGTCTTGTGTCACATCGTTCAAGTGTTTGTGCGCTATACACTCTTACCTATCTGTGTGTGTCAGTATAGTGGTGTTTGTTTTTTTTTGTAGTTGTGTATGATGTATTTCTTTTTCCATTCTACTAGACTGCTTTGTGATGTGCCTTACCACTTGGCTCCAGATTTTCCAACTGCTCAGTGTATTATTTTGTATGACATGTGTGTAGTGATATGTATAGCAGTATTATCGTTACTGTAACTATGTGGTAATCACATAGAGCACCCCTGTGTACTCAAATGGGGAAAGCAGTGCAATGTTTGAACAACATATAAGACATTACCTGAATACTCACAATGTATGCCTACTGTGCACACACTTTTCATCTCGTGTGATTTGTATATATGGAATATTTTGTCATGTGATTTATAATATTCACAACTTGCTGCCCTCTATCCTGTATGTTGTCATCATATTAGAAGTAGTAGTGTTATCATGATCATAATGACAGTTACAGTGCACTCCTGTTATGATGAACACAGTTATAACGAAATTCCGGTTACAACGAAGTAAAAATTCAGGCTGCAACATTATCCTCTCTGTGTATTTTTATTGTTTATTTGCTTGGTTATAACAAAATTTCGATATAACAAAAGAAAGCTGCCGGTTCCGAGGACTTCATTATAATGGGAGTCCACTGTATTAACATTATTTTCATTGTTACTCCTACCGCTGTCATTCTCTGAACAAATTGTTTTCTCTTAATTTGTGTTGATGGCTGCAGAAATGCCAAACGGATGCCTGCCAGTGTGAGGGAAGCCTTCTGCACCATCGCTGAGATTGAGGGAAAGATGGAGAAGGAAGCGGCGGAGAAGTTTGTCAGTGATCTGGAGAGGCGGAGATTGTTTCAGATGGAGACGTGGTCATAGCAACGGCATCTCATCAAATGGCTTCATAGTCATGATATGGGATTCTTGTGTTCTCATCTGAGATGAAGTTTTTCTTGTGTCACTGAAATTTTATACATGCGGGCATGATGATTTCATAATTGAATAAGAGTGCTTTTATGCATCACTTTTTTGTATCCAGCATTTTGAAATATGATTAATGTAAACACAGTTGCATCACAACTCACTTTGATATAAACGAAGTTTTAAAAAAGGCCAATTCACAAGGGGCACAAAGGGGTGTGTTTATGTGCATAATCTCAAATCACATTTACGATCACGATTCTATCGAGTCACATTTACTGGGAAGGCATAAACACAAAATCATGTATGCTGAACAGCTCGCTACAATGTAATAAGGATTCATATTTTTTCAACAATGCACAGTGCATGTCCGTGAAATTGGCTCTTTCTCAAGCTCGCAAAAAAAAAAGATATGAGTATAAACAGTACCCCCATGAATGTAGTTTTGGATCAGCATTTCGAAATGCTGATACTGTGTTTGCAAATCGAGCATACACGTACCCTGAGACTGATAGATTATTTTCTGAATGTCAGCCCGCTTCAATAATTGCTGAGAGAGAGAGAGAGAGATTCTTCTATGATTGCATAAGCAAAAGAAGCAGCTATCAGTACATATCATAATGCAATGGTACAAAGTTGAGAAGCCATTAAAGTTTGCAGTCATGGGCATTTTGGATTACTGACGTTTGACGTGAACTTATTTATATTCATCACCATGATCACCTCAGCCAAACAGAACGGATGCACTATCATAAGTTTAGTTCACATTCTGTACTACCTCACAAGAAAATGTTGGTAAAATTTTATCAGAATATGTGAGATGATATGTGAGACAAGGACCATTGTTATATAGACGGCAAAAAAAAAAAAAAAAGGAAAACACTGGTAACCTGTCTTGTCATGGCAGGAATCACAGTGTAAGCCGTTCTGTTGGCTATGTACTATTGCAAAAATCAAATTTCACAATGAAATTTATACATCTACTAATTTATCATGTTTCAGTCAAATGTGAATATGCTTTGCCCCAATACAGAGTGAAATTACACAGGAGGCAAATCAGAGGAAATTGTGTAATTGCAATTTTATAAATTATCATTATTCTTTTGTTTATGTCTTTGTTTTCATTGAGATTTAATCCAAAGACGTAATCAGCATTGGTTAGAAATGAAGGTGCCATACCTCGTCCAGAATATGGTCTTCTGTATTAAAGATAGTGAGAGGATCTAAACAAGATGTTTTACCAGTGTCCAAATATTGGATGACTCTCGCCCAAATTATTGGTGAATGTTTATTGGTCGTTGGCACCTGTTTCATGTAGATTTCAATCACGCCACCTTCTGCAAATGTGGAATCAACACATCTTTGTAAACAGACAGGAATGTGTTTATTCTCAAAGATGTATCCAGACACCTGTTTCATTGTTATCCAAACACCTGTTTTTATTGTTATCTATCAGTTGTAACAAATGTAGGAATGATGTGTGCAATGAGATTCAATTGTGGAGAAAATTATATTTAGAACCATGGCCACCTGTTAAGTGTGACTTTCAATTTCAGGCGCTTTGCTTACTCCAATCAAAAAATTTTTGTAAACAAGATGGATTGTGCTGGCATCACCAACGCCTCCAAACATTCTTCAGTGTTGCAATTTTAAGCTGGTTGAACAACAGGGACTAATGGCAATAATATTTGTTGAAAAGCTTTGTTTCTTTTACCCAATTTTGCAATGTTGTAGGGGTTTTAAGCAAGGAATCAGAATTCTTGATTCCATTTATATTTTACTGTTACTCTAAGAATATGAATAAATACTTCTCCAATGAAGGTTTGAAGAATGAGTAAATACCCAATTGTTCCTCAGTTTTATTTTGTTTTGTTTTTTGTCCTGCATATCGCCATTATCTTTTGCTTTTGCTCTTCATTGTGGTTTCTCAATCTGCCTTACTGTAATTTCTATTTTATAGTTAACCAATTTGTTTCTAATGATACATCATTACACTACAGTTAAAAGTATTTGAAACACTTTATGATTATTTTACAAGTATTCACAGAATTTTTATGCCTCCGCCACGAAGTGGTGCCGGAGGCATTATGTTTTCGGGTTGTCCGTCCGTCCGTCCTTCCGTCCGTCCGTAATGAATTTTGTGGACAAGGTAACTATCAAAACCTGTTGAGGTATCCTAATGAAACTTGGCATGTGTGTGTATTTGGGGGTGAAGTTGTGCCTATCAACTTTTGGGTGCACATGCTCAAGGTCAAAGGTCAAAAGGTCAAGGTCAAATACATAAAATTTCACTATTTCCACCATATCTATTGGATGCCTGAAGATATTTTCTTGAAACTTAGTGTATACATGTATTACCCAATTAAAATTCTCTGTTGAAAGTTTGGGTCATGAGGTCAAAGGTCAAAGGTCAAAAGGTCAGGGTCAAATACATAAAATTTCACTATTTCCACCATATCTATTGAATGCCTGAAGATATTTTCTTGAAACTTAGTGTATACATGTATTACCCAATTAAGATTCTCTGGTGAAAGTTTGGGTCATGAGGTCAAAGGTCAAAAGGTCAGGGTCAAATACATAAAATTTCACTATTTCCACCACATCTATTGAATGCCTGAAGATATTTTCTTGAAACTTAGTGTATACATGTATTACCCAATTAAGATTCTCTGGTGAAAGTTTGGGTCATGAGGTCAAAGGTCAAAGGTCAAAAGGTCAAGTAAAAACTTCTTTTTTTTTCTCCGTACCTTGGAAAATTGTTCAAGGTATCTTCATGAAACATAGTATATACATGTACTGACAGGAAGTGATTATCTAGAGAATGTAAGGTTCATGGGGTCAAAGGTCAGGGGTCAAAGGTCAAGTGCAACACTTCAAAATTTTACTATTTTCCTCATATTTATGCAATGCCAGCAGGGTTATTTTTTTTTTTTTACACCTGGTGTATGCATGTGTATTACCTAATAGAAATTCTCTGGAAAGTTTTTTTTTCTTCTTTTTTTGCCTCAAAGGTCGAAAGGTCAAAGATCAAGTGAAAGTGCTGAACTAACTTTTTCCTCCATATCTCGGAAGTGGCTCAAGTTATCTTGAAACTTAGTACATATTATGCATGTTCTACCTGAAAGTGATTATCTTATGAATTTTAGGGTCAAGGGCCAGATGAAAATGGTAACAATTTACTATTCAATTCAGAAATTGCACTTTTTCTCCACACCTGTACCTTGAAAATTACTCAATGCCTAAATGTATGAATGGGTCAAAGTCAAGTTAAAGTCCTTAAATCCCTAGATACATGCTCTCCTATTCATCCAATTAAACCTAGGTCAAGGAAGGTGAACATTCAACACATTTTTGACAAACTTGTCATTTCAATATTTTGCCAATTTTGTGAAAATGTAATCACACATTGTCCACATCTACTATCTAGACCTATTGGGAAAATCATGCATTATGGCGGAGGCATACCAGTCGCCAAAGCGACATTTCTAGTTATAACTTCATACCAATTGGAAGTGTATAATTATTGGTGAACAGTTTCATATGATCATTGATGAATTGTAGTCATTTCATAATACTAAACTTAAAAATATATGTTCTTTATGTGTGTCTACATGTGAATGTTGGCCTGCGGGTATGTAGGCCTAATGTGTGTGTGTGTGTGTGTGTGTGTGTGTATGAGTGTGATTGCATGGCAGAGTGCTTGAGTGTGGATACATGTAATGTGTGTCTGTGTATTTGAGTTTGTATGCTGGTGTGTTTGTGTGTAAATATGTATGTGTGTGTATGTTCGTATATCTGTTAGTGTGAGGTTATGGATGATGTCTGTTTCTGTACTTTGAGAAAAGAATTCTAACTGGTTTAACTTCTAACAGCAAACAAGATTAGTAGCAATGACAGTATGAGTATTACTCATGATTACAGATGATTATTAATCTTATTAAACAGGTTTGATTTTGTCCACTCCCACAAAACGGGTCATTTATGAAGATTTTCTTTCAAAGTGAACTCGTTAAAGGAAGAGAGTGGTGTGTTTCACATTTTCTTCTTTTCTTGTCTGTGTATTGTAGCATGTGGCCGCAAACAACAATCAAATAATATTCGACAGGCTTTACAAGAGGCGACACAGATTTAGGACACATTATACATGTACTTCAAATCTGAAGCAACATTTAATCGTGACAATTCAATCCATAAAATTCAAATATCTTCTCTAGAGCTGGCATCGTAGCACTGACATCATTGTGGAATAGACAATTACACCTTTGTACAAACAGTTTTGGTGTGCCATGGTTTTCATACAACACATTAAATAAAGACAAACATTCACATTACTTCTTGCTTCATTTTAACCCACTCTCCTACGCAAATTGCAAAGAGCCATAAATAAATACATAAGACAATAATATACAGATAAGGGTATTTTTACCATAAAGAAAACACATACAAGGACACTAACACTATATATATATGATAATTAATTTGCTGTTTCAGGATACTTGCCGTTTATTTTCATCCCAACCGTCTACAACAAGGCAAGGATTATTATTGGTCATAGCGAATCACTATGTAAGTTTTCCCACTCCAGTACTTACGTTCCCTCTGAAGTCAACCCAAACAGACCTTCGTCAAGCAGTCAAGGATAGTATGTTATTCGGAGCAAGGGATCTGCGAAACTCTTATCGAAGTATGTGAAAAGTTATGAAATTTAATGATATCCAAGAAGGGATATCTTTAACATAAAGAAACCATATACAGGGACTCTCACACCACTATACAGGGATTAATCTGCTGTTTCACGATACTTATTGTTTATTTTTATCCCATCGTTTGCAGCAAGGCAAGGACTACTACTACTCAGAGCGAATCATGATGTAAGTTTTCCCTCTCCAGCAGCTTTACTTATGTTCCCTCTGAAATCAACCCACACAGACTTTCATCAAGGACAGAATGTTGTTTGACATGAACTTCGAGAAATCAGAGCTCAAGATCTGCGAAGCTTTGATCGAAGTATTTGAAAAGTTATGACATTTCTTGATATCTCTTAGGAAATCATTCAACATCTGGATCTAAAGTATGGATGCTGGGGTAAGTTTTGTGAAGAGATCTGCAATTGTGAGCCGCAGTGACTGCAGTTACTGTGACATGTGTAATTGTTTCTTGAAATGGGGGGGGGGGGGAGTCACGGAGAATTTAAGTCAATCCTAAGAGTTACGATTAACTTGAAATTATGGTATGTTGTGTGCGTCTTCAAAAATATTCTACCTTCCAACTAAAAAGGAAAAATGTTGAGACTTGAACATGCAGCCATTAATATACAAAATAAAATTAGGTATGAAAGAATTTTTCTCTTAATTTGGATGACAACCTGAAAAGGATTCTGAGAAAATTAAATAAAACAGAACAGGGAAATCAATGACGTACCATAATTTGATTTGATTTTAACTTTTACGTTCTTTGTGAAACACCCCTGTCATGACAACTACCTCTCACTTGCAACATGTCCGTGAACTTATTTTGCACACACAGAAACACGAGCATCTTTTCTCAAGTATATGTAAATCTTTACAGAGAAAAAAACAATCAAGTTATTAATTACTAGTAACGTCCTTGTTTTACAATGTGAAATGGCTCTTGTAGATTAATTCTCTTCCCCCAAGGGCTGTATTGTGATAAGCATGCTTCGCCTGAATCTAACGCGTTTGTTTGTTGTTAATACACCACATTCCGAATTCAATATAATTGTCCCTTTTTCGAAGTGGATGCCAATAGATTTCTAGTCATTCCAAAGTCAACTGTAATCTCCTTCGCGAAGTAGCTGCACCAGATAAGCAGAGATTTTACTTCCTCCTAAAGATAACAAAACTGGTGCTTCATTATTATTCAACCTCTGCAGCTTTCAAAGCACGGCAAGAGTATAAAAAGGAAAAAAAAACACACACGAAGTTCTGTATGTACATTGTACTGTCATTATCAAGGTCATGGGCCGAAAACTAGTACACTTTGTATACATCCAATTCTAACAGCTAATCCTTAAACTTTTCTCAAGGTGACACTATGAAAATATACACAACAGGGCTGTTGTAAGCTTAAAGCTGATTGAGAGAATGAGAAACAACATCATCCGCTATTTGTTCCACGATCATTCGTCAAATGAAACATGTGATGAGCCGAAATGAAAAATGAAAAGCGCTCATCGCCCTTCCATTTTGTTTAGTAATGCTTTCAGACGACTATTATGACTAAAAAAAATTAGATCAGTTTTACCTCGAACTGAGTTATATGAAAATTTTTTCGTGCAAGTTTCTCACTTCAGTGTATTTCTTTGTATGTACTCTCAAACAACGCGATTATGAATATTAAAATCTCTTCTGCGTATTCGTCACTCTAAAACACAAAATGACCGATTGTTTATTTGTAGTACATAGGATTTACATTGAAAACTTTCGAAATCAGTACCATTTGATATCGACTATTTTGCCTTAAGAAGTGGCAATTATGAAGACAAGATGAAATTTGCTTTGACATTAAGCTAACAATCGCCTAGCTGATGCCAAGCTCGATTGTTAATGAAGTCTAAGAACTTTTTGAACATCATTAAAAATAATATTGACAATGATGTTCTGTTGAATCAATCATTAACCCCTTAAAAGTGAGTGCTGCAGGTTTTATCGCAAAGAGATAACGCGTAGTTATGAAATCAATCAGTGTCCAATACAGTTTTTAGATCGGGTGAGATAAGGCAAATTGGATTCCATCTCTTCAGAAACTTTACGTGAAATTTGGAAAGGTTTCAAAAGTGTGTGGCCTGGTGATTTAAAAAGAAATGTTTCACATTACTCAAGTCGCAGGTAGTATGCGTTGGAAGAAATGGTAAGCGTTTCCACAATATTTGGCAGATTATGTACTGTCTTATATTCATGACGTTAATAATGTCTATAAATATGTACAATTAATTTACTCCGAGATAGGAATAGGATGCCTATTTTCTATCAGGAGAACGATGAGATATTGGCATTAGTTCATCCTTCGTTTGAAATGTACAGGATCAGTTTTCACATTGATGACGCGTGCACTCACAAACATTAACGAAAACTTGGCGATCAATCGTAAGACTGCATTTGATTGAAAACAAGGAATACTAATTTGCGTTTTTTGCAGGTAGATTTGTGTTGCATTATGATTAAACGGGACGAGTTGGCTTATCGACGCTCGGTCTTGATTATACAATAATATGGGCGGCATTCGAAGGTAGTCTGCTGAGCTTATAGATATGGCAATTCAAGACATGTATTTAGGTTTACATTGATTATTCATCATTTATTGAAGATTTCAACAAAACCGCTGGACATGATAAGCCCTCCACTACTCATATGCGATGTGGTTCCACCGACACCGCGGTACTGGAGCCCCGCTCGTAATAGGTCACTGGCCGCGTGGACCGTAGTGGCGGTGGTCAGGTCGCTCCGAGCCGACATCGGCATCGACGCAATCGTTGATACCTCGTCGGCGAGAGCTGGGGAGGCCGTCTTCAACTCGCTGTATGTCGCCATGTCATCGACGAGCATGTGCTCATCATCGTAGCTGGTGTCGGCGGCCGGATCGTGCGAGGACGGCGTGTCGGGCTGGATGAGGCCCCCGTGCCCTGCGCCGCCGCCACCACCACCTGCTCCGCCTCCACTGCTGCTGTTGCTGCTGTTGTCGTGCTCGTCGGCCGGCGGGGATGATGCCGACTGATCCTCGGAGCCGTTGGAGGTATTCTTGTCCGACTTGTCGTCATCTTTCTTCGTCACTGTCCGTCGGTATTTCGCACGGGCATTCTGAAACCACACCTGTACACGGTAAAGGCAGCCGTCGACATAACAATCAGATGTTGCAAACACTAACGATAATCTCGGGGGCTTTTAAATATTAAATATGTACATTAAAACAAAACTAAGTGGACTGGAATGTCGTGGATAAGCGTCATGAGATGATTAAGAAGTATGGCCTTTTTCATAAATGAATAGTTCTCAGAATAGACTAGGGCAAATGACTTCGACAAAAAAAAAATAAATAGAGGATACAAACCGACACAATCTCATCCAATTTCCCGTGGCGCGCACGGGGGTAGGCTTTAGGCGTCCCATTTTCCGTGGCCATCAGATCTGTCGTATTTCATATGCATCATAATAACTAATATTTTTCCACCATTAGATTTGATTGTAATCTCATTTGTTTGTTTGTTTTTTTATTTCCGTTGTCATCATTGCCCTCAGAGTAATATTGTTTATGGCTGTTAATATCGTTTATGTCACAACATAGTAAAAGTCTCTACTAAGAGAAATGCATAATCAACCATAAAGTAGATTGTCTCCTTTGCAGGTGCAGTTTGGTAGGTCTCTCAGACTTTTATGCCACATTTTTTTCTTCGTGTTTTGTCAAATGTTTTAATGTATACCTATGAATTATCAAAGAATGTCTACTTTTTATATGTTTAAGATAAGCCATCAGTAGTAACATGCATTTTTTTTTCTGTTAACCTCAACACTCTCAATTAATATTCTTTTTAACTAATGCTTCTCACTGTTTGCGTTTTTTAACGTGAGCATAAGGTAGAATTGAAATTGAATTCGAATACTGAATGATCTTATGTGATATGAATATGACTGTTATTTTAAGTTATATCTTTGGCAATCATTGGCGACATCATTGTCCACCAATTGATCAGCATTCATCCGCATCAACGTTTAAATCGTCACCACTGTCATCATCGCTATCATTATTAACATCATGCTTTACCTGTAGCACTCGTTTGGTGAGGCCCGTCTTGTGTGCAAGCTGCTTGAGGTCTTTGGCGTCCGGGTTATGGTTCATGGCGAAGTACGACTTCATCGTCCTCAACTGGTGGTGCTTGAACGACGTCCGCATCCGTTTGGTGCGGGGCGGGGCCGCCTGCTGCGAGTACATGTCGCCGTCGAGACCGGGATGGTGTCCGTGAGGTCCCAGGGGGTCGGCGGGATCGCCGAGGCCTGCAGAGTTGGAGTGAGCCAAAGACGAAGGAAAGAGTTGAGACACATTTCTTTCATTTTCATTTCTTCTTTGTTCTTTTCCTAACATTGCCCACACATGGTTGATGAACATCGTTAATTGGCCGTACACGCTTGAAAGGCAACGTGATCGCGTCGATTCTTTGTTTTAATTGTCTCTTTTGTTATAGGTTGGTCGTCGCTGGCGAACGATCACTGTCAAGGGCAATTAACGTCTGTCCTAACGCTCACGTCGAATGACGTATTTAATTGACAGTAGGCGTAGATCAGCCATGGGAGATCATTTATTCTAACATCACTTATTCTTTGTAGCATTGTTAGAGTCAACTTAAAACTCACGTACATTCAAGAAGTGGTATAGCAGTAGTAGTAGCAGTAGTAGTTGCAATAACGATAATAACGTAATAGTGATGAGGATAATACCCTTTTAAAACTGTTGTTTGTTTGACCTGCCCCGTTATTAAATTATATTTGAAAGTGGTATGAAACTTCCTTTTATACATGAGAAAGAAAACCATGAATCTTTGGACAATTCAAACTTATGCGCTACTCCCATGATCTTAATCGAACTTATAGAGTGAATTGCTTGTACTGTAGATTGCTCTGTAGAACATCTCCTACAGGACACGCAGGAAAAATGTTTCTCGTAGTTTCATAGGTGACCTTCATTATCAAACTATAACCCTTCTACACACTTGAAACTACCGGTTGCTTCAAATGCGTAAGTTTGTAATTTTCACGTGTTTTTCTTCTGTTCGTTTATTTTACGGAAAGGTTTCCCATTCATTTATAATCAGTGTTGCGCGAAGCCTTAACAGACATCATTCAAAGAAATTATTGAATTAGCCAGAAGCCTAAATGGCAGTGTTTTTTAAGGCAAGGACCACAACGATACCAATGCCAGGTTCGACTCTTCATCAGAAAGCTAATGAAGTTCTGAAGCAGGCACATATAATCGATGTCATGCTTCACTGAAACTATAGAAACTTGTGCTTAGCAACTGAAGCACTTTGGTGACTACTCATCGGCGAGGGCGCTACCATGCAGAGAGTCAAATTTGGGTACTTTTCACTCTTGCAAGACGACTCGAGTGTAAGTTGTGGCGCTGCTCGCTACATATCGTTGTTTGTTGCACGTGATTTTGCGTCTCGCCATGAATTAGACTGAGAGATAAAGGCCCGAATTCACAAAGGTGGTACATTAATGAAACCATGGTTTATACCATGGACAAAAACCATGGAGCGCCAAGTGTCACACGGAATATTTCGTTACGAAATCAGTCATTTCGTCGATTGAATTATTATTTTGTAACAAAATGACAACATTTTGTAACGAAACGGTCATTTTGTCGACGAAATGACCAATTTCGTAACGAAATATTCCTTGCGACACTTGGCGCTCCATGGTTTTTGTCCATGGTTTAAACCATGGTTTCATTAATGTACCACCTTTGTGAATTCGGGCCAAAGCGTTTTGTTCAGACAACATAACCCTTACAAAACGCGCCACCTTTTTAACAAAAAGGTTGTCGATGACTTCCATGGAATTGAATCAAACGATCTGACGCAGATTTAAACAAATTCTATACCATAAAAAAAATCTTGTAGCTCGGCGTAACCTACAGCCCCCCAAAGAGTAGATACAACCCTCATTTGCTCACGTCCTACTAAAAAACAAAAACAAAAACAAACAAACAAACAAACAAACAAATAGTTTATGGCATGAAATTCTGCACAGGGCAATTCGATAAATGGACTAGAAAGTAGTTTTGACGATTTTTGTTATTCGAATTTCGCCAATTTTAGTAGTCCATGTATAGCCCTGTATTAGATTTCAGCACAGGAACGGGGAAAACAGACAACAAATAAGTTCCGATGTGTGCTACAGGGCCTACATCAATACAACAACCTTGTGTGGATCGAAGGGACGTAAATTGGTTTGGTCAGCTATGACGGAAAATTTCAATCTTTCACAAGCGATGCAACTGTTTTGATAGCTTGCTGGCATTCCGAGTGTGCTGCGCTTTGCCTTGGCTTGAAACACGCCGCAGAGTGGTCACATACGGAGCCAGTCCGCAAAAACCAAAAGACCTTGCGTTTCACAGTGGGCATGCGGAACAGTTATTCTCGGTTAAGGCGGTTTTTCTATTTTGGTGTCGCCACTTTAACCCATGTTTCCCTATTTAAATCTGTCCCCCTTTGTGTATGGATCACAATTTTCTTTTACATTACCCTAGCATTTAAATTGACTGGATTGGTTACATTCTGATATGTATTGAATTTATCAACTTTTGTGTTCTGGAAGGAATGGGGTCAGTTAAGCCGGGGCCACGGAGTCGGAGGGGGGGGGGGGAGGGAATTGCACCCCCCCCCCTCCCGCAAGCACAAGTTTTTGGCTCTTCAAAATAAAGTGCAAAAAAAATAAAACCCACGACACTTCAAGCACCACCACCCCCTCCGCCCTAAAAGAGAAGTCTGAGATGAAGGGAGAAAAAAAAGGATCCACTGTCCCTGTTTAGTCTAGGACTGAAAAAAAAAAAACCCAACAACAACAACCCGGTAATATCAAGGAAACAAACTTGATTGCTAACAATAAACTCAGCGTAAGGTTTCTATTATCAACCTTGTCGTTTGTCTATTCTGCGCATTGGAGGATGATAATAGATCAATATGACTTCGGTCAGGCAATGGACAAGCAATCTGCATGGACAAAAATATTTTCTTTCTCATTTTTATGACAAAAGAAGGGTACTATAATGAAGAAGACTCACTCAAAAGATAATACGAACGATCTATCATGTCCTCATTATGTATTGCAATAATTTATTAGTCGTGCAGTATTGCAATACCATCGGCAGCATATGCCAGCCGACAGTCCCGTGTATAATATATTCCGTTCTGTCTCACCCATGCCCACAATTTTAATCTCGTGAAAACCATAGAACGAAGGAAATCAGGAGGAAGCTTGGTTACTGCTATTGTCACGATTATGTGGAGTTCTCCGAGTATTTATACGATGCATAAATCCAGTGAGTGGTGAAACCTTCGAAGTGTTTGAGAAAAATATGATACCACATGGCGAAAAGAATCCCTTGTGTACGTGCGTTCCGTGTGCTTACATGATCGTGTGTGCTTGTTTGTTTGTGCCTATGTAGGCCTGCCAGTGCAATATACAAAATAACAAATCTGTTATTATGTCTGTGTGCTAAAGTGGGTGCGTTCCTTTCAAGTTGGTCGTTAGGCTTTATCTGATCGCACGTTATATTCTATACTAGTGTTACCCAAGAGGATTGATGAAGTAAACAACAAAACACAAATTTAGTTAAACAAGTGAGCAGACTCACTTTAGCGTTCTTATAGCTTGCATGACCACAACGATTTCATTGACATCATTGTGTGTATGTATGTAAAGGTCACCTCACCACACACAAAATATACCACTGAACTTGTGCACGAACCGGACGCATTGGTCACTGCAGCGATACTCTAAGCCGACGCCACTCAATCTTCCGCGGCGCATAAGGACATCATGGCTAAAAGTTTTTAGAAACGAAATTGTAAGTAGGTATTAGCTCGTCCCGTAACTCCTTGGAAATTCTGTCTCCAATGTGTCTCCGCCATCAGTATATTTCGCAACAAAACTGGCGAAGATGCTGACTGTTTACTTAATAAGTCCTCCGTCATCGCAGAAACTCAAGGAGGGGGGTGGGGGTGGGAGAAGTTGGAGGGGTGGCAAATAACTTCAAGTCTCCTCTTCCAATATCACCCACAACGCAACGACAATCGTTGTGATGCGCTCACATGGATGACATTCTTCAGATATCTATCTCCTGCAAGCACTTATCACCTCTGCTTAACATCAACAACATCCAAAAGAGTCGAGAATGTAAAAAAAAAGAGGAACGTTGAAAAGGGGTGGAGTACTATCACTTGAGTGTAATACAGAAGATGCTTTTGTTACTTATGTAAACAGAAATACTGTAAGGACAATATCAAGGGGTATGAGTGAAATGAAGAGAGGGGGGAGAAAGATGGAGAGGAAGGGGGAGGAGGAGAGGAGAGAGGGAACAAGAGGAGAGGGCTGGTTGGGTTGGGGTAGGAAGTAGGAGTGGCGGAGCCGTGAAAACTGATGTCCAATCTCGCTTCGAGCGACAGAAATGACCCTCCCGCGTCAAACAAATCAAACCATGGGAACGTATCAATAACAGAGTCGTGTAAACATGAATGTCAGAGGAATGTTAGCCTCGCTAATGCAGTCCAGCTTGCACTAGAAGAATCAGCCCTCCCCATCCCTTTTTTTAAAGGCCAAGCGGGTTTCCGTAAAATTGCACCAGGCAAAAATAATTATCAACAACGTTACATCGTTGAATTAAGATGTCGAAGTACAGACCTGCTTTTTCAAAGATGATGTAAATTTACCATGAACAAACTACTTTGTTTTTTTCCTTTTGTTTGTTTGTTTTTTATTGTTTGTTGTTGTTTGTTTTGTGTGTTTTTATGTTTTTTTATATGTTTTGTTTTGTTTTGTTTTGTTTTTTTTTTTGCTGCGCTGTGAACAAAGTGCCCCTTAACTGTAAAACTTGGACATTCAAGACATTGTCTAAATGTCTACACTACAAGTACGTACTAAACCTTTCCCTTTTTCAAGGGCAGGATATCTGGGTGTTTTGCACATATTGCTGGAAAACCTCTGTTGTTTTATTTTTGCCATCAGAAACCTCTCCCTTCTTCATAGTAACCTTACAAAGAAACTATATACATGGGCAACTTACTTCCCCTCAATGTGGTTCCATATACGACTGCAAAAAACAAACAAACAAACAAACAAACGATGTTGTTGAGTGATGTCTCCTTTAGCGTAACGACCATTGAGCTGTGAAACAAGGAAAACACTTGTTACTTCGTTGTTATGCACCAAAGTTTGTAATATTTTCATGCTACCCTTGTCTTTTCCTCTGTGAGTTCTATAGGCCCAAGAGAAGGAGCTGTCGAAAGAATCAGTTCTTCAGTTTCTCGACTCCCATTTTTAAAGGAAGAGGAATCATAATCTCGTGAATATCTATCTTAGTGTATGTATTTCACACTCTGCTGAAGCTCAAAATGATATCGGTATAGGTAATCACATGTCTGTTTTATATCTTGACACGTATGCGTGGTAACATACATGATACCATCCATAAAGGCACCTCATAGCATGTAATGTTTGGTTCGTGCGTGATTTATCAGTCTGGATTGCCATCAATCTTATTCAATCATGTGGCTGTATTTCATCAAAGGAATTCGTAAAGGGCTCCCGTCTGAACGTAACTATTAGTTACGTTCAGACGGGAGCCCTTAACCTCGAAGTTAGGAAACTTCGAGGTTAGAGCTTGTAGTTAGGGACCGTGAAGACGCACTCGTAGTTAGCAAACCTCGAGGTTTGCTCGATGTTTCGAGCCACGAGAAATCTTATGGTTAGCGCTCTAACCACGAGCCGCGGGGGGTCCCCACTCGTAGTTAAGCACCGTGTGGACACAAAAAACAACGAACTCGAAGTTAAGAGTGACCTCGCCGTAAACTCCAGCCCCCACAATTTCCCTCTGCTTCCGGGTCAACCTCCCAAACGTACACCACAAATACACTACACGTGAAAAACCTATGACGCACGACACAACAACATCATCTTTTCTTCCCATGCGCTTGATCTCTGAAACTGAACACGTCGAACTCGCTACTGTATTCTATATTCTTCTCCGACGCTAAAAAATGTTTTCGACGAATATTTTCATAAAGGCATAAAGTCATCAGTGCAGTGCTATCTCTGCAGTGTAAGCGAGTCCGACAGGGTTGGACTAAAGAATAAATAGACGCCTTGTTAGCAGTGTGGGCTGAAACTTCCGGTTTTGTGGTTTTAACATCGAGTGGGACCCACTCGTAGTTACGGGGGGGCAGAAGCTTAACCTCGAGGTTTCGTAACCTCGAGGTTAAGATTCGTCGTGTGGACACACGTCGTAGTTAGGGGGCAAGAGCTAAACCTCGAGGTTTCCTAACCTCGAGGTTAGGGCCTGCCGTCTGAACGTAACTAATGTGCACCGTTGTGTTGGCCTCCACAACTCCACGCTCGCAGATGAGCTCATGTCAGGCTCACGTTGCATCTTTTGTAATTTGACTGATGGATTTGGAGGTATGCTGGAAAAAATGTCACGTTGATTCAAGAATTACGAAGAAATCATGGAATGTTCGACGTTATCATACTTAGCAAACGTTATGATAGTATAAATCGCAATAAAACCATCATCTGTTCTCAGTACGCTCGGCACTCTACCCAGTCCCTAAACGCATCGAAAATAAACGTAATGTATCGAGGAAAAGAAAAGGAGCGTTCCAAGCATTTAGAACAATACTAACATGTGAATACTTAACATGGACTTGAAACTGGTAAAACTGGTTAACTTATTTTTGGGGTTATAATCTGGTACAGTATTTACAAGAGTGTGAGAGACGAAAAGACAAACAAGGGGATGGCGCCCTTGCTGTTACTAGCCTGCAGTCAAGATTCTCGTCTAAACGAAAATCGCAAGATGTTACAAAAGCAGACACACGCGGATATGTTTGTTTGTTTGTTTGTTTGTTTGGTTGGTTGGTTGGTTGGTTGGTTACTTGTTTGTTTAGTTGGTCAGTTGGTTTGGTGGGTGATTGGTTGTTTAGTTAGTTGGTTGGTTTTTGTGTATGCAAACTAACCGTCGAATCGAAGGTTCGCCTAATGGATTGACGTCGAATCGAAAGAACGTCGAAATGAAAGGACATCGTATTGGAAGACGTCCAAGCGAAGTAGGTCTTATTAAAACGATGTCCGATCGGAAAGAAAAAACAAGGTCTAATCGAGAGGACATCAATGGACTCATAGGTCGATGATCGAACAATGAAGTCGAAAAGAGAATGATGGCGTCAAGACGATGCCGAAATATGCACAAACTATTCAGAATAATCACAATCCTTGCAACCTAAACCTCTATTACTGATGTCCTTGCCTTCAAAATGTATAGGCCTAGATTTTTGCTTATTGTGAAATTCTTCACGCCCCTCCCATTTCAGTACACGAGTAGCATTCGATAAGTGTTCCTTGTAAATAAGGGTCCTTCATTCCGACATGTTCGAGGGAGTGAGAGTTCAAAGCATTGCAGTAAAACATGGTCAATGAATGAATGCTGTATCACAATGCCACAGAGCCACGCCACGTCGCTCCAGTAGCTTGTGACGACACAATGGACATGGAGGAGGAAATAGCGGATTACTCATAGAACGAATGTAAAGCAAACATCCTATGCATGGGCTGATATAGAGAATAAGCTTGAAAATGAATTCAAGAGTCTAGAATGATGGAATGCCGAAGGTGACGAGATTGATTGAGAGACATATCTCAAGAGAATAAAATATCAGACGTATCGAGGTAATGCCAGGAATCAAGAGGTGAGTCTGGAATACGAGAAAAGCACTACATCAATGTCAGTGTCAAAAATCAGCGTCAATAATCAAACGGACTGACATCACTTATCGCGGCGTTAAATCTAAAACAAACCAAACGACATTTCACCTTGATATTGATGCCAGTGGGGTGAATTGGAGTTGGACAGGGCCATGAAATGGTTCGGTGTCAGTCAGTCGGCAGTAAACATATCAACACATATCGCACAGATAACCATCGAGAGCAGCGAAGAGAAGGAGAGGGGTTGGGGTGGAGTCTCAACTAGAGTTTGTGGCGAAGTTTGAACGATTCCAGCAACGCATTGCTGATTGAAAGGTCATTGACCTCGAGTCGTGTCAAACTGGAACGACCCGTATCGACGTTGCTGTGTGACCTTGGCGACCTTTGACCTTGATTAAGATGAGATGGCTAGATTGTGACCTGTCCCCAACGGCTTGACAGTTGAAAGCTAGTCTCAGTAGTGGTTTATATCTGCATCATACCCCTCCCCCTTTACCCATAGAATGATTCGAGCTTTCTACGTCCTTTTCTGCGTTGTAAAATTCATCCCTCTACTAGTAGTGACCCTGTCCATTCTTCTTCTTTCATCTCATCTTCTGCCCCCTTCCATTCTCCCTCTGTTGTCCCTCATTCTTGATCAGAACCATCAGCTACAACTTGTTGAACTGTCACGTGACTGTATACCGTTAATTCGTGAAGACTGTTGTAAAGATGTGAACATCTTTACAAGTGTCACAACAGTCGATTTCTGATATTAATACCCTCACCTATATACTTCAGAAATGATATTTCAACATAATCCTACTATCCCATAATTCCATTATTCCACCATACACCCTGCCCCTATGCTTTCTTCTTTCTACATTGTTTTAACCAGTGCATTCCAAATGTGTAATTTTTACTGCTGCATATCAGTACAACCGTAAGATCTAGTTGCGACAGAGTGAGTAACATAGAAGTTACCAGCGAAACAAAATGCCATGCCCGTATGTGCTTCAGATTCTTTATGCAAGCCATCTGTCTAATATCTGAAAAAAATACCACTGTGGAGAAGATATAATCACTGGGATGTCACGGTACAATAAGCGTTTGTATTCAAATAATATAGGTGAATGCAGAGAATTATACCTCATGATTTACAGTGGCAAAAGGGTTGAGGTAGAGAGAGGTGCTCTATAACAGTTCCCTTTTTTACTCTTGCATCAAATCCGCAAGGGCTATTTTGAGTACCTGCTCAGTAGCTTTTCCCAACTTTTCTCACGCTAATCCCGCTGGGTGTGTAATTACTCTCACCATGTCATTCCTACTGACTCAAATTTGCTCTCTATCACGTAATAGTTATTCTCACGCTCAAACAGGTTCCATTTCTCGTGTGTGTGTGTGTGTGTGTGTGTGTGTGTGTGTGTACTTTCCATCATTCCTATACCTCTACTGTCTTGAGTTTAGGTGGAGTCTTGGGTCAGAAGAAATATTAGTGTTTTCTCGTAGTCTCCCTCTCCCCCCCCCCTCTCTCTCTCTCTCTCTCTCTCTCTCTCTCATTGCCTCTTATCTCTGACCCCCTCTACACACATACACACACAAACACACACACACACACGCACGCACACACAGAGACAAACACACAGACAGACAGACAGAGACACACGAGACAATGAGATAGTTGACATGAGGCTTATTGTATTATAGCAAGGTTTTCACAGTCTTTTAACGCTCTCTTGGTTTCCTTGTGCCTTATCTGCCTCTTCATTTCATTTTCATCTAATTTCATTTCATTTCATTTCCAACAAAACTATAAATTCCATTATAACATTTTGCATATACTATTGAAATCAGTGCAGCTCATTTTTTATGATAAAGAGACATAATCTTTTATATATATATATATATATATATATATATATCATGCTATGATACTAAAGACATTCCAAAGACGTTCCTGCACCAGTTCGTGTGAAATTTTACGTAAGGATTACAATTTCAGCCAACGTTCGTATAACTTTGTTTTCTGTGCATCAGACGACAAATCGCTGAAAGGTAAATAGACGGTAAGGTAAAAAAAAGGATTGCGGAAGAGAAAAGTAAAAAGTAAAAGGAGAGACAAATTGAAAGACTGACAGATAGAGAGATAGAGAGATAGATAGACAGATAGATAGATAGATAGATAGACAGATAGATAGATAGAGAGATAGATAGATAGATAGTAGATAGATAGATAGATAGATAGAAAGATAGACAGATATATATATATATATATAAATAGATAGATAGATAGATAGATAGATAGATAGATAGATAGATAAGATATTAGATGGAAAGATATGCAGGCAAATACATTAAGATGAATAATATGTAATGGATGAGATTGATATAACAAAACATCAACGTCGGAAGATACAGCAATAATTAAATGATGTAAAGAGGATATCTACATCTATAGATATTTTTTGAATGAAATGGAACTACAATTTATAATGATAATAAAGGAGGTATCTACAAAAATATATGATACAATTGAGATTTCCATCTCATTTAGGGATATAAATGTAGAAAGATGGATAGACGAAATGACAAAGGTAGTATAAGATAAAGTACGGTTATGCATATATAGAGTTATACTGTAGATAAGCAGGGGAAAGCAGGGAAGAGCGAACAAAGAGAGACTGCTCAAAAGACCAGGTAATATCAACAGAAATGGGTCAAACAATTGCATTTTTCACCTTTGATAAACGATTGTAAAGTAGTCTCGAGTACCGACTGCTGTGACAACAAATTGATCTCGAATCACTTGGGAAAGGCGGACATTCGTGAAGTTTACATAGTGTTTTTTTTTTCTTCCTTTATTTTTTTTTCTGAGGAGGAAAAAATGAGAAATGGAAGATGCGAAACTACAACTACACTGTATAGGGGAAAGTTAATAGTTTTGGAAGTGTTGGAGAGCCGAATAAAGACCGGCACACCCATATTTCGTTACAGCCCACCTATGGGCTTTGATGCTAGCCGAAGTTGAGCCATCGTTTATCTTTCTGCGTATTTTTTTTTTTCATTGCTATCGCCGTTCATGTTAAAGGGACTGTGTTGTTTTTCCCTTTTTTATTTAGGAAATGAGTTTCATCCGACAATACTCCTCTATTTGATATCTCAATCAGTTTTGCTTGATGAGTGTTCTGCCAGCTCGCGTGCGGGCGCGTTCTGAGTGTGTCGCAAATCGTTATCCTTTCGCTATACATGAGCAGGGGTGTGGCAATATTATAGAGGTACAGTGTCATGGTCAGTCCTGTTTCTTGTCACGTGACACGGAGGGGGTGCATAGACGACTAAAAGAAAAATAGACACAATAACTGAAATCTACCATAACCGATATGCCCGCAATCCCGCAGTAATTTAAACAAATAGACCCGCTGCTCGCCCAGCATGGAAAATTGAAACCGCAACGGTAGGGGGCGCTCACCACTCTCTCCCGTATCACTGCTATTTCTTTCCTTCATCCCGACTTCTGCGGAGAACTGTGGGTTCAATCTTTTTTGGTCTATCTCAGCAACGTCAACAGCAAGAACAAAAACATACACAAAATATGAAATAAAGCAAAAATGAAAGAACATTAGAAACAAAAGAACAAAGGAGCACAGACCAAGAGAGGTAAAGTCAACTCGTCTAATGAAGATGTCGAATAATTGTTCTTGTCTGTAGTTCATGCTACTAAGTACTTTGGTTCCCCTCCCCCCCCCCCTCTCTCTCTCTCTCTCTAACTCTCTACTCAGCATCTCTTTCTATCGTTCTCCATGAGGATAGGCCAGGTGGAATTACGCTGGACATAGAGGCTAGTTAAGAACGGTAGAAATGTGACAATTAAGCAAGAACATAATACTTGTAAAACTGGACGGTAAGGAGATGAAACTATTTCAGTGAAAGTCAAGTGATCAATCACTGCTTTAGAATACTACAATGCTATTTTGTTTTTCCTTGGGAAAGCGACACACACTTTACCAAACCACGTTTTCAAGACAGTCCCTCCGAAAAGGCAACTTCGCGCAACATCCAACGGGGCCACCCGCATTGCACAGTGCACTCGTCCTAATTGCATATTGATTTACGACACTATCACGCATCGGGCTATTTCATTTGACGGAAGACAGGGTCCAGAGTTTCCAACGTTTCCGGAGGGAATAGTTGAATTTCACTGCGAGGCTGGCGATTCAAAGCGAAGGGAACCGTCAGTGCACATTGAGTGGGCGTATCACGACATAGTCCACTGCCTGGTCTGTTATGCATTCACCACGGACGCCGTTAATACGGCTTAGGTGTAATATCACATTGATTATAGAATATACAACATCACCTGGTATCAAACGTTAACAACATTTTGCGAAATGTTCAAAATTTACTGATACATATTGATGTATCATGTATATTCTTCTGTAGCTACGGGTCATTCAGAATCTTTCACATGTTTCTTGTTTTCTCTCATTTTTCATTTCATTTCATTTCTCTTCCCCAGCACAGCTTAGACACGTTGTATTAAGTGCGTTATGATAGGCCTATTATTTATCTTTATCTAATGACTTGTGCGATTTTGTGATTAATACACGACGGGAAGAAGTACAAAAATCAACAAGATTGTTATCTTTCGTTATTCAACAGGATTATGATATAATAATACGATTGACACATCAAGTGACATTAACTATAGCGGAACAAAAATATAGCATGTTGGAACTGGACGTAAAGTTTTAATACAATCATTGTAATATATACCATAGTTGTTATGGGGGGGGGGGGGTGGTTCAGATTTTGTTCCCTCCCGTGTTAAACTTCTCTCTCTCTCTCTTTCTCCTTTGTTTAAGATGAACCCTCTACTATGTAAAATACATATATACATGTATAGCTTAAACGTCAAACCTAACTTGAGTAGACATTTCAAAACAACGAAAGAGTTTAAAAGAAGATAGTGACTCAAACTAATGGCATAATGCGTCTTCTCGTCATAAATCTGTCTCAAACTTTCTTTGTTGCTCATCCTCATATCTTCGGCCCACTTTGGTCGCTCCTTTTACAATGTTTTATGAATTCTCCCCTCCCTTCTCTTTCTCTGTCTCTCTCTCTCCATCACTCTTTGACGTATAATCTATACCTTTATTCTAGGGTAAACGCACTTCCCATCGTTTGTTTTTAAATCATCAGAGGCATTCTTCGAAGAATGCACGGTTTGAGAATTGCAGGACGGGAAAAATCTAGATTGATGATGTTCCGCCACGCGCAAGTTTTCGCAAGGCAAAACAAACAGAGATCTCGAGCGGGCCGACCCGAACTGTGGTGGGAGACGAAAACGCGGTACCAGCGGAGGAGACAAATGGCTTGACCGCGGAAGGATGGGGACTAAAAGCGTCTGGAAGTTTTCCCTTCCCTTTTCTCTGTCTCTCTCCCCCTCTTTTTCTATCTCTCTTTGCCAGGGTACACTGCGGCATTTACAGAAAGCGTTAATGTCGATATTCATAACTCAAAAGAGAGGGCACTTGGACATGCATGGCTGGGAGGTCGAGAGTGGGGGTTAAGTTGAGCAAAGGTGACAGCAAACGGCAAGAGAAATTTCTAACGGCCATTACCATGACAACAGGGCCCCCGTTTATTCGTAATCACCGCTATAAAAAAAGGACATATATGAAAATATAGAATCACAGCTATAAGGATTTACGGAAAGTAAGTGATCATTTTGGAAGTGTTCTTGTTTTGTTGCAGCCATTCTTTTCACATTCAGTTCTTCGCTAATGTGTTGAAACATGTGGATGATTCTGCATTTGGTAGGCTACTGAAGAAAGCTTGGATTCCTGTTTCAATAAGATGTTTCCTGACATGCCAGAGGCATACAGGATATCACATTTTGTAACTCAACTGCAGGGAATTCTGTTTGCATACATGAGGCCAAGTTGATATTAAATGCCACAAAATTAATCAAGTATACGGTGACGTTGCAGTGACGTCATTCAAGCATGAATGTATTGAAAAGAAATTGTTTGGGATGTCAGTCATCACTAAAATCCAAAGAAATGTATTGTTAATTATTTTTCAACATTGCCGACAACAGAATACATTGTGAACAAAACTTACACATTTATCATCAACGACGACTAATCAATGTCAAATAAACGGAATATTCATGAAGAGAAATATGCAGCAGACCACTCATCGTAAGCCTATATAATTGAAATGATGGTGGCGTGGGAATGGGGTATTGAAGGGAAATGAGAAAACAAAATGGAGAATACTGTGTCGGTAGTCGCGCAACTTGCATCGTGCTGTGTGTGAATGTACACGTGTGAATTGGCCAAATTGACCGAAGTAACATCATACGTTCTAAGACACTGTTCTAAGACTTAGACTAGGCCCAAGAAATTGAAGGATATGCACGTCTACTATCTTGAACGAAAGACAGATGCAGACAAATGAATCAGTTTGAGCGATTAGGGATGTAACAGATGGAAAGAAAAAGACAAACTTTCGATTTGAATTTTGCTGATGGAGAATGTGAATGTTTAGAAGCAGTCTTGAAGAAATCAACTGTTCCTATAGCGTAATATTAAACAGTAGCTTTCCCCCTATCTGTACCATGTACAATTATTGATAGTTATTCACTCATCAGCCGAGGAAGATTGGCCCTACACTACAATTATTTTCGAACATGATCAGGTGTGTAGTATTCCTGGCAAACTTGAAATATTTTTCTTTTTCAGTCATCAGATAAAGTGTAAATGCTAACTGATGGAACAGGAATGTGAAACTTGACTGCATGAACATTTCACCACCTTTTCACCACCGACATGAGAAAGGAAACATCGAGCTGCCCCTGACGGGCCTTTGACGCTTTGAACCCATTGTTTTCATTGTGAGAGGGCAGAACCAGCTTGCGATGTACGACGAGCGGGGCTCACGAAAGTTTCGTCGATTCGAAGAGACGGCTACAAGGTCTTAAAATGACTCAACCCACTCGCTCAGTGCGGCGTCCCGCTGCTCGCTCTCCGGGATGCTATCCGCTAGCAGACGGGCGACAGCTCCGCGCGCTCTGTTCGCATCTCGCCGCTCGGAGCGCAGAAGACTTCCTCACCCGTCTCTGTTCCCTTCCTACCGTTTATGTTCTCTCTCCGTCTCTCTTTTTTTTTTCGCTGTTCTCGGTCGTCGATGAGTTGCTATGGTTGCTTGACGAAACTTTGAAAAATCGTTTTCGTGGGGCAAGATGGTAAACACATGCTTTCGATTAAAACCAACAGAAAAAAAATCAGAGCTAATCTTGAATTACAATTGTAGCAATATTTACTTCTTTTATTTCCTCCACTGCCCCAACGACCTTGCTAGTATTTCCTGTGTCCAATTGTTATATACCAGCTTCCGACGACTGTTTTCGTTCCCACAGTGTTACTCGTCTACAACGCAAATCTGAAGTTCTGAATCGCTAGGATGAAAAATTTTTCTTCTCATGTAGGTAGCCTATATATATCCACATTATTGCGCGTACTAATTACACTTTAATTAAAGATAGTTCAGCACTTGGAGTTGGAATTCATTACATTTTTGTCATTTCACTTGAAAGGTGAAAAAACGTAAAGAAACACGATGATTGCATTGCTTAAAATAGGTCAAAAGTACAAAAATCTAACTATATTTTAAAAGGACATGCAGACACATACACATCTACTACATGCACACGTTCTTATGAGTCATGAACTGCTTGGATATAGTCTCCGAATGGCTTATCTGGGACCTCAAAGTTTGTGGATTTAAAGGTGCATAAGATACAACAATAATTGACGCGTCCATCACGCCCTCGTCGCCCGATAGTCGTAAATATTACACCTTGCCATCAGAGAAAGCCACTAGTCTACTCTCAGGCGTTTGCAGTTTGGATTTCAACTTGAAATATTTTTGAAATTAGTTCATTCTTTTATCATCACGCGGAAAAGAACGTAGAAAGAGGCGATAGATGAACAGTCGGAAACTGAAATCATTACGTGCAGGAAGAAAGATCACGGACTGAGCGTATGGAAGGAGACGAAGAATTCAAGATTTGTCTGGATAACTCAAAAAGAATATAATTAATTAGAAAATCGAGAGAGAGCGATAACCTGACATCAGGACATGAATATAGTTCAAAGAATGATAAAAAATAAACAACAGGACATCGTAGAAGAGAAAAAAGGAAGGACAAGCAAAAGTACAAGGCGACATTGTCATGTAGCTACATGCCTGATAGAGGGTCTGTCATAACGAATTACGTGATGTCACGAGCTCCTTTTCTCACCCGGAACCGGATATGCCATTTTGACCCCTATGAGGTATTACGCTATATCGGAGGCAACGGGTAACTCGATGTCTGCTATTGATAAGAAAAACTACCGGATATAACGAACACATACAGGCACAGACTGGCGATCAACTCTTGGCGAGGTGTGCCATTCAACTCTATTTCAATGTTGACTTTGATGAAATGAATAACACTCAAAATGAACAGAAAGCTAGAAGTTTTTATTGAAGCTAAATTTACGGATTTTCCTTGATTCATTGATATTGATCGCAGCCACGCATTGGAACAAGAAGTGATGATACCGTCACCTTATAACTCCCTCATTGGCTTGTGCAGATTAATGTTTTTAACAAAGAATTTAGGTTTTTGTTAACAAAGTTCACTGCTGCAACCTCCTTCCCTTTATAATTTTTGAAGGATTATACAAAGCTCCGTTGGTAAAGGATGCAACTTATCGTCATTAATTTCATTGATATTTAAAAAATAATAAATTTAGTGAAGATCTATTACAGGTCAATCAATGGGAGACTTATGAGGCTCTGACGTCATCGAATCCTTTTCGAAATTTCGAAATTAAAATGTAAATTCCGGGAAGTCGATCATTAAGCCCCCCCCCCCCCCCCAAAAAAAAAAAAAAAAAAATAGTGGCGGAAAAAAGAAGAAATTGAGGTAGGTATTGAAACAATCAAAAGGCGATTGGGAAAACCGTGAGAAGACTGTGCTGTATGGTATCATTCTCAGGTGAATCAACACTGCATGATGTACACTGCGGTATATAGGAGATTTCTTCTGCGTTTTGTTTCTCGAGAACCCGACGCCCTGTTTTCCTTTCGCGCAGATGCCTGGCGGTTGTGTGTTATACCGCGGGGTCTGAAGTGGGCTATCCACAGGGGTGTTAAAGGGGTCCCATAGCGGGTCGCTCAGGGGGTGTTGACAGTACTGTTTCGGGCGGCTTCGCATTGCCTCGGTCCAACCCAGCCCGCAAAGCTGCATGGTTTGAACTTGACCGCGCGGTGGTTTACCCCAAGTGGGTTTTAAAAAGCTCTTAAAAGTGGTTGTCATTACTATAAAGGAATTCAAAATGTGATTAGACGTACCTTCACTATTGTAGTACAAGATGACTGCATAAATTTACATTATTTTGAAGGTGTAGTGATTAGTTACATGCTTTTAAGTCGGATTACACATTTTGGAAATGTGAAGTACAGATATGACAACATTTGAATATACCTGAATCTGATTATTATCAGTTGACGATAAAAATTGAGAGTTGACAATATAGAGAAGAACTTCGATGATAACATATTATAGTCTTCTGCCTCATTTTGTAACTTTCAACACGCTAATTTAAAGGCATTATTTACCATTTGCAGAGGGAGCAAAAACTAAGCTTTGGTGCTGCAAAATATAGTTCTAAAATGAGAGTTAGGGATAGAATCAACCAGTGCAGAAATGTTAATCAGTATAATCAATGTTAAGTATTGTTAAATATACAAAATGTGAACAATAGTTATAATACATTGTTTCTATAGAATAACCCGTCTACAGTTATGGTTTATTGAGAAAGATAGTGATATCTCCTTATATCTTACGTTTTATTGCAAGATTTTTATATGGTAGGATGTTTTGTGATACAACTATGATATACATAATATGCAGCAAATGTGATAACTCGAACAAATTATGTGGTAAAACAAATGGTAAAACAAAATGGTAAACAATATACCTTGAAACAATCAAATACTGCCCTCTTGTCAAATTCATGCTTGTTTTGATGCAAGCAGAACGTATCACTATTGCTATTATCATCATTGATAGATTTCATTCTTATAGTTTATTGGTATCTTGCTATCTGCCAGAGTTTCACAGTTAAAATGATCACAGTAGAAAGTATTTCCACGCCCAGGAACGAGTAATGACACACAAACCTATTACCCTGATGTCCTGATAAAATCTCCGCCTCTGATGTGTATACTGTATAAACATGGCCAATGATGTAACCAATCTAACTCCAATTTATACACACTGGCATCTTGGTCTACTATCCCCACCGCGTTTATTCTCCATCCATGCCATCTTCTCGAACTCGGACAAAGTTTTCCTTCCCTGGCACCTTCATGTCACTTTTGATGGCTTTGAACTGCAAATGGCGCTATAAATCTCAAATGAATTTATTATTGTTGCAGCGAACGGCAGACTAACGCGAGCGGCCATAAATCGGGTGCAACGTATAGGGATGAAAAGGCGAAGGGAAGCTGCGTTGCACGTCTTGTGTTCTATCATCTAGCTCCGTGGTTCTATGCAACACTTCCACACGTTATATGACTGTCTGCCGAGTGAATCGGGCTTCATTTCACACAACAAATTGAATGAAATTAAGGTTATTGTCATAAAATGAGAAAGTGTATTCAAAACAATTAATATTGTTTGACGATGAACATATTGAGAACGGACATTTCACTTTTGTGGCGGTTTTAACTTAAAACGTAGTGTACATTAATTGGTGTATACTACCTGAACATACACAATTGACACACACACGCGCACGCGCTTGTCAAGCACATTACGTCATGCAATATCGGGAATATATTGCACTAAGATGCAGCCTACCAAAGAAAGATGCCTATCACGAATAATCGTATACCGATGATTATACTGTCAAAGTTTGAAGATGACGAAAACTGTCGTGATAAACCGAGCGTATACCCAAGTATGACTCAACTAGAACCTAATGGAAAACCTAGTGCAGCTGAATATGGGCTGTCCAGCCATCTTGATAGATGGAAAGTGACAAACAAACAAATAAACTGACATACAAACTTTGTTCGGCAAAGAAAAAGAAAAAAAAAACATCAAGCATGAACCTGTTCCGTTTCTGATTCCTTGGCACCTGCGTGAAATGCATTTGATACAATGACAAATCTTGTCTGCATGAAGCAGTGATGGTACCTATACCAAGGAGATTCGAGAAATGGAGTCTTATTCGCTTTGATCCCATGCTCGAAGCCGCCACTCAAAAATATTTGAAGTATGTGTCAAACTGGATCTGCCGCTCAGATGCGAAGACAATATTATTGACTCGTGTCTCATTGCATAATCACCAGCCACTTTCCAAGGAAGCTGTCTTTGTGATGGTAATTACTTTTCGCTATCCCTACTTACAAACGATGGGCGGTAGACAATGGTAAAGGCACGGGGGTGCGCGAATAGAAATTGCTCAAATATTGCTGAAATAGATATCAAAATTACTCGACTGTACGTGTCTGTACGGTAATCTGACATATTAATTTACAAAGAACTATACTTGAAGATGATACCATATTAGTTTCATTTGGCGGAAATAAGGAGAAAAGTGATAAAACCGGCTTTCCATGAGGGTAAAATTTCAAACACTTTCACAACATACAGCTCAGATTTACACTTTTGCACATGTTTTCGAACGGAATTGACTTTTGTTTTATATGCCTTATCATTAGGTGAAATTTCATTGCATTTGATATATAAAAGAGCAGCATATACCCGATATTATGTTAGCGTTAAAAATGAATCTTCAGATTGGTCAGAAACATGGCAGCTTCAAGCATCGAACATCAAAGGCACAAATGCACCTGTGGAATTCTTTTGTCCATCCATAGAAAACTGACAGCTGATTGAATAATAATATTATAGTCAGTTGTAACTCCATCTCTCGAACCTCCTTGCCTATACTGCAGACAGGTTTGAATGTCTGCACAAACATTTTGTGTGTTTGTGTCCGCGCATGTGCGTATAAAATGTGCTTGCCAAAAATGACATAATCTGTAGATGATACACATAGGCATATAATAATATGTGACTGAAGGACAGGTTTTGATTGTGTTAATGCTATGTGGGAATTACAGTCTTTGCATGGATTAAATGTTTACTTATGTGACCCTGCACTGTCATTCTACCTAAAATAGGAATTTCTTGTCAAACAAACAAAAGATGAGGAAGTAGATAACCAGGGGCCGTATTCTGAGAGCTAATTAAGTGTCTGATTAGCACTTAATTACCGAATTGGTATTCTGAGAGCATGATTAAGTAGGGGGTATATTAACTACCATAGCAACAAGCGTTTTGGCGGGAAGGACTTACGCGTTTGCGCGTATCAATGCGCGTGCACCTCTGAGAGGACTTAATCACAGAGTTAATTACGAATCGGTATTCTGAGGGTGTAATTAAGTATGAAAGTTAATGGAAAACTTAATGATACCAAAGAGTGTCATTAACTACTCCGATATCACGCAATACATCGTGTTTTCTCTGCCACAACGATGCTTACCGTCTTCGGTAACCGAGGAGCGGTTGAATGTTGTTATCGTGGTATCCGTAGAATTCAGAGAAAAAAAGAAATATAGCCGATCTTCGAGGAATTTTGTCATTTTATGTGAGCAAAGAGGTTGAGATCTTCGCGTGCGTAGGTGAGGGGTTGTAATCAAATACCGGAGTGTGCGCACGGAGCTCTTGGGTTGTAATTACAGGGGGCGTGGAGGAGCGCGCATTGAGGGCATATTTGCGCGTGTAATCATCATTTTGGCTTCTAACAACGCGTCTGATTGGATGGAATAACAATTAGATGGGAGGGACCTAAGATAATTACAGGGGACTTAATCATACCTTAATTACGTCCTCAGAATACCGATTTTGCCCATGATTAAGGGGTAATTAACTTCACGACTTAATCACGAAGTTAATTACAGACTTAATTACGACCTCAGAATACCACCCCTGATATAAAGCCCTAATTCAATAGGACTAATATCACATTATAGTAAGAAATCAAAGAAAATATAAACTGAATGAAGAATGAATGACCTTACCTTTAGGACCAGTATCTTTACAAGTTACGTTTTATGTTTAATGCTGCTAGGCGCTTTCATTCATGTGGTATGAAAGCAAAGCGCGAGTACCATCTACCAGTAGGCCTATACTTGTCTGGTGACTTCGTAAATTGGGCATTGGCTGTAATAACTTTTAAAGTGTTGATTTTCAAGTCACTGCTGTTTGAAGCCGACAGCTCCTGACTATATAATAGGGAGCTTTAGATTTTAGACGCGCGGACGTTCAAAGGAAAAAAACATGTTCTGAGCTTGCGCAGTAGCGCGCGTAAAGTCAATCTATTTTTAGCTTGCGTCGCCTGAGTTGTTTACTACGCGTACTGGGCTATTTTCACGTCCGCACAGTTTGCGACGTAGAGAGCTTCTTCATGCACTGATCATAATATGGGGGCGCGATTTTATTTTTTATACGTTGCGTCCCAGCGTAATCTAAAGCTACTTTTCCACACGACGCAGGGAGAGGAGAACGTCCAGCGCAAGCGTCGGCTCAAACGTCCGCGCGTCAAAATCTAAAGCTCCCTAATGACGGATAGCAAAGGAACTCGCATGATCATCATGCGGCCCCAGTGACCTTTCTATCTGTCAATAAATCCTGGCAGAAATATGAAACATAGATTCGTAAAGAGAGATATATGTGTGAGGGCATATAGAGGGGAAAACACAGACAGACAAATAGTTTTGGATAGTATAAAACTGAGCAGAGAAAGATATATATACATAGAGAGAGAGAGATGAAATGGAGATGGCCGGAGATAGAGGGGGAAAGACAATTAATATTGTTGGACTCATAGTCAAAGCTTTATATTTGGACGCCATATAGGCCTACCAAGTAAAGGGTGAGAAAAAGAAAGATGAGGAGGGATAGATACATAGATAGATCGGTAAGTATATACACGATATAGGTAAGTAGGCCTATAGGTAGGTAGATAGATAGATAGATAGATAGATAGACAGATAGATAGATAGTAGATAGATCGTATAGATAGATAGATAGATAGATAGATATGTCTCGGGGGAGAAAGAATGACATTAGATGAGGATACTGAAAAAATATTGTTATGTCTTTATGATTGTGTTAACAAGTATGAATGGATCGACATAAATTATATACGCGTGTGTCTATACGTGTTCATTTAGAAATAGAATTGCATATCCAAAAAGAAATCAAGTTCTTTTTTCCATTATTTTGATTGTCGTCGGACAAATGGATGAGATAGCAGAGCAACAAGATGAGTTCGGTGCGGGAAATAAGTACATCTCGCATGTCTCGCACGCCGTTTTACAGCGTCGTTAGACCGTGGCGCGACGGACATACTGAGATTTACCGCGCGGAATACGATGTTATTATTATTCCTTGCTTGTGTAAATTTGCGGTTTTACGGCGTGTCCGTCATATCCAGCCATATTGGAGGGGACACATAAAGGGCGAATATGACAGGCGTATCCTGAAAGGTCAGAGGCAATTTAAATTGTAACTGTTGGAGGGTAGAAAACAAAACAAGAAATAGAGAAAGACAGAGGAGGTACCAGTAACATGAAACGTCACTTCTATACCGTCATCATTGCCTGCCGGAAAACATCTTTATGAATATGATATGTAAGATATTCAATCATCCTAGAAAGCACTGGTTGTTAAATGCACAAACGATGATAATTGCAGTAGTTTTTGTTCTTGTTGCTTTACTATTCCACACTTGACGACGCCTCTGGACTAATTCGATCAATCTCATTCGGTGACAGTGCACAACACTCGTGAAAACATTAAACACAGCTGCCACGAAATCCTCGAGCTGTTCATAGTTCGACTCCACTCTTTTGTAGCATCTCGAAAATCATGGGGATTCTAACATGATCAAAGACGATTTGATTGTAGCCATCGATCACTGTGGGACGAACGAGCCAGAGTTACGACCTGGCTGAGCTGAGGGACCAATAATTTGTCAAATCGGTTATTTTGACAAAATACCCGTGTCCCTCTCATAGGGAGAAAGTCACCTAGACGACCAATGAAGCTGTTTTCTTCCACTATCATCCTTCTCCCTTTCCTCTTCTTCTTCTTCTTCTCCTTCTTTTTCTTCTTCTTCTTCTTATTCTTCTTCTCCTTCTCCTTCTCCTGCTTCTTCTTCTTCTTCTCCTTCTTCTTCTTCTTCTTCTTCTTCTTCTTCTTCTTCACTTTCCTTGTCCCTTTACTCTCAATAGCTGAATGATACTTTCTTGGAATATTCGACTTGTTTTCCTCAGTGATGTGTGTGTGTGTGCTCTCTAGGTCGCATTGTGAAATTCCCATGACATTCACCAGATACCCCCCTGTACGTGCCGTTTGTATTTGGTATGAAAAGCACGGCCAAGGCTCCGGGAGACGCCCGCCCATTTCAGGCGCGCAGCCTCGACGCGACTTCGATGGGTAAGGTCCATCACGTCTCGACATTGGCTCACTCTCTGTACTATAGCTGAATGTGGTGAATATGGTGGTGATTTTTGGTCGCGTTAGGAATAGCAAGATGTGGGATTACGCTCAAAGAGGAGAAATGTGTACATGTAGTATGAATAAAGAATGATTGTTAATGCTCCTCGACAACCGTTAACTTAGAAAGCGTGATATAAAGAACAGAGTGCCCGGATGTATGAGCGAAAGCAACCGCCTCGTATAGTATACAGGAGTAATGTTGTCATCAAGTCGTGAATTAGATTAAAAAGAATAAATGTCTGTATGCTCGTGCGAGTCGACAGGTGAGCAAGTTGTTTCCCCCCCCCCCCCCCTTTCACGTTTCTCCCTGCCACAGGTGACCTATCTGTATATAATGTCGGGGGGGGGGATTTTGAGATTTGGTACTGAGAGTGGTGAAGTCCAGAATATGTCTGCCTGTGAACTGTTGGAAAATTGAAAATCATGGCACGGAAGTTGGATGGGGAGCAAAGTAAGTCAGGTGACCTTTAACTCGTAGCAAATTTACTTCTGTAATGCATTGTGAACGCGATACATCACGCATGTCGGCCCTGACAAGACGCACCTGTGACAAAATCAACAATATCATAACTATTTCTACGGCATGAACAACAGTTGTCATCGACTTCGTGCAGATAAATATCTCACGATCACCACGTAGCTACAGGATATACATTTATATACATAATTATTTCTTCTATGCCCCTATCTATTTTTGCACAACCGATGCACAACAGTTTACTCATCTCATTCATTAGTATAATAATTAATGCAAAAAAAAAAAACCATTGGGGAGTTGTTCAATGTAATTCAGTGGGTGTGACCACGGGCTCTAAAATCTTGCGGCCCCGGGTTCGAATCCAGTGGCGGCAGTGATAGTGCACTAATATGCAAGGTACCTTGTTTTCACTGGCCTCTCCTTCGGTGGGGAACCTTACGACATTGTCAGTCCCTTGGCTGAATGCATACAGCCATTTGCGAGGGAGGGTTCCTTTAGTGACCATGATTGATAACTAAACCCAACATTACAACAACTCCAACTTCGAAGGGGACCCAGCCATCGTGAAATTGAAGTGGCGTCCGAAACGAACGCTCTCAAAGGTGATCGAGAACTTGAAATCTTCGCCTGGCGGGCATCTCCCTGTACGCCGTGTTTATTGTGGATACACAAACTGTAATAAAGATACTATCTCCCACGGGAAAGGCACCATCGCTACTCGTATTATTTCATCCTCCACCGACGGTAGCCGAAGGTCGACCGTGTCAGGGTCGTATTCTCCTCCTTCCTCTACCACTCCTCCTTCTCTTCCACCACCACCACCACCACCCGTCCTCTTCCCCCTCCCCCTTCTTCTTGCTCTTCTTGTGCTCTTCATCTTGTTGTAGTTGTTGTTGTTGTTCTTCTTCTTCTTCTCCTTCTTGTTCTTGCTCTTCTTCTTCTTCTTCTTCTTCTTCTTCTTCTTCACTTTCTTCTGCTTCTTTTTTCCCCTATTCGTCTCCATCTCTCACTCCTCCTTTCTCTTCTTGCTTCTTCATATTTCTTCCTTTCCTTTACGTGTGAGCGCGACCAAACTCCTTTATAGGGGTAAGGAAGAGAGCGAGAGTCACGAACTCAGTCCCCGGAGACCTCTTTCGTCCCACGATCGGCTGGTTTCCGTTCGCTCTCTCTGCATGCATGCCTGTACGTCGTTTTGGAAACGTTTCTTTGAGAGTCAGAACTATAACGTGATCACTATGAATGCATGGATTCAGCTTACCGATCAAGATTTCTTAGGCTCAAATCAAATTGTGAAAATTGATGCTGTTAGTGTAAATATGTAGATATCTTTATCTTAAAAAGAATTAAAAATCCATTCCTGGAAGGCGAAAAATGTGCAGGCCCTACTTGTGTGGACACTAACACTAGGAGCCTACATAGAGAAGTTGGAAATCATTGTTAGCTACAATTGCAGCTGACAAGATCTCTATTGACTACATTTACCGCTGCCATGACAACTGCAGTTATTGTAACTTCTTAAATTTTCTGTCGAGTACTCTTATAAAGCAGATATCTTTATGATGAACATTATGACGCAGGTGACGAGGTGGTCGGAAAACACGAAGTATTTCGGTAAAATAAGGAGATATACCTTCTTGGGTAAACTACGCGCTTACAACAGTAATTCAACAGTAATCGCGCAATACGAGAAGTGTATGAAAGATTTCAATCCAGTACGAAGCCTACGTTATAGTTTATTGACCTTAGACGCTCCCCTCCAAGCCCACTATATTGTGGGTGTCGGACCTTTCGCGAGGTGCACTTAGCGAGACTTAAGTCGTCATGGGCGTCCTTCCTGCTCTCTTTTTCTTTTTAATCTTTTTCTTTCTTGCCTTCTAGATTTTCATCGGGAGATTTGTTTATTTGCAACTTCGCCGATGATTTCATTTTTTAAACAAACGTGAGGAAAGTCGACATTCTCGAGCGGGTGATGAACTTGGCATCGGCTGTAAAGCGCACGGTGAGGCAGAACGCAGACGAGGACATTAAAGTGTCTATTATCGAAGCGCGTCAGATGGCGAGAGCGTTCTGCACCCGAGGAGCGGAAAGAAGCAATACAGGGAGATGACGGCGACACTTCTAAATCTGCTTGCAGTATGCAAAATCAGTGGTGAAGATGTTGGTTTGGCATCATTGAAGTGCTGAAACCCATGATTATGATGCGCTCAACAGTGTATGTGGTTTTCAAAACATGACTCCATATTTCTAGGATAATAAAAGAGCACTTTACTTATCTCCTTAAGTGGTCAGGGAAATGGCATCCCTTGGCGTTTTCATATTTTTGCCATTATATTATATTCTAAAAAAATATAGTATCTTGAACAAAGTTGTCGCAAGTTTCCTCAGACTCTACTCTGTTTGGTGCTATTAATTGTGTATTCATGCACTGAATCCATATAATGCTAAAAGTACATTCCCCTTCAGTCCTTGTTCAAGACAAATCTTAATTTCCGGAAAGCACTAAGATGAGATAGACAAGGACAATGCTATAAGGTTTCACGCAATATGCAGAAAAGGGATGACAGACATTTGCGTGAAGCCCAGATTCCCTGTTACGTAGTAACTCGTAGCATGAAGGAAAAAATGAGAGTGATACAGATTTTAAAGCGTACAGGCAATAATTTTGACATTTTCGCCAAGGTATACAGTGACGTCGATTACTGGGGGTCATCCCACAAGACCGACACCCACGAGTCATACAGCCCACGAGTTCGACATTGAAAACAGGTCCATGCGTCATACAGCTCACGAGTCATACAGCCCACTAGGCAAATAAAGCCCATGAGTTCGACACTAGGTGAAAACAGCCCACGAGTTTGACAGATACAACACGGGGCTTCATGTGTCGGTCTCGTGGGCCTTGTTAGCTTAGTGTCGAACTAATGGGCTGTATGACTCGTGAGCTGGATAACTCATGGGCTGTATGACTTTTGAACCGTATGACTTGTGGGCTGTATAACTTGTGGGTGTCGGTCTCGTGACGTGCACCCGACTCATACAGCTGTATTAGACCAGATTGCTGAGCTCCGCACACGCTGAGCTTATTTACAGTACTTTGCATTAGCCAGTACTTTGCATCTGTCTGCGATCCTCTCTGTAGCCGGTCGAGTGAGGGCTCATTTCCTTTGATATAACAGTGTAGAAAGCCTGGTGGGTTGGTAGGCCTACACGACCAGGGGGCATTTCATGAAGCGTTTTGTCAGATTTTTTTTTTCTGACAATCTGTTATAAGCTCCTGAAATCCTTGCATCTGATTGGCTGAAAGCAAATTTGTCGGACAAATTTGTCAGACAAAACGCTTCATGAAATGCCCCCAGTTCTGAGCTCACACAGATCACACATTCTAATCTGGATAGAACATGGAGCTGCCAGAGATCTTGTAACTCCATGGATAGAGTAGGCCCAACTAGACAGTGTACGCTATGGACTTTAAAGCATGAATGCTTTAAATCCGAACAGTATAAAACTATACAAGCTTCCTAAAGAAAAATGCAGCAGGAAAGGACCATAAATACCTACATACATAAATTAACATTGATGCACGCACGTATATAAACCGTACACTTGAAATCACATACAATATGAAAAAAAAAAATCATACATAATGCAACTGCGTACGAGACATCATACAAGAGGAAAAGATAAACACGTGTTCCATTCAAGGGCGCGAGCGTTAGCACAACAACCCTGGCATTGCCCGTACCACCGGTGCGAGAAGAAGACACAAACCTTGTTTATAGATTCACCCCGAGGGTGTCGAACGACAAAAGGGTTTAACTCTCGACCACGACCCACAAACCTAGGGCTCGTCGGCCTCAGGAAATGCTCCAACAAAAGACCAGACATGGAGGTGCAGAAATATATTTTCAAACGTTCTCGAACTGTAGTTAGGCCTACTTGAAAAAAAAAATAGGTAGAAGAGAGGACTGTTGGTTAGAGAGTATATACTTCAAAGGACCAACGATGTGAGCCTACACTCTACTCGTCATCTCGTGATGTATTATGATAGCATCCGGGGAACATGTCAATTTCACTGAAATGCTCACTCCCCTCACATAAAGCACGAACATACACAAACACACCATAAAACAAAAACATACACACTCGTGCGCACACACACACACACACACACGCACACACACACACACAACATGGAATGCCTCTACACACACGCACACAACATGAAACGCACATATACACGCACGAATATACGCTAATACAACTCAACTCCATATAAAATTTCTGTGCCGCAATTGCTCCCTGATGTCAAAATCCGCTGATACATTTTGTTTGTATTTTTATATTCCCGTTATTCCCTTACAGTTTAACAGATGGATTATTTCATCTGGATATAAGTGATGGCATATCACTTCATATATCCCGACAGATAAACAGTGTTGGAACTTGTCGTGACCACCAAGCCAGCTCTGGAGGTTGTGGTAAATTTCATCGCCAATACCCACTGACAACTTTACGATAAACTTGAGACAAGTGGGGGAAGGGGAAGAGAAGAAAGAAGAAGAGATATGTAAGGGAGAGATCGAGATGAGAGAGAGAAGGAGGGGGATATAAGAGAGAAGAGGGAGGGAAGAAAGATAGGAGTTGTAAAAATCAAATAAGCGCTTTTAACCCGGTTCCCGTGTTATTCTGAAATCCTCATTGGTTTTGTACAGGCCGGTCAGTTTGCGGTAGTCCATGGATCAATGTATAAGTGATACGCTCATATCTTTTTTTTTAAATTTCTGATGTGCATTGATGTGCGCTTGATGGGAACTCACTGCGCAACAAATAACATCGTACACTGCAATCAATACTGTCTGTGCTTTTCCCTGGCATTTGTGCTTATTATGGCGAATGCTTACAGACACTTTGCAACCAGAGTGACAGCCTGACAAATCATACACTGAAACACAATATTTCAGAATCAATGAAAAAAAGTTCCTTCTTTCCGGAATAACAAAATATGCGCGTCTGTCTGTAACACTCATCAAAATAAACGATTGTGCTCGAATGTCGTAATAATTGCGACAAAAGCTAAGAATAGCTTTACTTGTTGAAAATCAATTGATTTCCAAATTCTCACTTGAATCTTTGATTTGATAGAAATCGAGGAGTCTTTTATTTTAACTGCAGAGTTTATTTACTGTTACGCCTCCACTTTATAGAAAGAAAGTAAATAGAAGAGGATTATCACTCTCAGCTTTAACATTCTGTCACTACTTATTTCACCTTTGTACAAATCAACAACGTTTTCTGCTAAACTAACATGCTGCTATCAAGCATGACATTTAAAAAAAATAAGAACATGAATCATAAAATCATCTCACTGTTTCCCGTTCAACTTGGTCGTTTTCCATCTCTGACTCCACAAATTTTTTCACTGCCATTTTCAAAGTTTTCATTCTACAATATTTTCGTTCTTCCCTCCCCTTCTCTCTGTCTCCCTCGGTTTTTTCTAAGATATTCGACAACCCCATCGTTGAGAAAGCTTTCGGGGGTATACAGGTCGATCGCCTCCCCATGTCACGACACTATCGCCAAGGCGTTACGGGCCGGTGCGGAGGGAGGTTTACGTGCAGTCCTCGGTATGAGACAAGACAGGACATCGAGAGTACGTTGCTTGACATCCAGCGTGAGGGGTTCAAGTGATGCCTTCTTTGTGGGTCCGTCCAGGCAGTAAATCAAGATGGACGAGGAAAAGAAGGTGGTAAAGGAGGATCAGGAGGAGGGGGGGGGGGGGGGAGCCAAACAAAAGTACTTCCATCTTTGCTTGCAGCATTTTTCCCCCCCCCATTTTTTTTTTTCATGTGTGAAATGTCTTAGGTACCTTTTGTCCTTTGTCTATCTGGGTCATCCACAGTGTATGTTCTTTTAAGCTGGTATTGAGCCACCATGAGGATCATCTGTTTGATTTTCTAAAGAAAATGCTCAAGTATCAAATGAGTGAAAGTACGTAGCCATTTTATATCAAGTGTGTTAATGTAAATTAGTTGGTCTTCATTTTGTGTTCGGGTTTGTTTTCATGGTCAGGTCAGTCTTGCCTCGTACTGTGCAGTGTTTTAGAATTCATAGCAGAGTTGTCGTTGACAAAATGAGGGTACAACATCCTAAACATGAAGTTGTCTAGTCAACGATTTAGATGGCCACCAGCTATTGAAGGGCGAAAATTATGATTGGATCCTACGGATTATCTAATGCAGCTCGGTTGCCTGTATCAAAAGCGGAACTAGTGACCATTGACGGTTATGATGACAGTTATAAAGAGGGAAAGTTGGTATCAATAATCAGGTAGGAGAGGGGTGCGGGTGGACAGTCAGCTCCAAAACTTCTGTTTGGTTTTGTTTTGGCCGAAGTTCACCTGTACCCCTCGATCGATGCTCCCTCCGCACGTGCCAAAGTTCGCCTCTCTATTCGCACCTTCTCGGCCGACCGTGGAGCATCATCGCAGTGACACGCGTAAATAAACACATCCAGTGACATCACTCACTCACGACTGGCCGACGCGACGGCGACTTTGATTATCAAACACGCATGGCCTACTTAGGTGAAAGTGAGCAATGGTTGTTCTGTCTGTTCTAGATGTTCTTTACCATGATTACTTGCTACTTCTTCTATTTATTCCCCTTACAGTTGAATTGACAAAGGTACATCCTGTCCTTCTGGGCTCAGTGATAATCTCAGCTCCCTTTTGTGGATGTGTGTGGAAGCACTGCGGCAGAGCGGAGACGGCGCTGGACTTTCAAAAGGAAGGTCTCGGGTTCGAATCCTGCGTGATGCTTATACGCCCTTGGACAACATGTTTTACACGCTTCACCCGAGTGTGTAAGGTTCACCTCGGGTATACCAGTTGACATTGGCAGCGGGCCTCACAAGCAGAGCTACAGCGGTGAACTGGAGAGGGAACCCCGGGCAGGTGCCGGGTGAAGAAGATCACTCATCCTCTCCCCTTTAAGCCGAATGAAACGAATTCACAACTCCTTGGCACCGGTTGCTTACTTGCTGCAATCGTAACAAAACAAAAATCTTCCACACCTATTTATCTTCTCCTTTTTCTTAGATGTCGCTCTTCTGGTACCTTCATTCTTTCACGCATTCATTGATCCTCCCTTTTTCTAAGCTTTAGTAAACTTGATTTATTCCTTTTCTTCTCAATTCCGTTTAACTTTAATACTCATTTCCTTCATAACAAAAAGTTTGTCTTTAGTTTTTTTTTTTTTGCGGAGCTTAAATTGTCTCTATTTCATAATACTGTACTCTTTACTTCCTCTCTCCCTTTACTCCAGCAGTTCTTCTTGAACATTTTCAATGTTTTGCTCCATTTCATCCCCTTATTTTTCGCCCTTGCTGATCCTTTGTTTTCGTGAAGGATTGCCTGTTTTTCTAGGTGGAATAGTTTTCGTCGCCAGTAGATTGTGCAGTCTCCTCGTTTATCTTACGTGATGTTAACGGCATCCAGATTGTCCGTGTCAACCCTGCGATATATAGGCTCTTTGGACAGGCGCTAGTTTCAATGCATTGCACGTCACACGATAAATCTCGACTGACAAAGTCACCGAGTCTGAGCAAGGGGGTATAGGCTTACCAGGCTCGCCCAGTACCTCCTTGGTCTGATTATAGGCTATACGTGGAGGAAAAAAAAGTAGAAAGTAGGTAGAAACACATGTATCACAAATTATTGTTCTCTTTCAATCCAACAATGTTCAAGTTTAGCTTTGGTATTTTATTTCTTTTCCCGAGCTGGAGTGCGCTTGACTGCACGGAGCGCTGCCTACAATCACAACAATACTCTGTATTTGCACGTATGTTTTTATGCAAATCGTTGGATGTAATCAAAACTAAATACTGTCCACATAATGCAACATATTCTGATTATAAACGTCCCCTCGCTTTATGTGTTTTTACGCCCGCTTTAATGTGTTGGCGAACATTCCGCTCCAGCGATCGGGCTTGCTGATGGTTCGAGCCGATATACCCGCGCCACATCTCTCTTCTCGGAGGCAGTAAATGTGACAGGAACGGGGCGAAGCGGAGGCCGAGAATTTGTTGATAGCTATGGTAGATAAGGAGAAATCAAATAAACAGGAAAGTTCTCGATCGGGGTAATAAATGACGAGTGTCGGCATTGATTGGAAACATGATCGAGTCGCGCGCAATGGCTTACAGTGAGTTTTCGGCGCGAGCCCAAATATGGCGACTTTGAGCTAAGTGGTGGCCCAATACAAGTTGATTATGACCGAGATGCTACAAATTTAGATTGTTGGAAATCGTGATGGAAAGACGCAACAATTTACTCGATCAAACTCGCCAGACTTTCCTGTGATCAGGAATGATTTTCAAGTTCAATAATATTGATTTGGCCTGGCTTAAGTGGTTTTAGTTGCAGTAGAAAAATGACTGCTTTTAATCGTGTGTTAGTGTTGTATCTGGTATTGCAGATGGTGGTCCCTAGAGGAACATGTATATATATATATGTTATAGTGTTACTTTTCGATTGTTTATAATTATACCTTCCGCAGATTGTCAACATTGCTGACGTATCATGAGTCGAGCAACTAGAACTGCGACTAGAAAGAGCAAAGAGTCAAAGACTTATTTAGTCCCCATCTATACGCATTGAGCTCACTCCTGAGAGCTACAGCTATTCGCTTTTTCCTAACTATATTTGCACGAACTATACGTTAATTTATGTAAATGGGGTTGCGATGGTATCTCTGAGGAGGAACATTCGTGACCACAGCTCTACTGGCCGTACCCGCTGGACCTATCGTCACCCAAACCCTCACTTAATGGAAGATGAAACCCAAAAGTTAATTGAGAGAATACATAAACTTTAGTAGAATGCAACAATGAACTGGAGGGAAAATCAAACAATCTGATCAAAAGTTATGGATCAAAGTTTCAGTACAGCCATTGCTAAAGAAAAACTATAACAATTTGCGATGTCGTACATTGACAAGGATGGAGAGAAAATAGAGAAAACTTTCACAACATTTTCTTTTTCTGGCATAACAAACTCAACAACACAAACAACAACAACAAACTTAGCTTACCTCTTTCAGAAGGCAAGGGAATAATATTGCCCTCAACAAAACACGTCAGTAAGATGTGGAAGGAATGTACGCTTTTCATAAAATATGAAAGCCATCTTTAGAACACTACTGTGACTTTGACGGGAATTGGAATATAGACCATTCTCCTGTAACAGTAACAGCGAGATGTTTATCCTCGCGGGGTAGGCCAATACGCAGATAGCTGTCTTGTTTTGTTATGACGTTCCTGTGCCCCTGATTTCGGTCATTGTGTGGTATATTCGGCAAAGTCAACATTTCTGTGTAAGTTCGGATAGAAAAGTACTTCTGTTAAGAAACTCAACACGCCCCTCTCTAAATATCATTCGGTCCGAAAACTTCCCAGAATCTTTACCCTGGAAGCAGTGGATCGTGTATTGCTTGCATTTCATCACCACTACCTCCAGTGTCCCGTTGCCATGGCGATCCGTGTCCTGTGCACGAAAGAGGCCAATCGTATGATTGATGGGGCATAACTCAAATTAAGAGTACCGGGAGAACTGGTGCTGGTAAAAGTTGATCCCATCGTTTGGGGGCCACAGAAAAAGTTGAAAAACGAGTAAAAGAACAACGTTCGACTCTCCCTCCCCTCCAAATTTTCTCTTTAAAAATGAAGATATCATGGGATGATGCTGACACCGAAACATTTTGATATATGGACGCCATTGCAGTTTGCTAGAGATCTGTCGTACTTCCATACACCCTCATACTAATCTTCCTTACTCTATCGTAACGTCTGGCACGCCTCTCTATATTTTTACGACTTATGATACCACTCATTTTTATTATTCAGACCCAGAACGTGTAGCATGGTTTCCAAACTCCTAAGTTACGCCACTCCTCAACGAGGCCATAAACTCGCTTCTGAGTACGCGACCCCATGTTCTGCGCCGCAGTGGTGTATTACACATTCGTCCATGTAGAAATCATGTTGGTATATAAACGCACATATACACACACACACACACACACTCACCACACACACACACACAACATGGAATGCCTCTACACACTCCACACAACATGAAACGCACATATACACGCACGAATATACGCTAATACAACTCAACTCATATAAAATTTCTGTGCCGCAATTGCTCCCTGATGTCAAAATCCGCTGATACATTTTGTTTGTATTTTTATATTCCCGTTATTCCCTTACAGTTTAACAGATGGATTATTTCATCTGGATATAAGTGATGGCATATCACTTCATATATCCCGACAGATAAACAGTGTTGGAACTTGTCGTGACCACCAAGCCAGCTCTGGAGGTTGTGGTAAATTCATCGCCAATACCCACTGACAACTTTACGATAAACTTGAGACAAGTGGGGGAAGGGGAAGAGAAGAAAGAAGAAGAGATATGTAAGGGAGAGATCGAGATGAGAGAGAGAAGGAGGGGGATATAAGAGAGAAGAGGGAGGGAAGAAGATAAGGAGTTGTAAAAATCAAATAAGCGCTTTTAACCCGGTTCCCGTGTTATCTGAAATCCTCATTGGTTTTGTACAGGCCGGTCAGTTTGCGGTAGTCCATGGATCAATGTATAAGTGATACGCTCATATCTTTTTTTTAAATTTCTGATGTGCATTGATGTGCGCTTGATGGGAACTCACTGCGCAACAAATAACATCGTACACTGCAATCAATACTGTCTGTGCTTTTCCCTGGCATTTGTGCTTATTATGGCGAATGCTTACAGACACTTTGCAACCAGAGTGACAGCTGACAAATCATACACTGAAACACAATATTTCAGAATCAATGAAAAAAAGTTCTTCTTTCCGGAATAACAAAATATGCGCGTCTGTCTGTAACACTCATCAAAATAAACGATTGTGCTCGAATGTCGTAATAATTGCGACAAAAGCTAAGAATAGCTTTACTTGTTGAAAATCAATTGATTTCCAAATTCTCACTTGAATCTTTGATTTGATAGAAATCGAGGAGTCTTTTATTTTAACTGCAGAGTTTATTTACTGTTACGCCTCCACTTTATAGAAAGAAAGTAAATAGAAGAGGATTATCACTCTCAGCTTTAACATTCTGTCACTACTTATTTCACCTTTGTACAAATCAACAACGTTTTCTGCTAAACTAACATGCTGCTATCAAGCATGACATTTAAAAAAATAGAACATGAATCATAAAATCATCTCACTGTTTCCCGTTCAACTTGGTCGTTTTCCATCTCTGACTCCACAAATTTTTTCACTGCCATTTTCAAAGTTTTCATTCTACAATATTTTCGTTCTTCCCTCCCCTTCTCTCTGTCTCCCTCGGTTTTTCTAAGATATTCGACAACCCCATCGTTGAGAAAGCTTTCGGGGTATACAGGTCGATCGCCTCCCCATGTCACGACACTATCGCCAAGGCGTTACGGGCCGGTGCGGAGGGAGGTTTACGTGCAGTCCTCGGTATGAGACAAGACAGGACATCGAGAGTACGTTGCTTGACATCCAGCGTGAGGGGTTCAAGTGATGCCTTCTTTGTGGGTCCGTCCAGGCAGTAAATCAAGATGGACGAGGAAAAGAAGGTGGTAAAGGAGGATCAGGAGGAGGGGGGGGGGGGGGAGCCAACAAAAGTACTTCCATCTTTGCTTGCAGCATTTTTCCCCCCCCCATTTTTTTTTTTCATGTGTGAAATGTCTTAGGTACCTTTTGTCCTTTGTCTATCTGGGTCATCCACAGTGTATGTTCTTTTAAGCTGGTATTGAGCCACCATGAGGATCATCTGTTTGATTTTCTAAAGAAAATGCTCAAGTATCAAATGAGTGAAAGTACGTAGCCATTTATATCAAGTGTGTTAATGTAAATTAGTTGGTCTTCATTTTGTGTTCGGGTTTGTTTTCATGGTCAGGTCAGTCTTGCCTCGTACTGTGCAGTGTTTTAGAATTCATAGCAGAGTTGTCGTTGACAAAATGAGGGTACAACATCCTAAACATGAAGTTGTCTAGTCAACGATTTAGATGGCCACCAGCTATTGAAGGGCGAAAATTATGATTGGATCCTACGGATTATCTAATGCAGCTCGGTTGCCTGTATCAAAAGCGGAACTAGTGACCATTGACGGTTATGATGACAGTTATAAAGAGGGAAAGTTGGTATCAATAATCAGGTAGGAGAGGGGTGCGGGTGGACAGTCAGCTCCAAAACTTCTGTTTGGTTTTGTTTTGGCCGAAGTTCACCTGTACCCCTCGATCGATGCTCCCTCCGCACGTGCCAAAGTTCGCCTCTCTATTCGCACCTTCTCGGCCGACCGTGGAGCATCATCGCAGTGACACGCGTAAATAAACACATCCAGTGACATCACTCACTCACGACTGGCCGACGCGACGGCGACTTTGATTATCAAACACGCATGGCCTACTTAGGTGAAAGTGAGCAATGGTTGTTCTGTCTGTTCTAGATGTTCTTTACCATGATTACTTGCTACTTCTTCTATTTATTCCCCTTACAGTTGAATTGACAAAGGTACATCCTGTCCTTCTGGCTCAGTGATAATCTCAGCTCCCTTTTGTGGATGTGTGTGGAAGCACTGCGGCAGAGCGGAGACGGCGCTGGACTTTCAAAAGGAAGGTCTCGGGTTCGAATCCTGCGTGATGCTTATACGCCCTTGGACAACATGTTTTACACGCTTCACCCGAGTGTGTAAGGTTCACCTCGGGTATACCAGTTGACATTGGCAGCGGGCCTCACAAGCAGAGCTACAGCGGTGAACTGGAGAGGGAACCCCGGGCAGGTGCCGGGTGAAGAAGATCACTCATCCTCTCCCCTTTAAGCCGAATGAAACGAATTCACAACTCCTTGGCACCGGTTGCTTACTTGCTGCAATCGTAACAAAACAAAAATCTTCCACACCTATTTATCTTCTCCTTTTTCTTAGATGTCGCTCTTCTGGTACCTTCATTCTTTCACGCATTCATTGATCCTCCCTTTTTCTAAGCTTTAGTAAACTTGATTTATTCCTTTTCTTCTCAATTCCGTTTAACTTTAATACTCATTTCCTTCATAACAAAAAGTTTGTCTTTAGTTTTTTTTTTTTTGCGGAGCTTAAATTGTCTCTATTTCATAATACTGTACTCTTTACTTCCTCTCTCCCTTTACTCCAGCAGTTCTTCTTGAACATTTTCAATGTTTTGCTCCATTTCATCCCCTTATTTTTCGCCCTTGCTGATCCTTTGTTTTCGTGAAGGATTGCCTGTTTTTCTAGGTGGAATAGTTTTCGTCGCCAGTAGATTGTGCAGTCTCCTCGTTTATCTTACGTGATGTTAACGGCATCCAGATTGTCCGTGTCAACCCTGCGATATATAGGCTCTTTGGACAGGCGCTAGTTTCAATGCATTGCACGTCACACGATAAATCTCGACTGACAAAGTCACCGAGTCTGAGCAAGGGGGTATAGGCTTACCAGGCTCGCCCAGTACCTCCTTGGTCTGATTATAGGCTATACGTGGAGGAAAAAAAAGTAGAAAGTAGGTAGAAACACATGTATCACAAATTATTGTTCTCTTTCAATCCAACAATGTTCAAGTTTAGCTTTGGTATTTTATTTCTTTTCCCGAGCTGGAGTGCGCTTGACTGCACGGAGCGCTGCCTACAATCACAACAATACTCTGTATTTGCACGTATGTTTTTATGCAAATCGTTGGATGTAATCAAAACTAAATACTGTCCACATAATGCAACATATTCTGATTATAAACGTCCCCTCGCTTTATGTGTTTTTACGCCCGCTTTAATGTGTTGGCGAACATTCCGCTCCAGCGATCGGGCTTGCTGATGGTTCGAGCCGATATACCCGCGCCACATCTCTCTTCTCGGAGGCAGTAAATGTGACAGGAACGGGGCGAAGCGGAGGCCGAGAATTTGTTGATAGCTATGGTAGATAAGGAGAAATCAAATAAACAGGAAAGTTCTCGATCGGGGTAATAAATGACGAGTGTCGGCATTGATTGGAAACATGATCGAGTCGCGCGCAATGGCTTACAGTGAGTTTTCGGCGCGAGCCCAAATATGGCGACTTTGAGCTAAGTGGTGGCCCAATACAAGTTGATTATGACCGAGATGCTACAAATTTAGATTGTTGGAAATCGTGATGGAAAGACGCAACAATTTACTCGATCAAACTCGCCAGACTTTCCTGTGATCAGGAATGATTTTCAAGTTCAATAATATTGATTTGGCCTGGCTTAAGTGGTTTTAGTTGCAGTAGAAAAATGACTGCTTTTAATCGTGTGTTAGTGTTGTATCTGGTATTGCAGATGGTGGTCCCTAGAGGAACATGTATATATATATATGTTATAGTGTTACTTTTCGATTGTTTATAATTATACCTTCCGCAGATTGTCAACATTGCTGACGTATCATGAGTCGAGCAACTAGAACTGCGACTAGAAAGAGCAAAGAGTCAAAGACTTATTTAGTCCCCATCTATACGCATTGAGCTCACTCCTGAGAGCTACAGCTATTCGCTTTTTCCTAACTATATTTGCACGAACTATACGTTAATTTATGTAAATGGGGTTGCGATGGTATCTCTGAGGAGGAACATTCGTGACCACAGCTCTACTGGCCGTACCCGCTGGACCTATCGTCACCCAAACCCTCACTTAATGGAAGATGAAACCCAAAAGTTAATTGAGAGAATACATAAACTTTAGTAGAATGCAACAATGAACTGGAGGGAAAATCAAACAATCTGATCAAAAGTTATGGATCAAAGTTTCAGTACAGCCATTGCTAAAGAAAAACTATAACAATTTGCGATGTCGTACATTGACAAGGATGGAGAGAAAATAGAGAAAACTTTCACAACATTTTCTTTTTCTGGCATAACAAACTCAACAACACAAACAACAACAACAAACTTAGCTTACCTCTTTCAGAAGGCAAGGGAATAATATTGCCCTCAACAAAACACGTCAGTAAGATGTGGAAGGAATGTACGCTTTTCATAAAATATGAAAGCCATCTTTAGAACACTACTGTGACTTTGACGGGAATTGGAATATAGACCATTCTCCTGTAACAGTAACAGCGAGATGTTTATCCTCGCGGGGTAGGCCAATACGCAGATAGCTGTCTTGTTTTGTTATGACGTTCCTGTGCCCCTGATTTCGGTCATTGTGTGGTATATTCGGCAAAGTCAACATTTCTGTGTAAGTTCGGATAGAAAAGTACTTCTGTTAAGAAACTCAACACGCCCCTCTCTAAATATCATTCGGTCCGAAAACTTCCCAGAATCTTTACCCTGGAAGCAGTGGATCGTGTATTGCTTGCATTTCATCACCACTACCTCCAGTGTCCCGTTGCCATGGCGATCCGTGTCCTGTGCACGAAAGAGGCCAATCGTATGATTGATGGGGCATAACTCAAATTAAGAGTACCGGGAGAACTGGTGCTGGTAAAAGTTGATCCCATCGTTTGGGGGCCACAGAAAAAGTTGAAAAACGAGTAAAAGAACAACGTTCGACTCTCCCTCCCCTCCAAATTTTCTCTTTAAAAATGAAGATATCATGGGATGATGCTGACACCGAAACATTTTGATATATGGACGCCATTGCAGTTTGCTAGAGATCTGTCGTACTTCCATACACCCTCATACTAATCTTCCTTACTCTATCGTAACGTCTGGCACGCCTCTCTATATTTTTACGACTTATGATACCACTCATTTTTATTATTCAGACCCAGAACGTGTAGCATGGTTTCCAAACTCCTAAGTTACGCCACTCCTCAACGAGGCCATAAACTCGCTTCTGAGTACGCGACCCCATGTTCTGCGCCGAAGAGCTATAAATGCTTAAAGGAGTATTTTCTTTTGCAGAGTGTAAAATCAAAATTTGACAATGATGACAATGATTATGATATTAATCAATATTGCTGACGATAATAATAATGATGATGATAATGATAATAATAATAATAATAATAATAATAATAATAATAATAATAATGAATGATAATAATAACAACAATACTACTACTACCATACTACTAATAATAAAACTGATAATAATAGATAATGTGATCCTTTTTACCCTGTGTTGCCTTTTCAGTGTATACCATTGTTGTGGCAGAGGTCGCTGCCTTTAAAGGCATAATTTACCATTTGCAGATGAAACAAAAACCCAGCATTAGTGCTTCAAAATAGTTCGTAAATGTGAGTTAGACATAGAAACAACCAACGTAAAAATTTGAACCAGTATAATCGATGTTAAGTATATACAAAATGTGAATAGTAGTTATAATAAAAATGTTTCCAGACTAAACCGTCTACAGTTATGGTTTAATGAGAAAAATAGTGACATCTCCTTATATTATAGGCTTGATATGGTAGGATGTCTTGTGATACAACTGACCTACAAATAAAACATGCATCAAAAGTGATATCTTGAACATTTTTAAAATCACTTCCGATGGTAAACAGGGCCTTTAAAGTTGCCCATGTGTTGCAGGTTTACGGGCCTAGGTTTGTAGAAAGACTAGCTGTCCGTCGCTGTCAATCGTTACCTCACTTCATTGAATCGTTATTTCTTGAACAGACAACATCCCCATAGTTTCACTGATGTGTTCTACTAATATTGCTGCATTAGCAATTTTGATTAGCTCAATATATTAGGTGAATCTTCCCCTCTTATATCATTGATTAGATGTACTCTTCTTGCACTCCCAAATAAGAAAGAGAAAATTTATAGGGAATTCCACCAAATTTATTTTTTGTTTCAAGTACACATTCCCTCGACTTGTTACTGATGAAGGGCCTATATATGTTTAAGGATTTGGTTTACCATTGGGAGCAGTGATTTAAAAATGTTCGAGTTATCACATTTATGTTGGTCAATTGTATCACAAAACATCCTTTATACCGTATTAAAATTTCGCAATAAAGCCTGAAATATAAGGAGATATCACTATTTTTTCTAACTAAGCCATAACTGCAGACGATTTGGTCTGGAAACATTTTTATCACAACTATTGTTCACATTTTGTATATTCAACAATGCTTAATATTGACTATATACTGATTCAAACTTTTACATTGGTTGTTTTTATCCCTGACTCACCTTTTAGAAGTATTTTGAAGCACTAAAGCTAGGTTATTATTTCATTTGCAAATGGTAAATAATGCCTTTATGGTGAACCCGTCGTTTAAGCACAGATATAACAAACCATATAGGACCTACACAAAAGAAAAAAATATTTGAGGGTCGACCGCTACAGAAGCTCTGGTGTTCCAAACAGTAGGGCTTTTTTTTTTCTTGAAACGGGTGTCGCTGTTTTTTTTTTCAAAATGTCCATGCAAAGAAAAATATAGCAACAGGAAACGGTTGTACATATTTTCATGAAATATGGACGGCGATATTGTTTGAGTTCATGCAAAATATGAGCGAGTTTCAGACGTTCCGCTAGCAGGAGAGCTAAGATGTTTCACCTATCAGGGTTTCATCAGACCCATATTTCATGCCATGGGTAATTCCAAACATCAGCCCGAAAATGATTGAGGATCGAGAGGTACAAAAAGTTGCTGAAAGTTCACGCCGCAAGAGCATCGGGCACTTAATCATGAAAGAAAAGACAACACAGCCCCACCTCTCTCCCTCTCTCCATCTCTCTCTCCTCTTCTCTCTTCCTCCTTCTTTCCCTCTCTTTTTCTTTTTTTCTCGCCCTCTCGTCCCTCTGTCCTCTCTGTCGATGTATTCTTTGGATTACTGTCAGTCTCTTCTATCAAACTTTCTTCTTTCCTTTTGTGTCTGCCTCCCCGCTCTCTCTCGTAAGTGTGAATGTATACATTCATACATGTTTATTATAATAGATATAATTTATAAAACATATAACGGTCTTCGATCTGTCTCTCCAATGTTCTTTAGTTCTCACGTCCCTATACTCTCTCCGTTTGTCTTTATATGTTACTCTCCTATAAACTCCGCGGCAGTACTGGTTCTTCCCGAGGGGGCAATCGGTGATATTGGATGAATTCAATGTTGACATTTCTTCAAATGAAGCAGCATCGCATAAATCATTTTTTTCATCTTTTTTTCATATCACTTTGATTTTTATACTTGTGCTAAAAAGCAGGCCAGCACATCACGCCTTAGCGATCAAACTGACATGTGAAAATCCTCATCCCCCCCCCCTCTCTCAAAAATGATGGAACTCAAACAGAATTAAGGTAGTTTTTTTTTACTGGCAATCAAACCCAAACTGATTTTCTGTTTGTTTGTTTGTCTGTCTTTCTGTCTGTCTGTCTTTCTCTCTCTCTCTTTGTACATACAGTAGGCCTACATGCATCATTAACCATAGCCACCCGTATATATATATATATATATATATATATATATATAATGATATACATATATATATATATATATATATATATATATATATATATATATAATGATATACATATATATATATATATATATATATATATATATATAATGATATACATATTATATATATATATATATATATATATATATATAATATATACCGGTATATATATATATATATATATATATATATATATATATGAATTCGCATCTCAAGATATGTGTACATTTGGTAGGTCAAGTCAAACTGCCTGCTCCGTTGACGCATCTTTCTACAACTCCCCCCAGAGTTCGAGCGCAGAGCAATATATATGTCGCTCCTAATCGTCGAAGATTGAAAACAAAATACCGAGTGCGACCCCTGCTGACGGAGCCAGGGAGGGGAATGACGGCGAAAGGTGATTTCTCAGGTTCGACACCCACTTTCACTCCATTTCCAACCCTCCACTAAAACTCGTAAAAAAGTGAGTGGTAATGACCTCATAAAACGTGACATCCAAGTCGAATCGCCGGCGCTGCATTTTCGTTGACTTTTCGGCGATGGCTTCCCCAGGCCCAGCCCCTGAAGATTTCCATCTCCCCATACGACTCTGTCTAGTCAATTCGTTACAGGTTCTCGATCGGTTTTGTCGTATTCTGTTTTTTTTTCTCGCATGGCAAGAGAGTCAAGTTATCATTGTAGAGTAACGACATGATTAATTTGTTCGTGATTTTGGTTTTGGCATTTTACATCGCTATGCCAATACTCGTGTCTATACAGAAAACCGTCGTAAACGTCTCTTAAACCATGGGCCTCAGCATGTTGAGTTGTCGTACAATAAAATTTCCATTCTATAATTGAATCCAACAATCCGATAGAACTATGCCAAATAAGGACGTCTTTTTTTTTTACAAAGTTATAACGACATGTCACGTTTACGACCATGTCTGCAATGATATTCTTGAATTTGAATTCAAGTCGCTCACCATGTCTGAACATTATTGTTGTTGTTTTTGTAGTCAGAATCAAACTCGCAGTCATTGACTTCCGAAAGCTGTGATGGTGCAATGAATGCAAAGCTGCCACTAGCACTAGTCATGTTTGTCTTGTCTTATTTCGTCGGCAAAAACAGAATACAGTGGACAAGGTAACGAGATATCTCGTTTAATTTAAGCCAAAATGGTGTCTTATTGATTTGCAATGGCTTTGCGTAGTATACTCGTGCACCGTACTATGCATCCGAAAATTCAGCACCCAGCCAGGAAGCTGGAGATACTGCGTCCGGTAACAACTCGGCCCCTCTTCAACTCGCACCCGTCGACCAATGCATCTCATCCCGCTGCCCGTAGGCGACTCGTCTGCTCTTCGCGCTCCCTAAAAGCAATATCGCCAAATATTGACACTGTCTTCAGGAGCGCCGGACTGTAGTGTACACCAACTGTCAGCAAGTGTGACATGCCCGAGCGATCATAACTCTTCAGTTTTGTAAACAAACTTTCTTGAAGGCGGAAAGGCAAGTTGAGTGTGTAGGAAGAGAGAGGAGGGAGAGACAGGGAGAGAGAAGAAATTTTTTTTCTTTGCCCAAAGTGCTCGAAACATCCGAAAGTTTATAAAGTTTGGAACCCCCTTCCGTCCTTTTTATTCTTGTCCCTTTTCAGCTCTCAGAGGTAACTTGGTGAAGAGGTAGAGATCGAGAGAGGGAGGAAAGCATGAACAAAATAAGAAATAAGGTAGTATGAAAAGTACCAAGGATTAAAACTTGAAAGTCTCGGGGATAATTTATGCCCTGTTGAGAGTCTGAAGTGGGACAATGAAGGCTGAAGTGTTCCGAATAATCTAGCGGCAAAATGGAAAATGATATAAATCATTTCGTTCTCTCAAGGTAAGAAAGGAATGAGACGGGAGAGCCAGGGGGAGCCATACAGGCAGACGGCCATCGAAACATCACCGAGACAGTTCGTGCCATTCCGAAGTACTGTCGTTAATCTTGAACCCAGTATACTTCGGGTGCCACACGTTAATGCATAATATAGGTGCGTATATTATTACAAAGAAAGAAAAAAAAAGTTCCGCTGCTTCAGCTTAAGTTTGCGCACACAACGGGGAGACAGCACTGCCAATATCACAGCCTAGGTCACGTAGAAATTGCAATTATGAAATTCTTTAAACCTCTTTTCCAATTCTACTCAACGTAAGAGGTATGAAAGTGACCAGCACAACGCGAATAATAAAATACTAAGTTCCCCTCTGTTACCATGAATCATTGACGTGAAGTCTTAAAGCTGTTTCTTTTCATATTATTGTCAGGTAGGCCTACAAGGTCGATTAAAACTTGTCTATGCGTGATCTGAAATAAAAAGTGATGACTTATGGAATAGTACATTTGAGTTTCTTTGTCTTCATTCATGTATCTATTTATTTGAAATGAGTGTTTGGATGCAGTTGAAACCACCAAAGTTTTATGTTTTGATCATTACACTGCTGATGGAAGACACAGTAGCGGATCCAGATGGGGCGCACCAGGCGCGCCCCTCTTTTTGTGTGTGTGTGTGTGTTAAAACAAAAGAAATAAAAAGAAAAAAATGGGGGGGGGGTGGGGGCGCCCCCCTTTAATTTGCAAAAGCGCCTCCCTTTACGGAATTCTGGATCCGCCCCTGAAGACGGGTACATTAACTTTACTGGCAGGCTTGACGAAGTAAGGTAAAGGTTCACATATATCTTACGTGACATGAATATCGGAATGTCACAAAGGGACAATGTCAAATTTGTGAGCAAAAATGCTATCTTTATCAATCTGGATCAAACAACTCAAAAACTTATTTTATCGGCAAACGTGCACGCGCGTTCATTTTGGAATTTCTCTCAAGTATATTTAATTCTTGTCCCTAATTCTTGTCCCTAGCGAGAACAGGTCCTCGGGGTACCAATAAGCTATTTTACTGTCGTTACATTCTTGTTTTCACATTCTCTTGTTTCCAAAAACAACGCAATCAAAAACAAATTGACTCAGACGAGCAATTTCAGCCCGCTCTTTTGTACGTCGAAGACACAAACAAGACAATGAAATGCATTCTGATCGTGAAACATACACGTCAGTCATTTTTTAGCAGCAAATCAAGCGCGGTTTTAGAACCATGTGCAGAACATGTGTGGTCACGGGAATGGTTATTGTGTTGGAATAGTTATCTACGCTGGCTCGTTTGCTGGCACTACACTCTTGAGTACCTTTGATTATATGCCATTATTCCGTTGTTCGAGTGGCAGAGAAATTCCAGCACATCCTTTCCTGGTTGGTATATCTAAAGAAACGTACGGGTTTGTATGAATTCTTCACTTTATGTTCATGTTTAGTCAGTCATTCAGGTTTATCTAACTTTATATGAAGGTCATGTGATTTGAAAAAAAAAATTATATCGAAAATATTCAAGTCCAAACTTGTGATGACGTAGTTGTGTGTAGTGGAAGTGAAAGGGGGGAAATCCGCATCTTACATCAAGGTTACAAATGGGAAAGCTAGAGCTAGCTTGACACAGTTAACACGAATGCGAACACATGTCAACTTACTCGAATACATCATATAAGCAGTAAAAGACTGATGTATTATAGACTGTCCTCTTCTATAGAATATTTCGCTTTTTCGGTTCCATTCTGATGTTTAATCTTCTTTGACCAAATCCCTAACAAAATTCATTCTTGTGACTTGTTACCTTGTAGTTTTGTCTTTCCAGTATACCTGCACGGTATATGCATGCACTGTCCAGTGCAGAAAGCGATATGTTTAATGTGCTCTGACATGTTCTTCACGGGCCCTCGGTTCCTTTAATGGTCTCTTTCATTAAAAGTTTTGGAAAAAGAACTAAACCTCAAATAGCATCATGTCAAGTACACTTTCGTCCAAATAGTCGATGACGGTTCCACTGTTTGAGTAGAAAGTGAAAGAAAAGGCCATGTGTGACTTTGTATCAAAGCAGATGCATTAGGTTCTAAATACCTTGAAAATATTCTGATCTACTATAAATACCAGAATACGATTTAACTATACTGAAAGTGCGTCCTCCAGTACAATTTTTTCAACCTACCACCAGAATAGGATTTATAGCGACGCAATTTCTCTCTTTCCTCTAATTTTTTTTTAACCTGCCTGCATGCACATTTTGCACCCCTGCAGCTGGGAAGTCTTCCCCTTTAAGCCACATAATCTCTGCTCGTACGGAAGACGAACACGGGACGATTAATCGTAATGACAATCGGAGCTGAATCTAAAATCAAAACCATTTGTTGTCGACTCTCCGGATGTCGCCATTTCTTCCCTTCTTTTTTTTTTCTTTTCTTCCTGTTCTTCCGCGAGCTTTGTTTTTGGATTTCGCCATGTAGCAATTACCCAATATATGTCTGTGTTTCCTACTGAGTTGTAATTTGGTTGACGGTTCTTTCTGGGACCCTTTTTTTCTTCTCTGTTGTCACTACCCCACCCCATTTTCTTAGACGACATTAATCCGAAACATGTCGCTGTACACGAGCTATAACGACAAAACACTTACCACAAGCTGTTTATACTCTTTGGATTGCATGTATGTGTCATGTGTGTGTGTGTGTGTGTGTGTGTGTGTGTGTGTGTGTGTGTGTGTGTGTGTGTGTTTGTTTGTCTGTTCGCCTTTAGTTTGCTTCTCAAATCAATTTAAAAGGCTTTATAAAAAAAGATGTATTTTTGATGAAATGTACCTGAAACTGAATGTATAAAGTATGCATTGTTTCCGCCTCTGCCCCTTTTCTTCTCTTTTCTTTGTATCTGTCATCTTTGTTTTATCATTTGAATTTGTCTAATTATTTCTCAGTTAAAATATAGTGATTGTTTGTAGGGAATCAGTTCTAACAAACCTCTTGTGTGCTTTCTATGATCCCTCCATTCAAAATGGATAAATTGTACCGAGGCAATCGTATTTTGATTGTTGTATGTTATGTTTTTAAATGGAAATGGATTAATGAATTAATGACGTCAAAACAATATAGAATTACTCTGCTGTAAAGAATATTAAACAAAACATGACTAAATTACGAAGAAGAAAAAGAAAAGAAATCTTAAGTGATACTCCAGTAATATCATGAAACATAATTTTATGGTTGCATACATCACACAAAGGCTGATTTGATTCAACCATGAAGCAGGAGACCGTCAGTATAAAAGCATGGCTTGACTGGGCTGACGGCCTCAATGGGAATTTAGCTCAGGTTTGCCTCTCACAAAAAAGTAGATTCTTGCAATAGTATATAATAGGAGGAGAAAGATGTAAGATATAATGCTTTTCGCGTGCAGTATGTGCATTAGGTGTTTATGCTGGGGCAATAATAATATATCACGATAATTCATCAATATTGATATACCATAATATAGAGACCAGAATCTAAACAGAATCGTGTAATTTAGACATTCAGATCTCTTTTACCGAGTATATTCCGTAGAATGTCTCTTTGAATGTTCTTCTTTGTGTTGACTCTATAAAGGAAAACATTGTTATCCTTGTAAAAAAAAATGATAAGTTTGCTACGTGCAGGCTAGGGTACTGTTTTCGTCATTAGCAACCAATGGAACCATGTTTAAAACTGTTGAAACAAAACTTTTAAGCACGTGTCGTAGTATATACGCAGAGCGCATTCAGTCGATATGCAAGCGTCCGTTTATGATGAGAATTTAGAATGGGCAACGACAAAACCAGGGCAATATTTAGATAAAGTTTGGAAGAAACACGAGGGGCTGTGAAAACAAGAGTAAGTCGAATGTGCGCAGCCGATCACATGTGAGCTAGCTGTCAATGTGATTTTTGACACCTCGAATGCATCAGAGGAGAGAAAAATTTGAAATGAATCTTTTTTTTCACCGCCAAAATTTGTTCATTCATAGGCGACTGAGCAGCGATAATAGCGGACTTAACAACTCACAGTGATGTGTGTAAACATGCTCTTATCACGGCACCGAAGTTAAAGGTAATACAGGATCCACCGCATTCAGACTTACTTATATATAGCCATACCCTGACATTCAACCACACCAAATGGAGCTCATATATTTATTGTAAATGCAAGTTTGGTTTCAAACACATTCCTAAACAATTTTTTTTTCGAGCATATCTACCGGTAATTATTGCTATCCCATTGTCGTTCAAAGTAAAAATAAAGTAAAACTTCTGCATGTATACATACATATAGAGTTAACATCAGGTAGTTCTGCTCCAAGCGAATCGACCAGTGGATAGGAATACTTCAAAAAAAATGAAGCAATCACGTTTTGTCGGATTTCCAGCAAAAAGTCTGAAGTAGCAAAGTGTTACAAATTGATTTAACTTTTGATTGGGGCATAATGATAACGGTAATAATAACAACAACAATAATAAAGATAATAACAAAATAGTAATAATGAACACTGATAAGAATGATAAAAAACTATTCTTTAAAAAATCTGATCAACTATCAGAACATACATGAGGAGTCCATGACTATACAGCCAAGCTTTTTGGGTTCCTCCATTTCCACTGTAATCATATCAAGTTGTACATACTATGGTTTATGATGTCATATTTTGCTGTTATTTTTATTTAATAAAAATGATATTGTATTTCGTTCTTATTTTGTTCTTTTACTTTTTGTTGACGGCAATGAAATATTTCAATTCAATTCAAATCAATATACAAAGTAGGCTTATTCTCCATGCGGACAGTTTAATGTGATCCAGTGCACTTTGCCAATCTACTCAAAACTCGCAGGAAATGTTTCATTTTGAAAGCCAAATGATGAAGATATTTCAAGGGATCGCGTCCAGTTGGGTGTACATGGGGTAGGTTTAATTTGTAGCGTGAAAATACGAATATTTCATCTGACAGACCTTTAAACTGGAACGTTTGATAAGATCGTTGCACTTTGGGGCTGTAAAGAGCCTTATTTAAGGTGAGAAGGAAAAATAACAACAAAAACACTATCAAAATGCTACTGCGGTATTGGGGAGTGTTTAAGCCCTAACCACATTGTATTAACCACGCGTTATCGCCGAGCGAATAAAATCTTTTCTTTTCCACTGACGCAGTCTTCTTTTCTTTGCTGTCTCTCTTTTTTTTTTCTTTTTCTTTTTTACAATCCCACATGCCACCCGACTTTGTGTACACAGAACACAACTTTTACAAGTATTACGGGTATTAAGACATGACTCTTGAATCAAAGTGAGTGAAAAAGAGAGAGAAAAAAAAGTTGAGAATTGCTTCGGGTCATTTTTATGCTTTCTTTTGTGTGTTTTCCCCTTCTGTTAACGAATCTATTGTCCGGCACCTTTTGAGTACTTTTATTTCTTGCCTTTCACTATTTTCCTCAGTTTTTGTAAGAGCTATGTTTACATACACCTCCCCCTTGTCCAAACTTTTTTCTAGAGTTAGTCTGTGTTTTACAGAGAAAGAGAGGGAGAGAGAGAGAGAGAAGAAAGGGGTGATTCTAAATTCTTTCCATTAAGTCACCTTTATTTTCATATGCCGAGAACAGTGCTGCTTCGCAATGAAAACTGACTGACTGTTTGTAGCGCGTTGTTGTGAGAGGAAACAGGCGTTTCATGCAGGTTCCAGCCACCGACACTGAAGGCTTTATAGCCAAACTGCTCTACGTTGTTTCGAGTGCCTGCCTGCCTGCCATCCACACAAGGCGCGTATAGCTTCCAGGACAGACACGGTACGAAAACACTGATACCAGGGATAACAATACTCGATAGCTGTGCACAGGTTGATGTTTGTGAAATTAAGAAATGAGCGGGAGAGAAAAAAAAGATAAAGAGACCGAAGACTTCTATTAAAACGATGCTCTCAGAATACATAACTTTAGGAAGAAAATGAATTCTAGAACATAAAAGACTACAATCCTAAATGTGAGAATAAAACCCGATGTCTGGTGCCTCTGGTGCCTGCGAAACTCTTTTCCATCCTTAAAGGACAAGTCCACCGTCATATACATGTGGATTGAGTGAATGCAGCAATATTAGTAGAACACATCAGTGAAAGTTTGGGGAAAATCGGACAATCCATTCAAAATTTATGAATTTTTAAAGTATCTGCGTAGTCACTGCTGGATGAGAAGACTACTTTAGTGTATGATGTCATACGCGTACAACCATATAAAGAAAATAAAAAGAGAATTTCACAAAACTTTACTTTTTGAATTAAGTGCACATTACTTTGACTTGTTACTGACATAATGTTAAGGGTAATAATTATTCCCCTGCCTTCTGAAAGAGAGAAGTCAAGTGTTCTTTTGTTATGTGAGAAAAGTGAGAATATGTTGAATTTTCTTTATTCTTTCTTTATATCGTTGTACTCATGTGACATCACAAGCTATAGTAGTCTTCTCATCCAGCCTTGAGTGAGCAGAAACTTCAAAAATTCATAACTTTTGAACGGATTGTCCGATTTTCCTCAAACTCTCAATGATGTGCTCTACTAATATTGCTGCATTCACTCAACCCACATGTCTATGAAGGTGAACTTGTCCTTTAACCTCAAACTGACTGCTGTTAGGACCAACAAAAACAAACGTTTGTAGACTGCTTTTGATAAAATGTACATACTGGACATGGAAGAAGAATTGCTTTTTTTAAGTAGAATGAGGAAAACAGTTATCCCTTTTGGTTTTTGTGGTAGGACCTACTAATATAATCTCATGATATAATGTAATTTGGTGTGTATTTCAAAGGTTTAATATAACATCTTATTAAAAATATTACATTGTTATGTATCCTGTTATACATGTTACATTGGTTGGTTGCATTATGATAATCCATATCAAAATTTCATAGTAGGGGCTTCTTTCTTTCATTACATACTATGTCACCTAATATATAATTATGTATTCATATATATCGCTTTCCAGTAATCCCTTTAAGCGTAGACGTCAACAAGACAGAGTGGGTTAACTTCTAGAAGAGCAGCCCATTGCCCGTGAAGCTGAGTGCACATCAGCCACCAATAATAAACATCAAATATTTTGACATCTGTACGAAATTTGTGTCACCGAGTCATAAAGTACCTTTGTCTATGCATGACCACGAAACCTTGTGAGGGAGGTTTACATGCGCAGTATACGAGCATTCGAAAATAGGCACGAACGATTTGTCAATAAATTTTTCGAGCACAGCAATTATTGTTAGGTCCCCCGACGCGCGTTGACAAAACTTGACATCCAATTAGGTGCAACTAATTTGTCAGCCGCATCATTTGAATCGAATTCGATAATTGTCAGTGATGGTATTCCCGCACAAGCAGGGTGTATCGTATACGAGCACGTTCGTTCAGTCGTCTGCTCGGCCGGCCTTGCACTAGACGACTCAGTCATGATTGGCCGACTGTCACGTCATGAAAATGTTGACAAGTCAAACGACATTTGGACAGAATTCGGCAATCAGCATTCTCCTTTTGCTTCGTCATTTATCTGGACAAAGGACGAAAGAATAAGCACGACTTCAAAATAACTTTACAGTCTTACCAAAAGAGAGAGAACGCGAATAATCAAGTTCCACACTTTCCTGTAAGATGATAGATACGCCATGTTTGGACCAACAAATATTCCACCAGGATGTATGGCACCAACCACAGACATATAGAAACTGGAATCTGTCATCACTGTCGTCATAAATTCACTTACACTTACTCTTCTCTGACAACATTGCACTGTTTCAAGAACACACTGAGCTCATTTCGAGAGACTACGACTTTCATAATTAGGCCTTTGACTTGACAAAGATTTGATGCGACGTTTTGATTACAAACACAATGTGATGAAGTTTCTTTTTAGGAATTGCTCGCACGTGTATGCGTGTTGACTGGATCGAAAAAAAACCCACAAAATGCGGCTGTCTAGATTTTATGGCGCATCAGGTGGGATTTTGTACATAACCCAACATTATTTGGAACATCCGTTGACTTTTTTTTGTAGCCTAATCAATGACTGCAGTAGGTAGACAGAGTAAAATACAAAATTTAATGTACAATGGTATGTCACTTGCATAGTTGACTACAATCCTAGAAGTATACTTATACAACTGGTCCCGAAGAAAACACAACTTAAAAAATCGACAAAACAAACGCGCGAAGTCTTTAAGGAACATTAGTCTATCTTATATCCATTAAGACTAAATTTGATTTCCTTGATTATCCCACAATCTTCCTTTACTCTGAAAAAAAAAATGACTATCAAAACACTCAATCAAATATTTCACTAGACCGGGATACATCTCCCTATAAGATACTCAGCTCTTCTTATGTCTCCGTTCAAAATGAGTTTATGTTTACAGAGTTTTTTCCATAATACTGATTATTTCTTATGAAATAATTAACACAACACGACGTCTTAAAGCAACACGCTGTGCAATACTCATCCCACAGAGGACAAGGCAACATAGCGAAGAGATCTAATTGGACGAAACTTTCCACCAATCACGGAAGTGAATGATACACTTCCGTGGTAGAACAATGGGCAGATATAGTTTGATATTGACTTGCGTAATCTCTAAACAGAAATAGAAAGTCACAGAGAGGGCGCTCATAATGATCTGTAATCGATGATATTTGTGATGCTCTACGTGAGTTCGCTTCTTTGTTTATAGATTATTTCTCCAAAGGATTTACATTAATCGTGTCATCAGAGGGATTAGTGTACGTACATAAGTTCCTTCAATGATTACTTTATCTGCAGCTACTTGTTGGAAATGACTTCATTCAATCATTCCTCCAGTCTTTGTAATTGTCAAGACAAATGCACACATTCTGTTGGAACATCGTCGTGTCAGTGCAAGAGATAAGAAGTCATGTATATAACCCGTACATTGACCATGTTGACCACGACTTCGTTTTACCTATTATTGATTTAGTATGAGTAAATTGCTTTCATGAAGTTAGATTCTCCATATCATATCTTATCCTATGGAAATGATTATGATTATGATGGTAATGATAATTACATGAGAAGTAATGACATTCATAATGATATAACTGCAACCAACATTTTAGAGGTCCTTTCTATGAGGGCCTCTTCAGTGTTGTAGCGCCCTCTAGACGAGGGCGCTACGGTCATTGTGATTCGGCACTGCCAGGACCCTGGGCTCCACTCACTTTCACACCTGGATGACGAGGGGCATTATGGGTAAAACATCTTGAGCAAGGTTAGAATGCAGGGAGGGATGCGATTCCTGTGCTTTGTATATCACTCGACTCTGGCTATTCAGATCATAGGTACGACGACAAAAATTAGTGGTTTTTTATATCATTTCGGCAGGAATTGAATCAAGCCTTGTCGACGTTGCATGAATCGATTAACAATAAAATTGACATGAAACAAACATAAAGTTCTTTGGTATCATCGATACATATCATGTAGTCTCATCTCACTGATATATCAAGTTTCAAGTTGCAGAGATAAAGTTCTGGGAAAAACGCACAAATAAATGTATTTATAGTGATTGAATCATAGCTGGGGACAGTGCAATCAACTTTGAGAATGGTGTGTTTGCTCTGCATGCACTGTGCTCTATTGCCTTTTTGATATGACGTTTCTGTGATTTTTGTCCCCTTCTGACAGGGAAAGACCCACGGTCATACTTGTTTATTGACCAATCTCGAGTCTTAGTGCGCGAGAATTTGTTTTAATAGCGATTAGATTACTTCCTCATGGTCGTCATAGAGCTAAGGCTGCAAAGCCCGCCTCGACGCGGTGTATATAAATACATTTTAGCGGCTTAGCGGTAGGGCCAACCCGCCGCGTCGCCGGCAAGGATATTACCGTCACCGTCGAAGTGCAGGAAGGGATGGAGTGGGTATGGAATAGAGCGAGACATCATAGATTTGGACAAATTCGAGAGGGATAGATATCAGTTCAGAATTCCGCATACAAAGCCCCCTTAGCTCAACTATGGGGCGGGATCTTGCAGGAGCGCACGTTTTATTAGGTGTTAGTGAAACTGTTCACGCTCCCACAATTTTTTTTCTCCACCTTCCGCTCTTTTTAGCTTGTTTTGCTTTTGGTTAAACCTCGACTATAGTCCAGAATGGGGGAGAGAATTTCCTCTCGCGTCTCGCAGAGATCTTCTGTTTGTTTTTGCTGAGATCAAACCGTGAAGTCATCTTCAAATCCTCTCAGAGTAAGTGGACTATTTGCATTTCTACCGTGCCTGTCATTCATACGAGATTTAACCCACTGAGTGCTGAGCTCGCTTAGCCGAGAGTAGTAATCCACCTTCCGTCGCAGCCCGTGCTCGCATCGCATACTCTCGGCTTGTTCATCTGGATCAGTCCATGTGTGTGTTAGAACAAGGGAGGTGTGTATTTTGTGAAGGTTTTGAAGAAGGCTTATCTGTTTTTTCCCGGCACATTACGACCCGGGTGTTGACTGACAACATATCTGACAGAAGTGACAGACGAACAAGCAATTTTTTTTTCTTTATCCTAAGCTGAAAGTTTCCCGTCTCATTGGTTTTTATTGTCTTCGAACTATCAAACAACAACAACAAAACAGATTTCATTCAAGTCTTCTTTTTGTCCTTGATTTTAAAGACAACAAGAAAATAAGCGATCACTGCTGAATAAGGTATACACTTTCTTCTCGTAGCCCTCTCTGATATGAACCACCTCAAAACAATTATAATATAGGCCCAATAATACTGGTAGTGACAATTATAATGCATAATGCCAGATCTTCAGGGTGAACATGCGTTCACTCCTGCGTATTGTAATGAAACAAAATATACGTCTTTTGAATATGTCTACTAAAACCTATACTTTATAGTTTTATTTACATCAATGCCTTCGATGTGGATTTGCTCTTCGATCGAATAACACGAAGACAAAATTGATTTAGTGAACATGTGACTTAACATGTGAATATGGCGTTGAAGTGAAATGAAAATCCAGTGAGGAGGAATGAACGTCTATGATTATGACTGTCTTTCGGTCTGTTAACATTCAGGTCATTTGAAAGTATAGTTTGATTATCATTATTATCAAACCCATAACAATACTTCTCGCGATGATGCCAATATTGTGGACTAGATGGTCATGCCATATTTTAAATCCAAGAATATATGATTGTGTTTCAGTGTTGATATTCGTTTTAACTTTTTTGTCATGATAAAAGTGACAATGTAACAAGACAGAAACTCGTCCCTTGTTTAGTTACTTTTTGCAGACTGCGTGCGTGCATATATCGTGTATTTACAATGTATATATGTATATACACACATATGTGTGTGTGTGTGTGCGTGCGTTCGTGTGTGTGTGTGTGTGTGTGTGTGTGTGTGTGTGTGTGTGTGTGTGTATGTGCGTGTGAGCAATCGTGTGTTCTTTGATTTTTGATTGTTGTCATTTTGTGCTTGTAGGCCCTACTGGGGACAGCTGGAAAAATGTGGCCGGCTGGTCCTCCATCCTTTTTGTGCCAAAGCACTGTTTATCGACGAGCATCTAAGCGACCTTCTTCAAAGTCAAGGTTAGTCCTGTTTAGAATTTGGAAGCCTGACGCCATGTCGGAGCCAATTGTGTCCTCACAGAAAGATCTGGACCTATTTTGTTTTTGCTGTCGCATATGAAAAGAGAGCTAAAAAGGACGTCTGCGTGTTTCTACTCAGTGTATACTGCTCAACTCCTCACAGGTCCAGTATACCTTCTGGTGAATATTGGCGGCGTGGATTGCCCGGTATTTTTTAAAAATTGTGTGTGAGAGGTGAGAATGTTCAGTCCATGCAGGGGGTGTTTCATAACGCTGTTCGTAAAGTTACGAACAACTTACGAGCGACTGGTGATCAGTTCTGATGTGCTATTACTTATCAGAATTTCCATAATTCAGCACAAGACCTGATCACCAGTGGCTCGTAAGTTGTTCGTAACTTTACGAACAGCTTTATGAAACACCCCTCTGCGCAACAGTAGGAGCAGAGTGACATAGCGGAAGAAGGTCTTTGACTGTACACAGGGAATGTATAGGGTTCGAATCATGGGTTTGAATTCTACACGGTACCTCACCAACAATGACCCTCTGCTTTAAAAGTGTGCCGAGTTGTATACTGGGGTTTAAAACTTACAATGAAAGACAACTCGCCAACTCGGGAGAAATTACTCTGGATAAATTCTTTAGGACCGGTAAGGTATTCACAATGAAGAGTTTGATCGCAAACAAAGAAACAAACCCTTTAAAGTAAGTCCATCATCAGATATAGCAAAATAAAACCTCTCCAGTAATACCTCACTTTTTACACAACAAGGAATATCATTGAAATTATGAAGAAATATCCCATATATCATTCTATTTCTTCTTATATAGCTCTACTGGCAATTATCACAAATTAACAAAAATGAGGTCTTATGCAATCATAGCTTACGTACATGTTACTTTGTTTCAACATTCAATTTCCTTACACGCCCTATATCAAATAAAAAACCGTTCAATTCGAATCACTTTATCGTATTGCACCTTCAAAACTAATGAGCTAAGATTGACGCCAGTAAAACATTCATACTGAAAAACATGTTTGCACGTTGCCTCTGATGTGATATTCGTGCTAAAGGTATATGTAATTCACACCACACTAAGTTACGCAAAGTGATTCCGTGCTATGCATATTGGAATAGGCCCTACTTTTTTTCACTTATCATATCGTGTTCATGCTCGTGACAGGGGAAAAATTCCACTGTACAAAAGATGATACAATATAGCATAGCGCGTAAGGCTTTGCAAAAGAGTCACCTTTCCTCTCGGGACACAGACTGATGCGGATTGAAACAAAACGGAAAAGGAAATGGGTTACACAAAAGTAGAGTTTTCCCAGTCTCACCCGTGAATGAATATGGGCGGGAAAAGAAAACACTCCTTATTGTTCGTGCGCGTAAAAGGGGGAGCGCTGCGGTTGTGCAGGCGACCGCTGTACAACGAACTTATGAAAGCGCACACAAGTCGTCCACATTAGCACACGGTCGCGCGCGCAGCGCTACACAAAAGCTCGCCGCGGATGCGAAGTGAAGTTGTAAAAAAATTCTCTTGACGGCATTCTTGGCGAATGTTTTCATTCCTGCTACGTTTGTTTTTTGATCCGAGCCAAGAGTATCTAAACTGTTGTGACTGTATATCCCACTGCATGAGCATGCACTCGTGCACTTAGATAGATGGTCCATATCGAATTATCGATCAGTGCTTCCTTATAATACCATCATGATTGGATCAATCACTGCACACAAAAACACCATAAGCAAAACAAGGCAAAATTGAAATTAAACGAAAAAAAAATATCTACGAAATTGAACAAAGTCCTGACATCCTTTTCCCCCTCGTCTAGGTTTCTTCGACCTGATCAATTCAATAGTCCGGGCGCTGCGTCTCCGTGTGCCGAAAAATAACGCGAGTGTGATCTGATTGGAGCAGACGACTGACACTTAATCGAAGGACTGGAATTGGTGCGCGTGATCGACTAGCAATGATGCCTAATCGATGTTCTACATCCCTTTTTATTCCTTGTTCAAACGAACAGAAAGAAGAACATCCACATGAAATATCGATCGTAATCTTTCGATCGAAAAGACTGAAGGGGGAGGGGGGGGGGGGGGTGCGATACGTCGGAACGCTCACCGGCAAACCAAGTCATCCATGCCCTGACAGGAGTTGGTGTTACCAGTACCTTTAGACATCTCAAACGAAACCTCCCGACTTTGTTCACGATTTGAATCTGTAAATGTTAAACACTGAAATCTATGACACAGTATATATCATCACTTATTTACTTTATTTCCTGTGCTTTTTTCCTTACTTCAAGCGAAAAAATACGCACTAGAAGGTAAAAAAGAAAGAGACCGAATAGAAAGAGATACACTAAAACAATAATCAATGGCAATAGTAACAACCTCGAGTGGCGGGGAAATGAGATTGAAAATGAAAATGTTTTATCGTAAAGATTCAAATTCGGTGGAGTAAGTTTGAAATTATACAAGTGGTCACGTCTTTCACAACTGTAAAGGGGCCAAGCCACTTTCAGCATATACTTGAAAGGAATTAACTAATTTGATTCCTTTTCTTTTTCTTCTTCCGTTTATTATTTTCCTCGCTCTCCCCCCCTCTCTCTCCCTCTCTCCCTCCCCCATCTCTCTTTGATTTCTTGTTCTTTTATCCAAGGCAATAGACGTTGTGCGCCCTCACTCTACTATTTGGATGTTAATTTAAAAAAGAAATGAAATAGTCTCGAGAAAATCAATGTACTAAAAATACTTTAGAATGACTAAATGCATGCTGATCATTCTCGTTCTTCGGTTTTCCAGCAGGCTCTTATCTGTATACGATACTTGTAGTTCTGGAGGTAGCTGGCATCGCGCACGCGCACATTACTCGCTCGTTGATAGCATTTTCTACCCCGAAAAGAAAGAAAGAAGAGAAAAACAGGTTTGGGGCTTGCATTTGTCACTAATTCCTTCTTTCTCCAGCATAATGGCCCATTTGAACGGAACATTTTTGGGTAGCAGCGTGATAATTCGTTATTGAATATTAATGTGAATGTGTGAGGTAAAGACTTACCCATTGCGAAACCCATGAGATGGTCCGCTCCCTTCCTCTTTCGTGGTCTGCCTTTATGAATTGGGGAGAGTCCATTTGGAAAGAAGGGGTGTCCGGTAGGAGGCGACGCGCCTGGGGTGGGTGAGCAGCTGTGACTGTGGTAGGGCGGTGACAGATCGTGCATCGATGGGGGCGGGGGTGAAGAGTGGAGATGATGGTAGGTGAGGGGTTCAGGAGAAGGGAGGTAAAGAGCCTCGTAATGCAGCTGGCAGTAGACAAGGTTGTCCCTCATTCCGTAGTAATCCCCCGTGGTCAACTCGCGATTGCACACGGCGCAGCTGAAGCAAGTCAGGTGGTACACAAGCTCGCGTGCGCGCATCACCATTTCGTGCGACGCGATGCCGAGCTGGCAGCGGGCGCATTTCTTGGTTCCATACCGTCTACAAAATAAAGTGTAAGGATAAAAACAAACTGCTGTCACAAAATTACTTAAGTACATTGCATGAGAGAACGAATGCAGTATAAAATTCAGATATTTCAAAGTTTTTACTGGAGATGATTACAGTGCAGATCCACTATAAAGTCATACAGGCAAACTTGAAACAGTTTCGTCAAAATCGAACGTGAGCTTAGACACTTTCGATATTTCTTTTAAGTTTTCCAATTTTTCATGACAAAAGTATATTGTTGCAATGAAATTACGTCAGTCATCTGACATCATCACACAACTCACAATATATTATTTGTCGTCACATCAAATTATTGTGGTGTTGTTGTCACCTTTTCATGATGAATTTTAGGAAGGACACGTTCGGCCTCCCTGAGGACCTCTTCTAATTTTAGTTTCCAATGTAGGTCTAATTCGCAGAAATCATGAAATACATTAGCGTGGGATGAGATTAAATCTCATGTTAAACCGTTTCAAGTAATGAAAAAGTATCTGATATCAGAAAAGACGCAAATAATTCCGCACTTACGAGTAGATAAATTTGATAATTAATTGACTTATTGACATAGATATTATATTGCGGGTGAAAAGATGACACAGTATATATACATATGACATATAATTGAATGATATTATGAACCAAACTGATGAATCAACACTTAATTGGGTGCCTAATTTGTTGAAATGATTGTGTGTATCAGCTTGATTATATTCGTTGAGAACAAGAAGCGCAATAAATGATCACCACACTGTTGATGATTTGAATAAATTACCTATAATTAATGAGGATTGCGAGTACAACCATTCACAGCTATTTGGCAAGAAATGAAAATGACAGAAACATGCCTTCTTAACTTAGGACTTTGGAAAGGGCACACGAAAGTCCTATTTATGCATTTAAGCCGGTGTTCTCTATGGAACTCTTGAGATCTATGAAGTTATCCAGTATTATTTTGTTTGTTAGATCACAGTTCATGTTTTTGCCTGTTTATGGTTTTTTTTTTTACCCTAAAAGAATCTCCATGACTGATGGACATGTTGATATAATCTTGCATTTAAAAATCACTCGTTGCTAAGCAACCAGATGATCAAAATCTGTTGAAATGACAACACTTTCGTTTTCACGATCTTTGATACGAACAATAGTTTGCTCTCTGGCTGTATACATATATTTTTTCTTCGTCAGAGGGACCAACGACTCGACAACATTAGCCTCGATACAAGCCATTTAAACTAAAAATCATCCATTCCCACCCTCAGTGTCAACATGTATAGGGCATAAGATGACAGAGAATAGTATCAGATGTCATAGACTTCTCCTATTTCTGTTTAACCCGAAAAGGAGCATGCAGAGGTGCATTCTATGACGGAATGGGTTTCCCCAAGAGTAATGAAAAGTAAAAGTTATTTCTTCCTTTCTTTCTATGTGAATTTTCTTTTTCCTTTCAAAGTAGGATTACGAGGACGTCAAGTACTGAGTATAAAATCTACGTTGGATTTTCCACAGAAGGAAGACACTGGATATAGATAATAATTATGGAAGCAGTTTTGTCTATCATTCGTCAACGATATGGTATCACAGCCATTTGTTGAGAAGCATTCCATCAGCTCAAGGTCCCACCATTAATCATCGTATAGGTCATGTTCTGCGTGAAATTGCTGAGGTTTCGTTTTGGTGAGCCAATTTCATGTGGAATCTTTCGCTACATTGCTACCCCCATTGCCGTCAGAACACTTTAATGAAACAATGTATGTCCAAACAAAGCTAAAAGAAAGCTATCTAACGTATATAGGAGATTATTGTCTAAGAGACATTGTGATATAGACGTCCTTCTTATCCATTGCACCAAATTTAAAGGTAGATATTAGTAAATCATGATCACCATCAGATTATGGGATAACTATTTGAGGATGAGTATTTAGGAAGTGAGAGGACCTATACTTGAAACGAAGCGATGAAAGAAAGGGAGAGAGGGAAAGGAGAGAGAGAGAGAGAGAGTTATGACGAGAACCAAACTTACTTTAAGTAGTCGTCCTTGCAGTATATATTTCCTTCCTTGGCGAAACATGAGAGTTCGGTGTCGAGTTGCTGCTTGCACTCGCAGCACTGCAGACACTGCGTGTGCCACTGGCGGTCCGCGGCCAGCAGGTAGAAGCGGTCGGTGATCCGGCCCCCGCAGCCGGCGCAAACGGCGGGGCTGCCCGCCGCCGCTGCCGGCGAATGCTTCGCGCTCGCCGTCATTCCCGCGCTCTCCCCCTGAGGCGACTCTGGGTCCTTGCTCGCACCCATCACGGGCATGGCAGCTGGGCTGTGCTGTGCGTCGTCCAAGCCTTCCAGTCACAGCTGATGCTGAAATTCTCGCTGCTTTTGCTTTATACTTGGATGAGTCTTCAGAAAATGCTTCTGTGAGGTGTCCCTGTTCGGTGGCTGACGTCTTCCTTATGAGAAGTCTGAGTTTTTATCAAGCAAGCAGATAGACAGACAAACTAGTTCACAAGACCTTTTTTTCATAAGTAAGTCACATTGATATGAATTACGTCAATTGTAAGGTTTCTGCAGATAATGAATCAATTCCACTCCATATTTGTTGTTCATATCACATGACATCATTTTAAGCATTGACATTTGGGTTTTTTCGCTGTCGTTAAAAGGTCACATTGTTTGCTTGATTCCTCGACTTAAACTCTGCACTTTTGTGGTAAAGCATCAACGCAAATATGAGAATGACTTGACAAGCACACCGATGTGAATAAACATACCTATTAAGCAGTAAACATCTAAACTTACTATTCGCAATGAGGTACTTGCTTATGAGAAACTTCATTAATCTAATTCTATGATAGGCCTACTTTGAACAAAGTTATCAATCTTGTCTCCCGTCTTCGATATACTTGGACTATTTGCTTTATTAATTTTTACAAGCATTTGGCCTCAACATACATCCTATTCTTTAGCGCTCAATCGCTCACTAGCTGAAGAAGGTTAGAATGTTTCTTTTTGTTTTGTTTTTACGCAGCAATCAGTCTTCTACGTATGGAATGCAAATGATAAAACCTCAAACCCCCCCACCCCAGCACAAACACTACATGCACACCAGCACCACCACCAAAGCAACAAAGTAATTAAAACTCAAGAGACTGTACTATTATTCAGAAGGACAATGATTGACTGATTGATTGATTGATTGATTGATTGATTGATTGATTGATTGATTGATTGATTGATATGATTGATTGATTGATTGATTGATTGACTGACTGATTGACTGATTGATATGATTGCTTGATTGATTGATTGATTGATTGATTGATTGATTGATTGACTGATTGATTGATTGATTGACAATTTTATTGTCCGCAATGGGAATTCATCTTACATTGGATATCATAATATTGTTGATATGTATATAGGCTGCTATGGATCATCTGAAACACGGTTTTCCCCAAGAGAGAGAGAGAGGGGGGGGGGGGGGGGACATAGAAAGAGGGGGCAGACTCTAAGTGACAATATTGATTGGAGAAACGGCACCCTCTGTTGTAGCGTTTTTATAGATTGACACCGACAAATTAAAGTCCCTCCGCTTGTCGAAAATGGCGAATGGCGTTAACGAGACTAAAGGGAAAAGTTCTTTCATTGGGGATTGCATGTTTAAATCTACACTGAGTTGCGACAACGCGATGTTTAACGAAAATTATGACACTAATTCACTCTTTTTATATATATGGTAGTGTAAAATGACAGTGACTCTCTTGGAGGTGACGTAATGGGTAAAAGACCAACTATATGGCTGTTGGGCTGAAACACTGGCAACAACATAGTTAGCATCATCACTTTTTGTAAGCGATCAGAGAAGAGAAAAAGTTATTTTCATATCACTTTTGCCCCCATCCCGATATCCGCTGTGGTTAACGGATCTAGCATTTACATTTCTTTAGAGAACGATGTGCAATTTCTTCTGCATCTTATTTTCTATTTGTTTATTTGTGTGTGTGTGTGTGTGTGTGTGTGTGCGCGTGCTTGTATGTGTGCATGTGTGCGTGTGTGTGGGTTTTTTTTTTCAGTTGGTTTTCCAAACCCGTCGTTCTTCTAAATCAGGTTAGACAGAAATTCTCTTAACATCACTTTATAATGCCAACATTCACCAAGCGCCCATCACATTCATATTTGAGGACAATATATATATATATATATATATATATATATATATGTATATATTAATATATATATATATATATATATATATATATATATATAAACCAATTAAATCCCAATGCGAAGTACGGCGCGCAGTTTGGTAGTATAGCTGCCTGAATAATCACTTTTGTTGGCTGGTTCTCGCTTCCTTTTCTCCCTTGCAAGCTCCCCTCCATAACACTTAATCTACAAAAATATCTGATTTGATTTGATTAATCTGGACGATATTGATTTTGTTTATCGACTTCTTTACCATCATCATACATATTGATCTCAACGTACAATTAATTTTCAATTCAAGGTAGGGAAAGGTTTTTTTGTTTGTTTGTTTGTTTCGGGGTGTGTGTGTATGTGTGTGTGTGTGTATGTTTTGTTTGTTTGTTTGTTTTTTGTCTTTTTTAAAGATTCGGATTCAAGGAGATATAGGTCCTACCCCTGAGAATCTAGTGACAAACTTTGAGTACCTGTCTCATTACAACGCGCTGGTTTCGATTATTTCTCCTTGCAGAGAAAAAAAACGGTATATTAGAGTTGTTGCTAATTCAATAGTAAACCCATGCAAGAATCGATTCGGCTACAAATATGTGGACTTGATTATAATTCATAAAGGAGTGCATTCTTGAAGATCTATACCCAGTGCTTCATATTTTTATGGCCAATAACGTGCCTAAATACGTCTTTCGTAGGTCATACGGATTTATGTCAAATATTACTGAAAACCTTCATTATCAAGACGCAACCACTCAAGAATAGAAAATTTCATCTCAATGGCCAGAAATGATGACAAAATTCGAGGGAAGGATAATTGTGCATCCAGCCAATAACACCCGAGGACGGAAAAGAAAAAAACAAACACGTGAAACACGTGAAACGCCTAAACATTTCGTATTAATACAGTAGTTTGCTTGTTGTGGTAAACAAAATGGCATGCTTAAGTAGCGGGATTCAAAGTGGAAAACTTAAAACTTGTAAGTACTTGAGCCCCAATACCTCACGACACCCAATCGTCGCCCTAATGTCCTAACATCGATTTGGAGAGATAACTCCCAAAATGAGTTACAAAAAATGCACAACAAAGTAGTAGCCAAATCACAACACAGTTTGATCTTTGTTGATTTGTTTGGCGAAAAAAAAATCAGTGTGTCAACCTTTGTAGAATATATCTGTTCACAGAGCATTGTGTATAATGGACTCTTATAGGTCATTCCTTTTAAAAATGACTACACATGCCATGCATGCATGGCATAATAGAGTGTACTGAAAAAAAGAGGTGCACACAAGAAGAGCGCATCTCATTATTACCTTTATTGATTTTAAAACAAAGATACTGACTCTAGAAAATGTGATGGACGTTGAATTTCAACATGATGATAGTGAGTACCTAAAATATTGTGTACTCATGTAAGCGTTATGTATATTGCTGTGTATTACTTTTACATGGAAATAAAATCATTTGAATTGAAATTGAAGTGAATTGAATCTTGGAGCACGATGATTATCGTTTATAGTTGCGTAAAACAAAGCGACAATGGTCGCTCAAGTGTCATTCATTTTGTCTTTGTCTGGTGATTTTTTTTCCTTCTTTTTCTCTCCATCTTCTTGGTCGATACCTGGCATGCCTGGACAAAATATCAATTAATTCACTAATGCTAGATTTTTGTCTCCACTTTTATGGCAGTTGTCGCTGTGGTTTCATTGTTCTAATTCGGATAATTTTGTGATAAGTGTATAATTATACATTCCTTTTTAGGCCAAGAATGACGCGTTTGCGCTTCTATTGTGTATGAAGACAGTCCCTTCTGTAAAGATGAGCCCAGCAATTAGAACAACTCCCAACCGCCTATACCACACCACTCCCTACCCTCCCCCACACGCACACGTGTACACACACACACACACACACAGTGGACACACATAAACACACACATATTATCCCTCCTCCCCAACTCTTTGTTCATATTTGAATGACCATGATATTAATCTTCTCTCGAATTCCAGTTACGAGAAGACGCAAGGGGAACATTACATTCAATTTATTCGATTACTGATTTATCTTATAGTTCAATTCATTTACTTTAAGAGCCAATATACTATTCACTGTAAATATTCTTTGCTTTGTGCATTAAAAACTGACAAAACATGAACAAAACATGAACAAGAGAAAAAGAAAACAAGAGAGATAATGAAAAAAACAGACACAAGAAAACAAAACAAAAAAAAGCATAGAGAATCACAATGTAAAGATAGGTATGAAAAGTTATCAACATAAAACTTATCGAAAGATATCAATAACTCTGAACGACTTGAGGGAAACTTTCTTAAATGTAACTTTTAAACACCCAAAAATAAATTTGCCAGAAAGAGCAATTAATATGCACAGGAGTACAAGCTTATATCCAAGCTGTAGTGTGTGTTGTTTGGAATTAATTTCAATGATACTGCGATAATTTTGCTGCGGTACTCTTCAGATAGTTTCACAGCTTGTTGGTAATCCAATTCCTCTGAGAAGAACTTAATTAACAGGAATGGTTCCCCCTAAACAAAAGACTTATTTCGATTGTTTGTTCGTGGTCTTGGTTATTTGACAATCAAAATTTTAATTGCATGAGTCCACGTTTCCAAAGACAGTCGTTGGGCAACTTGGGCAGATACGCCCTGGTTTAGCTCAGAATGATGGTCAGAAAGTAAAAACAAACAAACAAACTAAACAATGCACAAACAGAAACACCAAAACAAGACAAAAATGAGAGGAATACTTTTTGTATCCTTGTGCAGAGTATAAATTGTGGCTGAGTGAAATACAGTACAAGAAAACTTACGGTTCAAGTGACATCATTATCGAAGTTGTCTTTTTGTCAAACCTGCTTGAAATTGCTTCCAAAGAGTACCAATCACTCTTGCAATGTTTGCAGTGAAAGCCACTACAGTGTAATTTGGAAGAGTAAGTATATATCAGCGAAAGTGAAGTTTATTCGATAACAAAGCTGCTTGTCACGTATGACAAGTAACAGGCATGGCCTTCATGTTAACGTAATTAATTATTCAAATTGCGGGGAAGTTTCCTTTTCGTACTTGGTACTCTTAAATCTCTCAATCACTTACCAAAGAGTTGCTATGGATGTAGTGACCTCCACGTTGATATCCTTTCCGGCAATGTTGATTTTCTACGATAAGAAGTCAACGAAGAGCTGAGGTCTCTCGACAAACCATCATAATCATTCCCCTCTCCATGTGAATTCCGCTCCTGTTTACGTTTTTCTTTTCAAGAATGCCCGAGGAGAAACACACTTGCTGAGAGTGTCAAAAAGTAAAAATCATCTCATGTAAGCTCTGACGATGAGATAATGATTAGAAAAGAAAAAAAGAAATAACAACAGTAGCGAAAGATATCAGAACATAGCGATAAGTTGCGTCAATGAAGATTTCCCTATCGTGAGCAGCAAATAAGCGTCTCGCCGTCTGGTTCTGCTCCCCGAACTCTCCGGCCGCACGAAGGACGATCCCTGCTGGCGTCTCGTCTACTTTGGTTGGAAGTGTTTTCTTTTACCGTTTTGAAAGCGTGCAGAATAGCCCGACGTCCGAGTGAATATTTCCGTTAAGGTTTAACTTCAAAGTTTGATGGGCTACTTTTGGGGGGAAGCAGAAGCAAAAAATCCACGTGCCAACACTACAATGCGTGGATATAAAGTCAACTGTTGTGGTGTTCTTTATCTCCAAGAGGAGCCGTAGGTCCCTTTCGCCCGGCTCGTGTGGTCGGTCTGAGCTGAACAGTGGTGGTACTTGAGAGATGGACCAGCCTTCAACCAGCGCACTGCCGCGAGGCACTCTGAATATGAGGGCCCTCGCCGGCGAGACCGCCCCGTTGGGAGATTGACATGTTGGTCACCCGTTGCCACATACAGTATACGTAGCTCTTGTTGAGCTTCTCAAACCACCTATGTATGTCTATTGTTGTTGTTATTTTAGTCTTTGGCTCTTTTGCAATTGTGGTTAAGCCCAGTCAAGTGGTATAGAAATTAAAGATATGGTCAACAAAATCGCTGCTTATTTTTTGCAAGAACGTTGTAATAAATGGGCAGTAGTTTGCATATAACTGAGTGATTTTAAACTCTTTTCAGGGTTGTATTTCTAAGATACTGTGATGCTATGACTGAATGCCAATCATTCCTTCCAGAAGATATTTGGGACTGGAATCAAAGACTAATACAACTTCCGTATCGCTTGGAAGAGCACAGCGGGAAACTTCTTGCGACCACAGGGCACATTAGAGAATGTCCTTTTTTCAGCAAAAGAGGGAGCTATGCCCCATCTCAGCATTGCCGCTCATAGCCTTCACTATTAGCACGCGTTGAAAGCACGAGAATACATTTTTTTTTTATTAACACACCTACATCCACGAACGCACACACAGACGCAGCCACACACACATTGGAGTCCCACATACACACACTTCAAATCTGCGAGGTAGAGACAAAATTGCCAGTTTGCGCTCTTTTATTGCTAATCTCCACACATAATAAGGAACATCACATCTCAAGTTAGAAATAACAGAAATAATGGTTTCCAGGCAAAATGTAGTGGTGTTGGTAATATTGATAATGGGTATTCATAACCGTTTTAACCTTAGAATTTCATCAATTTATACACGAATAAAGGCGGTGTTATGGTCTTCATAGCCCTGTTTTATGAAGAGTTATAATTAATTATATAGTTGATTTCTATCATAAGTCTATGGCAGCCTTTGTGTTAAGAAAATTTATAGTCGATTTTATCTTTTGATAAAACAACGCCCACATCTCATAAACATTTCGCATACCACCGCGTACTATCCTCAGATTCAAAACTGACTAAAAGCCTAAAGATTTTGAGCATGAGCTTCATCAAGGCTCACGAAATACTCGAATATTCTGTGTAATCCAAGAAATAAGGAATGATAATTCACTGACGACTTTCCAGCTGTACAGACGAGTAGATAATAATTTCATATCCAAATCACATCATTCCCAGTGGCGGATCCAGAGGGGGGCGCAACCGGCGCACGCCCCCCTTTAATTTTCGTTAAAAACAAAGAAAATAAAAAGAAAAAAACTGAAATGAAACCCGGAAGTGGCACCAGAAATATTAGTCACGCCCCCCCCCCTTTACAGAATTCCTGGATCCGCCCCTGATTCCTCTATATATTTTGGTGAACTGTGCATGACTTGTGATGTTGACTGAATAGCTGAAGGTGAGACATTCTAGATCATTATGGGCCATGAGCGCCCTTCAAAGGTGGATAACGGGGAGTAAATTACCATGTGACACAGCAGAATTACTTGAGTCGAAATCGAGCCCCATTTGACCAAAAAAAAAAAAAAAAAATAGAATGCTTGACTTGTAAATGTTTGTCATCATCATCTCCTTCTTTTGAACGTTTTCTTTTTTGGCCCATGGCCGCTCAACCTTTCTTTGTGTTGTTATTTTATTGTTTTGTTTGTTCCTTTCCTGTCTTTGTTTGCTTGGTCTATTATCTGAAAAAAACAACAACCCAAAGGTTCATTTTCAGGTGCATTCGTCTTAGTTGCTATGACCTTAATGTTTATGTACAAGATTAGAGAAATCGAGTTCATTCGCCTATGCTGAACGTTTGACATAACACGTTGTAGTGATGATACATCGGATCAATCAGCATGATAAACAGTAACCATGGTAACAGTATTAAACAAGATTGGAGATGGAAGCATTGAGGAAGGCTCTGCTCTGTGGAGTGTCTTTGATGGCAGAGAACAATCAAAGTAGAATTTATTGTTAATTCATATCTGCATGCATGTTACAAATCCACCCTTATGCCCTAACTCGTCGTGATTTGTAAAATCTCTTCAGAGATTGAGCTAGGCAAGTTGACCGAGACAACAGTCCAGACGGAGGTTAAAAGAAACCATTGGCCAATTTTGACAGTAATTTGAAGATTATCTGCTCCTCTTTTGTATGTGCATCTTTCTATTACTCCTTCACTGTTTCTCTCTCTCTCTCCCTTCTCTTTCTTATCGTCTACTCTATTGTCTCTCTTGTTAATATTTTCCCATCTCCCCCCCCCCCCGCATTTTCATCCACAATGACACTTCTAACTGAAGAGTCCTCAAACGAAGAGATTTTAACCTTGGTGTTCATTCGCCGATTTACCAGCATTTAATAATGCCTGCAGGCTCATACAACCAAGGCCGAAATACATCTCGAAATCATGCACAATCTCAAATTGCGTTATTTGCCTCCGGGTTGATTTACACTAATCCCCCATCAAAATAGAAAAAAAAAACAATAACAGCAGAAAATTGAAGAAAAAAAATATGTGTGGCGACACATTACTTCAATTGGATGATTTAAGCGGCATGTTAAGAAAAGAAGAAGAAAAATCCACACGTTCAGTTGCTTTCGATTTCTTATCCCTTAGCAACAATTTCTACTTTTATTTTTGTCTTTGTATCAAAATGATTTATTTTATTGTGAGAACATCACATGTTAATTCAAAACAAGATCACCGTGTTACAGCTATTTTTGTGTGATTCTTATACAATAGGGTGTGGTAAGTAACAAGTGATTAAAAAATCATCACCCTAGCTCTTTGTTAGTCACAGGATTATGACTAGTTATGATCTATCGTTGTTCTAATGTTGAAATCCATAGGTGTTGGTGGGATGGGTTTGTTGTTTTTCTTCTCCCTTTTCAAGTACATGTATAGCGAAAGAACAGTAACAGACGGACATTATTTTCAAATTTTGAATTGGAATTCATCCGTATTGGAACCACTGGAAGCAACGCGTAATGTACTAGCTGCTTGGCGCATCAGTCAGACTACTAATTAATGTTACAGAGAGGACCTTGTCTTGAATGTAGTTATTCCAGTTATTATAAGATGTTGAGAAGAACATGTCCGCTAAAGCTCTGCCCTAGGAATGAATGTGAGTTGTACCTCCTGTTTGATCAAAGCGGATAAAGAAACGAAAACTGAATGCTTGGCGTAAAACCTCTCATGGTTACAATCGGTAGGTTTGAGGAATCTATAGGTATAGAGTATAATAATCTTAACAAGGTTATCATCATTACGTTGAAAAAAAAGAACACGAGAGTGGTTTGTTTGGATGTTTTGTGGTTTTTTTTTTCGTTTGTTTGCTTGAAATTGATTGCATGTAGCACGTTTAAAGATAAAGAGTTGCTATTACCAATGGTGGGTACACATTTGGCGCTACAGTTGTAGCAGACGGCTTCATCAAGACCTCTAAAATCGTTGCAGCTGATCATCGTCTAAACATGTAAAGCAACAGACTACACAGACAATCTGGCCTTCCTTCTGTGGAAATGGTTCAATATTGGCTATAGCCATGTATACGTACTTCTGTCTGTATCAGACTCGAGCACTTTTTTACGTTCATCTGACAGACGCACATGCCAATCAAAAGTCACTTCCGCCTGACTGGATAAACGCTGTCAATGAAACAAGAGGAGGATCTGTTTGTCCAGTCAATCGCATTTCTTCGGCCCTATGGAGGGCGGAGTAGTATCTTTGTCTGCTCCCATTGTGTTGGTCCTCTCTCCCTCTCAAGGTGACTAGCTGGACAATGAGTTCCCCCGCTGAACTGGCTCCCGCATGACCGGGAAACCCCTCGGTTTGAGGAGGGTCCGTCACCGCCCGAGCTGACGGGCGGACAATAGGTGCAGACTCGCGCTACTCGATCCCGTCAACAGGCAAGCTGTGCGGCGCAGATCACGACCTCTTCAGCGTCCTTTGTGTGCCGTGATACGGTTAAGTCTCAGCTCGTGAAAAGGCACGAAATTACGCCGAATTGTTGTTTTAGATTCCCACCTATTCTCCCTTTTCACCACTCCGCCCTAATATCTGCCTCTTTCTTTCTCTCCGATTCTTTTGGCGGAAATAAGGTGACTGATTACACCTCTATTTACTCGTCACCTTTCTCCGTCCGACGTGCTGACATTTTATTGACATTGTGTCAAGCCAACTGACAGCCACATGTTACCACGGTCTGGTAGCCCGCACGTGCGAGAGATTCGCTCCAGTAGAGTCATGCCACTATTTCAATTTTGCTCGGAGTACCAGTTTTAAGCTTTTTAAGCACAAGCATCACGAAACCTCGTCACAATATCCATTGCCACACTGCAGTTAGCAAAGAATATCCGACTTCAATATTGACACAGTATGAATTCGTTCGATTTTAATTTTGATGGTTATCATTTCTTTAAAGCTTTGATTTGATTTTTTTCTTTAAAAAAGTGTTTGGTACTGCAGCAACGTAATGCATGATATGACTTGTACAGCCAAAGTGTCGCTTTATTATTATAATGCGAAAATGGTTATTATTTAGTGATATTAATTTGTGCGTCATTATTTCAGCAAAATACAGTGATTCAACGCCTAAATAATTATAGTTCTGCTGATATCCTACTCAATGTTTTACAGAGTGAAGTACTACACTCAGGTCACAGTGGGAGTAAAAGATAAAACCAAAACAAAACAAAAATCCGTTCCTGTAGCAACTGTTTATAATGTTTCATCAATCTGTCAGTAATCTTGTTTATTTCTACTACTAACTCCATGTCAGTCATTAAGCATTTAAGTCATTTATTGATGAATTATCTTATTTTTTACATTTCTATCCATCTATTCGTTTATCAGTTCGTTTATGTTGTACTTTGACATGAATAAGTGTTTACTTGTGGGGTAAAGAATTCTTCTTGTCGAAATGTACAGAAAATGGTTGTATTTCAAACAAAACCAACAGAATCATCAAAACAGTCATTCAGATGTCGTTTCGAAGAATCAAAGATTCGATCATTGGAACTTTACAGCTAATTAGGCCTACTTAAAGGTGGTGGTAAGCACATTGTACCAAAAGAAGAAGCTAATCACAACATGAACCAGCTTAGGGATATTATGTTTATCAATGCAAAATACACCACAGGAGAGATCTTTCGTCACATTTTAATTTCAAGTGATTTTTTTTTTTGTCATTCCAAAAAAAAAAAAAGACATACAGGCACACTAAGCACAGTGTCTAAATGGATATTGATCTGATGCATCTATAGATATGGATGCAGCGTTAATTCATGTACAAAACAATGTGCCACAGATATTTACCGAGTGATCGTCACTGACATACCTAGATAAAGGGAAAATAGAACAAAACAATACAAACAGAATACTATACAAACGGTTGAATATATCATATTGTTTCATTGTTGCAAGTTGTATTACAAAATAATTATGAAGTTAATAACAATCAGAGTTTATTGCATTGAATCCGTAGAAAAATCATATAAAATTATTATGTACCAGATCTAGTTCCACTAGCATATGCCTTTAACTAGAGGGTGAGGAACTTATCAGGAAAAAGAACTTTTATGTGGGAGGAGCTATGAAGCTGCATAAAACGTCTGGTGTTAAACTTCAATGCTTGCGAACAGATGGGCATGGATATAAAAGCAGGTACAATAATGAAGAAAGGGAGGGGTAAAGGAAGAAGGACAGAATGACAGAAAGATGTTAGCGAAGCAGAACAACAATGCAACGGCGGGACATCAGACTGGCAATCACACAGCGATTCTCCTCTCTCAGCTGGGTGTTGTCATATATGTCCCAGATACGAGCCCCAAACACACGTCTGTTTCGTCTTCCTGTCTCCTTTCTTCCCGATCATGTGCCGATTTAATCCGTACTAGCTGCCGTACTTTCTCGACGATCGGGAGAGAGCCATCCAGAAGGTATAGCATCTTGTCAAGGATAAATGAAGAACATAATTCTCTTCTGCGGCTTATTTTGATTTTAGACCCGACATTGATATTTCTGCATCTTCTTTCTCCTCACGCCCCTTTTTACTCTCTATTCATCTCTCCTTCTCTCCCTCTCTCATCTCTCTGAGCCATAGGAGTTTAAACAAAACAGTCCATACGCTAGAGGTCACTTCCATTATTTACTTCATCTGGTATATAATGAAAAGTCAGATTCATTTGAATTTGTAAAGATATAATTGCCTTGGTAACGAAGCTGGCGGCAGAGTAATCGCCAGAATACGTCATTAGAACAAAAGGATGCAGAATTTACATTTGTTTCGGATATGTCGCCACTTCAAAGTCATTCCAGGTGCTAGCTCTTTTTCTCTCTTCGTTTTCTTTTCTACAAAGATGACAGATTGAATGTGAGATGTGATCTATTTAACGAAAAGTTTTCTTTATGTATTCCGTTACAGACAACACTGACTGCCACAAAGCTGCACTTATTAACGAAAGCTTTTAAAAGTACTTTGCTACTTACGACCAAAGAAAAAATATATATATAAAAATGGCGACATATTTTGCACACAAAGAGATGGTCGAAACCATAATAGATGAAGAACGTAGCAAGTTGTGTTTCCACGAAAGGAAGGACATTGTTCGAGAGACACACTGCCCTCAATAGTTAGCCCTCATGTAGCATTCATACATAATTCATACATAATTCATACATATTCATTCATACTTCATACTAAAGACTGCAAGCCAGACTAGCTCAACCAAAAGTTTACCAAACAATGTAATCATCTTCTTCTTATATCTATTTCGTCACTTGGATTTAGCCCGAAAGTGGAGATACATAATAATGTAAATAATCCTAAACAGAACCCATAGAAGCCTGCCTCGATCAGCTTAAATATTTTCTGCTACGTACCAATAGTTTCCGCGGTCCTCATAGTGAACTCAAATCGGTTACGGCCCATTAAACCCAAACTATGGTTATGTATTTTGAATATGTATCAATGCTGTGGAAACCGTGGGCCTAAAGATTACTAATCCCCGGCCCACATCAGGGTCATTAATCTCAAACCTTGTTTTGACATTAATGACTCTCATTTGCATGCTAATCTTATAATCTAAAACATTAATACGCGCATTAGTCAGCAGCTGGTACGCTCGATTTATCCGAGCCCGTGAGTGACGACTCATTAGTGTCATCAGATTAGCAAAAGAGACCTTTATTTTCTATCCCAAACTTGTAGAAACATCTCGCCTACATAGATTCCGTTTCTTTACAATGAGTTTATCAATAATACAAGGAACTCCATGTTGTTGTTTTTTCACCAAAATGGAATGAAGAATTTATTTTCCATACTTTCGAGTGATTGCAACGCGTGAAAGAAATTGTGCTGAGTTCTGGGCAAGAATATACAATCTTTTATCTCTCTCGTTGCTATACTATCAACGGGCTGTTTTAGGAGCAGGTGATCTATAGATAGTGCAGTGTGCTATCTTGTTGTTGCTGTTGTAGTTATAGTTGTTGGGTAGGAGGGGTTGACTGGCAAAAAAGGGGGTAAGGTCCAAAAGTCAAGGGTGGGGCTGCAGCCCCCCCCCCCCCCTCGCCTATTCTGCTTGAAACTGCGGCAGCATTTTGCGTCATTCCACGCGACTGTCCGTCTACATTGCCTGAATGCCCAGAAGATCATAGCGTATCTCCCCGAAGTCATCTTGAAGAATGGAGCGCGTTTAGCTGATGACCATATTGTAGCGACTTAGCGGGGTGTCCCTTTGAGGCGAGACAATGGGGAGTTAAATGCTCTCGCTGCTTTAAACGGTCTTTATAAACAATGTTAAAGACACACGTACGACCGCACTGCCCGTTCTGAGGAATGGACAACCCAGCGTTCTAACTGAGTTTCGGTAGGCTTGTCGTCTGAACATGAAGATAAAATTGATCGTTGTCACTGGCGATGTTTCCGATGACGAGACAATAATATTACGCAAGCTGTGACTGATAATACTACATCATGACCCAACTGTGACGTAATGTTCAATACGTTAACGCAGTAGTCACCAAGGTGTACATGTGTATTTATCATCTGTAAGAAATTGTCTGAAAGGTGACGAAAATAAGAGGACGATTTGATATGTAGTGTATTGGTCTCAATTATTTTCAAACAGTGCATATTTCGTAGAACGCAACGAGCAATACATTGTACAAAGAAATGACATACAAAATTATTACAATTCGGCATCTGTTTGTTTAGACCAACCATAGATTCGATTTCGTAATGTTTTGAATCTCGTGTCTTTCATGATTAGTTGTAAATTGCAACAACAAAAAAAATGATAATCGTACTTCTATTCCTTTATGGCTAGAATCCAACGTGGAATACAACAATATTATGGTGTTAATTCCCTCCGGTGAATTCATGATGGGTAAAGTTGGCAAGACTGGTTCTTTTATCTATCCCATCATCATTTTTTTTTTTTTTGCTTGCTCCCAATTACTTTGCCACGATGTATCTTGCATTCGAAAGGTCAATGCAACTTTCACACACCCTTATCACATAGAGTAAAATGTGAAATTGGGCAATGTGAACGTTTTAAGTTTCTGTTTCAGTTTTCAATGCGACATAATTACGCATACACTGCCTTCAATTTCACCAGTTTACAACTCCGCCGCTTTCAACAAATCATGCGTTTGGTAATTTAGACCTCAACCATTTTCCTCGTCGTCATATAGGTTGTTGCATGACCTTGTCTACGATGCTTTGAATCCAGGGATACAACGTATTCTTTGTAATTCTAGACTGAGTTAAACCGAAGACTATTGGGTTATATCATCACCGTTGTCACTGGACATATTTCAACCATGTCCTTGGAAATCATGAAGGACGTTTTTCTGGAAATGTTACAAAAATGTCATACGATCAGACTCATCATCATGAGTATATAGCAGTGAAAAGAGATTAATTTTTTTAAAAAATCTTTTTCCACCTTCTCCTCCTCCCTTCCATTTGTTTTTCATCCCATTGTTTTTTTCTTTCCCTTTTAATTCTAAATCTCCAATTCTAGATTTTTTTTTTTTTACTTGGAAGAAGAAAAAGAAGAAGAGGAAGAGGAAGAAGAAGAGAAGGAAGCAGAGAAAACAAACAGAGAAGAAGGTGATGGATAAAAGATGAAGATGAAAACGTTTCAAACGGAAATTCGTTCCGAATGAGTGTAAATGTTTGATCATAATGTAACACCATGTCTATACCTCGTACGTTCTTGAACTGAAATGAATTTGCTCAGTTTGAAGTACAAGCCGGTAATCGGTCACGGACGCCGGTCCGTTATATGCAGAACGTTTGCGCGGCACGCGCTCACAGCTGCCGTGTTTGTTTAGGCAGCGGCGCGCGCGTTAATGAGCTGTAAAATTGTAAGCAAACAAAAACGAAATTCTCCCGCTCTTCGCGCGAGATGAAATCGCCTGCGTATCGCGCGAAATCTCAACACTTCTCGTCGATTGCGCTTGTTTACTGTTTTTCTTTTGGGATGAGATCCTTCCGATTTCTCCCTGTCAATCTCCTGTCTAGCTCCCAGCCGTCACTTATTAAAACTAGACCGACAGGGTTGTACTTTTTTTTTTGGGGGGGGGGGGGCGCAGAGACGCAATAGGAAATGAGTATAGAGATAAACTCTAGCACAACGTCTTAGCGATCGTGAGTTCTGTGTAAGAGTGGTAAATATGCAAACCACTGGAGTTTGAGAGCTATAGGAAATGATTATTTCCTTTTATCTTTGAGGCTTCAGACGCTGATAGATAACTTTCATTGTGGCTTCAGAATTTGAGTCAAGCAGGAAGGGGCCATTGGTTGTAATCCATGTCCCAGAAACACAAGGTTATGCTACACGTCAATATGAAGCTGCAAACCGTCTTCGGGATAGAATTAATTTAAACGACCTGTAGATATGGAGGCCAGAAACATGAGCCTACTTGAACTTTGATGACGTCAGGAAACAGGGTTTCTGCTTGTTTTGCTAAGCCTTGCTTTTCTCGATGGAAATATTCATGTTTTGTCACGCACACGTTTCACTGATTTTGTGAAGAACTATTTCGGCCTATTATTCAAACATGTGAGGGGGATTGCTATTGCCTCCTCAAACTGCGTTTGATATGTATGTGATGTGCATGTGTATGTGAGTGTGCGCGCGTGTGCGTGTGTGTGAGAGAGAGAGATGCTTTGCAAATTTCAAAAAGTGCGAAGCATTTTTTTTTAGTTGTAACATGAATGATCACGTAAATAACAGTGTGTTGTAATTCACCAAGGATTCAACGTGATTTTGGACATTAACTAAAATTAATTTTTAATTACTATTATAGTACTACGAAATTCATTCCTAATAGTCAAGAGCCTCTTCATGGAACATATTCCGAACGTTTGCTCACATATTATTGGTTCAGCAACGTTTCCATTTGATACCCGGCGTTTGTTTTGTTGTTGTTGTTGTTGTTGTTGTTGTTGTTGTTGTTGTTGTTGTTGTTTGTGAAGCAGTCATGTCTAAAGTTGCCATGTGTGTATTAAACTATGAGTGTCATTTTACTTTTAATTTGCCTGTCAAAGTTATCTTTCTTACATTTTTTTTAAAAATTCCATTTAAATATTTCAACTGACGCACAAACATTGACACTCCAGAGTAAAAATGATTTGAGTTCAACCAGTTTTCAAGTGACTAGATTCTACAGAAGGAATGACGACCCGCCGATTGCAATGTTGAAGAAAACTTCAATGCGGGAAAGAGCTTTTGACCCTCAAAAATTATCCACATATACAGTGTAAAGGAGGATTGTTGCTCTGCGCTTTTGGCGGGGGCTAATGGTCAGGAGAAAATTATTTATCACTGATATTCTGTTGTTGCCATAGTAACATGATTGTATGCAACGGTAACAGCGGTTGGAGGTATCTGTTCCGAAACGCTTAACAGGCAGAGCGCAAGGCAGATGGCGACGGGAAGGAGGGAGCTGAAAATCAAATCTCTGAAAACCCTAGCTCGGGTAGACACTGACCAACGTCAGATAAAAACTTATTATAACAGGTTTTAAGGGCTGGTGAATTCTGTTAATAGAGAATACGAGAATATACCGAATCGCGTCATTTATTCCGTGGGAGGGTTCGCGTTGTTATCGCTGCTGCCTTTAACAAGAAACGGTGGTGTAATTTGGATTGATGATGTTGACTGTTTTATATTTATTTTCCCACTTCTTGTCAAGATGGTTTTTAGAATTCTTACATAACATTAGGCGTCTGGGGAGAAAATAACATTTGTCGTACCTCGATTACTCACCCTGCCGTGCGGTCATGAAAATTAGGGGTCATCACAAGAGACCGACTCCCAAGAGTCATACGGTCCACGAGACCAACATAAAAAATAGGTCCATGAGTCAAACAGCCCATGAGTTATACGGGTGAACGTCACGAGACCGACACCCACGAATCATACAGCCCACGAGTCATACAGCTCACAAGTTATACAGCCCATGAGTTATACAGCTCACGAGTCATACAGCCCATGAGTTATACAGCTCATGAGTCATACAGCCCATTAGTTCGACACTAAGCTAACAAGGCCCACGAGACATTAAACCCCGTGTTGTATCTGTCGAACTCATAGGCTTTATTTGCCTAGTGTCGAACTCATGGGCTGTATGACTCGTGAGCTGTATGACTCATGGACCTGTTTTTAATGTCGAACTCGTGGGCTGTATGACTCGTGGGTGTCGGTCTAGTGGGATGACCCCGTTATTATGCGGGCGTCATGAGAAGCCTTCTTCGTGGGGGATTTTCCCAAAGTGTCATGAGGATTCAGCGATTGTATAGTAGAACAAATCACTGTAGTCAATTAAATTCAGTTCAATTCAGTTCTGTTTACTGTTAAATTATTTCCAACAAACAAAATTTAATACACGCTAATTTTATACACGCTACACGTTTAATGATACTAATACTAATACTAATACTGATATTAATACTAATACTAATACTGATACTAATACTAATACAGTACTAATATTAATATCAATAATAATTATAACAATAATAATGATAATTATAATGATAATGATAACAATAATAATAAGAAGAATAAGAATAAGAATACTAATAACAACGAGACATGAAAACTCGTCACATTGAGGACGAGTTAGGTGATACGCTTGTGGTCATCAGATGACGGTCATCTGTGATGGACAAGAAAAGAATGTGATATAGGCACCTTGAAGTTATATTGAGCGTGCATGCGAAACCGTTTCTGTAACCACTCGGCCACGGGTCATCCACGGAAATGGTAAGACAAAAAAAAAAACAACAACAATGTATAGATGTAACAGGGGGAAAGTCAATGCCTACTCAACTAACGTGGCCGTGTGAACATCTATTGCATTGCTAGACGGAAAAGCGGCCTTGTAACGACTGAGGTCGCTATGCCATTTCTGGCAACTTGGGAAAAATACGTCCAGCAGACATCAAACCTATAATCGGCTGGTTTTGATACCTTGCCTTTAATCACAATTTTCAGTGTAATGACGTCATCAAATTACAAAACAATGACATCGTCTTGAAAGACAATTGTTCAAAGTACAACACCTCAGTCGTCGTCATTACATACTATGATCGGTTTGACAAAGTCAACCTGGAAAATTTTGCTGCAGTCGAAGCAATGTGGTCTCCAACACAAAAAAGAGGGATATGGTGTGTGTCTGTGTGTCTGTGTGTGTGTATAGGTGCGTTTGTATACGAACGTGATTTCTACATGGACGAATATGTAATACAAAATTGAAGAAAAAAGTAAAATAGCTAAGTATTTTGTTTCGTGATCTTGTGGGGTTCGAACCCGCAACCTCACGTCTCTGAGACGTCGCCTTTAACCACTCGGCCATACGTCTCGGCGAGAAAATATGAGGAACGTAAACTTATGTATGTGAAAGATAAATCGGGAATCGTTTTGTCCACATTCCATTCTCATTTTCAGTTTTAAGCTGCAAAATTGTCAACCTGATGATGAGATTTCAAAACATAAAATGCATGATTACTGAAGCTTATTGTCTCAGCTACAACATACTTAAGTTTCAGAGGAAATGAAGCAAAATCAGCTGAGATAAAGGTGCTTAAACGTTGTCAAGTCAATGCATGGTTTAAAAAAAATCACCTCCCATAGACATTACACGTAAACTTGTCCGATTTTGCATCTTTACCTTTAATCACAATTTAAAGTATGATGACGTCATCAAATTTCAAAATCATGACATGGACTTAAAAGGCAAATGTTCAAAGTACAACATATCTGAATTTGGGATAATATTGAGCTTAAACAACAGAGATACGAGCAAATGAATGTCAGAAACAGTACCTCAAAAAAATTTATTCCACTTTTTTGATTTCAGATGATGATATGATGACGTCATAATGTATTTAGGGAAATATTGATACTTGAAACGTTATTTTCAATTCATATGCTTTTGTAATATGCAATAAAATCATAGGGTCACCTGACGTTTTAAAGAGCTATGGCGAAATAAACAAAGACATGTTTTTCGCTATATTTCCACATAGACGCGCACACAAAATTTCAACTTTGACGCCAGCGCATTCCTTTGTTATAGGTCGAAATTGATCGGAAATCAATGGATATTGTTACTTAATGTATCAGGAATCCAAATCTGTCAAAAAATGTGCATTTTCATGTTGCTTACGCGCACTGCGCGCGGAAATGCGCGGACGGACGCGAATGCGCGGAACGCTTAAAATTGTCTGAAACTTCGAGATTTCCCATTGGGAAGTTGTTTTGAGCCTTTAAAAAGTTTGACGCGCGCGTACGCGCGCGTAAAGATGTCCTTGGTAATTAGCATTACAAAGTAAGATTGAGCGTGACCTGAACTTTATGTCTACCGAAAATGATACGGAAATGTCCTTTAGTTATGAAGTTATGATCGATCATGTAACATGTCCGAAAATCACAAAATGGCGCCTAGATGACGTCATAGATACGTTACTGTCATGAAAACCTTATTGTGGCTAGATATTGTCATGAGACATGTTGACTGAAAATTTCATGCTATTCCGTCATGTCAATGTTGAGATATTCACGACACAAAATGTGCCAGAAAGAAAGAAGACGAGACATGAAAACTCGTCACATTGAGGACGAGTTAGGTGATACGCTTGTGGTCATCAGATGACAGTCATCTGTGATCGACAAAGAAAAGAATGTGATATAGGCACCTTGAAGTTATATTGAGCGTGCATGCGAAACCGTTTCTGTAACCACTCGGCCACGGGTCATCCACGGAAATGGTAAGACAAAAAAACAACAACAATGTATAGATATAACGGGGGGAAAGTCAATGCCCACTCAACTAACGTGGCCGTGTGAACATCTATTGCATTGCTAGACGGAAAAGCGGCCTTGTAACGACTGAGGTCGCTATGCCATTTCTGGCAACTTGGGAAAAATACGTCCCGCAGACATAAAACCTATAATCGGCTGGTTTTGATACCTTGCCTTTAATCACAATTTTCAGTGTAATGACGTCATCAAATTACAAAACAATGACATCGTCTTGAAAGAAAATTGTTCAAAGTACAACACCTCAGTCGTCGTCATTACATACTATGATCGGTTTGACAAAGTCAACCTGCAAAATGTTGCTGCAGTCGAAGCAATGTGGTCTCCAACACACAAAAAAGAGGGATATGGCGTGTGTGTGTGTCTGTGTGTGTGTATAGGTGCGTTTATATACGAACGTGATTTCTACATGGACGAATATGTAATACAAAATTGAAGAAAAAAAACAGTAAAGTAGCTAATTATTTTGTTTCGTGATCTTGTGGGGTTCAAACCCGCAACCTCACGTCTCTGAGACGTCGCCTTTAACCACTCGGCGACACGTCTCGACGGGAAAATATGGGGAACGTTATGGACTTGAAAGACAGTTGTTCAATATATAACACATTCATCGTACGTTGTCAGTTTGCTATTGACATGACGATCTATCACATGAATATGAGGCAGGCATTAGTACCTGTATGAAATTATTATAGGCATGGTTATCAAATTGCCCTAAAATATCCTTATAATTGCCTTATTTTTACACACAGTTACGCTATCCCTTTAAACTCGTCACAGTTTAATCAGAATCATTAACATCATACATTAGTACCATATCCAGTTCCATAGCTGATCACGTTTGCTAATCAATTAAGAGTAATTGTCTAGAATGTGTCATATGGCCAACCTGTATACACACGTATATACACACACACAATGCTAAATGTATGTATCAAACATCTGTAACACAGCTTTGAACTAACTATAGGAATTATCGCTGCACTTATCATCCATACTTTTTATCACTATCTGAAACTCCACAAAAACCACTAATTGACAAATAATCATCAATACAGAAGACTGAATACCTTTTTTACAATGTATAGCTTGTTACATGTATAAATCAGCACAAAGTAACCACGACTACATTGTGTTACTGAATTGATATGAACAAATTTCATTTTGTTACAGTATACTATATCAGTTTGAAAAGCCCAACCTGCAAAACTATAATTTTGCAGCAGTCGAAGTAATGCAGTCTCCAACGCAAAACAAAGGTATACTGTGTGAGTGTGTGCGTATAGGTGTGTTTACATGCAAACGTGATTTCTACATGGACGAAGGTGTAGTACTCCATTGAAGAAAAAAAGTAAAAAAAAAAAATATTATTTTCTTTCGTGCTCTTGTGAGGATCGAACCCGTACGTGTGCAACCTCACGTTTCTAAGACGACGCCTCTAACCACTCGGCCATACGTCTCGACGAGAAAATTAGAGGAACGTAAGCTTATGTACGTGAAAGATGAATCAGGAATCGTTTGGTCCGCATTCCATTCTCATTTTCAGTTTTAAATTGCAAAATTGTCAACCTCATGAGGAGATTTCAAAGAATAAAATGCATGATTACAACATAAATAAGTTTCAGAGGAAATGAAGCAAAATCAGCTGAGATAAAGGTGCTTAAACGTTGTCAAGTCAATGCATGGTTTCTAAAAAAATCACCTCCCATAGACATAACACGTAAACTTGTCCGATTTTGCGTCTTTACCTTTAAACACAATTTAAAGCATGATGACGTCATCAAATTTCAAAACCATGACATGGACTTGAAAGGCAAATGTTCAAAGTACAACATATCTGAATTTGGGATAATATTGAGCTTAAACAACAGAGATACGAGCAAATGAATGTCAGAAACAGTACCTCAAAAAAATTAATTCCACTTTTTTTATTTCAGATGACGATATGATGACGTCATAATGTAATTATGGAAATAATGATACTTGAAACGTCATGTCCAATTTATATGCTTTTGTAATATGCAATAAAAACATAGGGTCACCTGACGTTTTAAAGAGCTATGGCGAAATAAACAAAGACATGTTTTTTCACTATATTTGCACATAGACGCGCACGCGAAATTTGAACTTTGACGCAAGTGCATTGCTTTGTTATTTGTAGGAATCGATTAGAAATCAATGGATATTGTTGCTCAAAGTATCAGGAATCCAAATCTGTCAAAAAAAGTGTATTTTCATGTTGCTGACGCGCTGTGCGCGCGAAAATGCGCGGACGGACACGCACGCGCAAAATTGTTTGAAACGCATAAAATTGTCTGAAACTTCGAGATTTCCCATTGGAAAGTTGTTTTGAGCCTTTTAAAATTTTGACGCGCGCTTACGCGCACTTAATGATGTCCTAGGTAATTAGCATCAAAAGAAGTAAGATAGAACGTGACCTGAACTTTATGTCCACAAAAAATGATACAGAAATGACCTTTAGTTATGAAGTTATGATCGATCATGTAACATGGTCCAAAAATCACAAAATGGCGCCTAGACGACGTCATAGATATGTTACTGTCATGAAAACCTTATTGTGGCTAGATATTGTCATGAGACATGTTCCCTGAAAATGTCATGTTATTCCGTAATGTCATTCTTGAGATATTGATGACACAAAATTGTCCAGAAAGAAAGAAGAATAAAAAGAAATAAAGAGAGATTTTGACAATCACAATAGGTGATACGCTGATAGCGTATCACCTAATAACAATGGGACTTATAATATATATTGCTCAAAATCCACTCTGTAGACTGCTCAAGGCATGTATAATATAATATACTATTACCTAAGTCACCATTGGCCTACATTATATCCCCAACCAGCACTAATATTGCTCACTCTTCACTACCTTGGGAGCATTTGATAAGTAGTACAAATCAAAGTATCATACAAAATTCATGAATGAATGAATAAATGAATGAATTATCCGTCGCAATAGCAATCATTGTGCATGTTCACAAGCAAGGATATACCAGAAAAAAAAACAGCAACAACAACCATAAATGCTAGTCGAGTCTGACCCGTTGCAATTCAGGTAGTTACAAAGTATTTTCCTTACTCTTTACTGCTCAGTATGTGTCTCGATGAGTTAAGTACAAATCGATATGATATATAATGAGCGAAACACTACACTTACTCTGCAGTGATGATGACAAAAATAAAGTATAGCCTGAGGAAAGTTTGCGGAAAAGAAAATAATATGCATTTTCCCAGCCTGGTCTAATCCTTGTGACGTCTGCCCTGAAAAAGAAAGTTTGGGACATAAAGAAAAACACTCTCAGCACACGTGCGGCATGAAGAAAATTATACAGATTTTCTATCATGTGGAAGAGCACTTGACTTAGGCTCCTTCAAAAGACCAGAGACAACGCTATCCTTTCCATATCATCAAGTCAGTAAAGGGCTTTTTACACTTGCAAATTTTTGCTTAGTCCCGTACCAACGGTGGGGCTAAGGGGGGGGGGGGCTTAGCCCCACCGTTGGTACCGGACTTCCCTTAGCCCACTTTCTGTTTACACTTGTTTTTGCGAAAGTGGGCTAGCCCCACCGATAATCCCGTACTATCTGGCCCTGCAAAATAGCAGGGTTAGCACCGCAATTGCGGTGCCAAGCACACGAGTGTAAACAGAACGAAAAAATAATCGGGGGCTAAGCGACGGAGACGAAGTCCGACCCCCCACTGACCAATCAGAAACGAGGTAATCAAGTGCTGCCCGTGCGTGCGTGTACTTGTACAGTGCACAGCGTAATCATGAATATTCATGTGGTTTGGAAAGTACGGGGCTAAGAAATACGAGTGTAAAAAGGTCAGTTTTCTCCTTAGCCCAGGACAAGAGCTTAGTACGGGATTTATTGGCGAGTGTAAAACGGTGAAAAAAAATTGGTACAGGACTAACGATAGTCCTGGGTCAGAGAAAGTACGGGATTAAGAAACACAAGTGTAAGAAGGGCTTAACAAGGTCGAAAAAAACAAACATTCATACCTCATAAAAGGGAGATTTGTTGGATCCCTGTTTATATTCTAACAACATCGTTTCACTATCGTGACATCGCTGATTAGCTGATTATGGTAAGCTTTCTTATCGAGCAATGACGGCACCAAATTTAACCAAAAACCTAAAAGAATTCATTCATTCATTCATTCATGCATGCATTCATTCATTCATTCATTCATTCATTTATTCATTCATTCATTCATTCATTCATTCATTCATTCATTCATTCATTTGTTCATTCATTCATTCGTTCATTCATTCATTCATTCATTCTTTCATTCATTCACTCATTCATCTTTGTTGGACTATGTCAGACATAGAAATTTGGCATTGACATTAGGTATTGTACCAAAATAATCATGGCAATACAAATACAATTCAATCTGTAAAATAAATAAATGTATTCATCAGCGATGGACATCAGCTCCTTTGCATGTTTTGATAATGGAGAAAACATGATTTTTTTGAACAGACGACCTGTTTTGCGTTCAGCACTATATATAGTATGATTCATTTTCATTTCATTTATTTCATTTCCATCAACCAAAAATACCATTGTAGTAAGACATTTTGAAACACATGAATATGCAAAATCAATACAACGTTGTAAGGAGGGAAAATACAATGAAAAGGAGTGCAATAAATGTTGTTTACTTTTATACCAATACCATGATGTTGGAAATGGGGGAAACTGCAAAAAAAAAGTGTAGAGCTCGTGTTTTGCAGATTCCTCAAGAAAATGACTTCTCTCTGAATCAATCATTTTTTTTCTTATTTGAAGACACATGAAAGAATGCAAGAATGCTCTCTCTCACACACACACACACAAACACACACACACACACACACATTTATTAAATGTATTTAAATGACTCATACTGTATTTTTTCTCGCGGTAACAACTTTGCACTGTGAGATTACGAAATATTCGGGTCAGGTATCCCAACTGTGAAAATTGGCATTTTATTGATGTAACTTTATTCTGACCTTCATCTAACACATCTCCTGCCATACAGGCATGACAGGAGGTCTCTCTTATATCTCCCTGCTCTTATAGCATTTAATGAGTTCACTTACACTTTCTTCCATTTCTATATTCTGCCAAAATAGTGATATCTATTCTTCCCCTCTCGGTCATTCTCTACATGCCCATCTTGCACTACCACTGTAATTTCTCTCCTTCTCTCTCTTTCTTTGTGTGTATATTATGTGAATTTAGGTATACTATTCCACCTCTCTCTCTCTCTCTCTCTCTCTCTCCTTAGAAAGTGTATATATCTACTCCACTTCTCTACCTTTCTCTCCCTCTCTATCTCTCACTCTTCCTCCAAATCTCTTTCTCTTTCTTACTCCCGTACATAATATTTATCCGTAAGACTCTCGGGACATCATTAGCCAGAATGGAGAGAATATGCCGCCTTCTTAAGAGTACAGTAGACGCGAGTTTGGGGAAAAGTCCCGTCTTACACGCTGAGCGACCATCGTTTGTGATGGTCCAAAGCCGTGCCGGGGTGACTTCCAGAAATCACTCCGCTTTAAAGCAGCCGTTTACACACCGAGAAAAAAAAATGGGTGTTTCGTAAAAAGAAAAAAATCTTAGGCTCCAGTTACATAATGCTCTGCGTCCGGTGTTACGTCCAAAAAAGTCGTTCTTTCTGCGGACTCCCGCGGATCCTTTGCCATCACCAGAAAATTTGTACAAAACATAAGGGGAAAAATGCGGGCGATACTGACAGATACGACCAGATGCGAATACTTGCGTCCACTTGCGAATATTTTTTTAATAGTTCTGAACACTTGCGGAGAGTTGCCTTTTCGGATGGTTACGGATAGTTACAGATTGTTATAAAGATTGTTATAAATAATATGGTTTTCTCTGATGACGGCAGGGTTATCACATATTGGACTGTCTTACATTCTACACTGGGCAAACTGAAATTGAATTACGTACAAGTTGTGAAAAATTTTGTATTCCTTTAATATGCTTTGAAGTAATAAAATATATATGTTTATGAAATTTTGAACTTGAAGTTTGAATTGTATTTGTGCAACTCATATATGAATAATCATTATAAATGTAAAGAATACATAACAAAATTATACCACAAATAAAATACAATAAATTATAGATCGATAAGTTAAACATTAAATGGAGTAAGAAAATATTACTTATCCTACAGTCATGGAATATAGACAAACTGTGGTTACGCTGTCGTTGTGCAGCGATATTCATGACTTACTGGGTTATGTTATGGAGATTTTTATAATAAACTAGTGCCTATTAAATTTCCAGAAAAAAAAAAGACATTAGGACTCTCAAACACCCCTCCCACACCCAAGTACAATATTCAAAAAATGTAATACACATTCCATGGAGCGTAAAGTGGGTAAGACTATAGAGAAATACCAAATTCGCTCTCATTTTATATAGTTTATCGCCGTCCCACACCTTCCACGGCCAGAAAGGTGAATAGAATGCTGTCACCCCATCCCCTACCCAAAATATTGATGATATATATGATGATTGACCATGCGGTTCTGCCTCTCCATCGCTCCGACTGTGTTGCAGCATTCCTTCAGGTAAAGGCGCTGCAGCTTGGCAACACGAGTTGTGCGGCTTCCCATGAGTCTCTGTGTTCCATTGCGAGTGGAAAACGGAAAACGTCGAAGGACGTAATCGTCCGTAGCATCCGTAACTGTCCGCAAATATCCGTCAGCGGACGAAACTGTTGTGATACGTTATATAACTTGCGGTTAATTTCGGATACTTACGGTGGACGTACACGAACGCAAACGGACGGGAGGTAACAGTTTTTTGCGGATGGTATGCATCCAAGCTACGGGTAGTTACGCTCAGTTACGGATAGTTACGTTTGGTTACGGTTACTTACGTAAGTCTGCATCCGTGGAGTTCCTGCGCGAAATTTTGAAATGTCCTGTGCGAAATTTTGAACATTTCAAAATTTCGCAGACTTGGCGCCGTCATTTTGCGTTTCTTTACGGATGAGTTACGCTTCTTTACGAATGCCACGCTGCGTCCCCCTGCGTCCACTCATCCGTATCTATCCGCGGCGGACGTAACCCATCGTAAAGCACTGTGTGACTGGGGCATTACAGTGAACTTTCATAAGAAGGTATTTGACTTGAGTTAAAAAAAAATGATCTATTTTTTCTAATCCTTCTAGAGTCTCATGATCTATCAACGATGACTCCTAAGGTTTAAGCTGAAGCCCCATCTCAATCAAATCTACACCATTCATTTAATTCTCCTTGTAGATGAAAGGTAAAACCCATATGTCCCTCTATGAGCACTCAATTGGCATCTTGAATGCCAGCTTTTGCGTCAGTTTTGCGCACAAAGCACGAAAGCACACCCAGTGCTTAAGGTTAATCTTTTCGAGTAGCATGATCTATTTATTAATAGCAATAATGACTCGAGAAGTAGAAGCCCCATCTCAACCATGTCAACCAAAACTACCATCCTTTTAATTCTCTTTGTAGATGAAAGGTAAAATCCATATGATTTAAAGGACTTCCCTCTAAGAGTCCTTAATTTACATCTTGAATGTCACCTTTTGCGTCAGTTTTGCGCACAACGAACGAAAACACACCCCGTGCTTGCACGCGATAAGGCAATTTTGAACTGGTTTTTTAGATTGACTAGTGATAACGTGTATATGGTATCGGTGCACAATAACGTAGCAACGACAACATTTTTTACCTTATTTACGTCGATGTAGGGCAATTTGTCAATCAGTTGCAACATTTTGAAGGTTATGTCAACCTTCACAAACGTGCCGAAGAGAGGTTCCAACTCCATGACAAGAGTTGAAGACAAAAAAACAAACAAACAAAACAAAACAAAACAAAACAGAAATCACTCCTGGATCATGTCGACCAACAAATAAGGTAATGGTGAAAACTTTAATTTTGACTTTAGAAAGTTATATGATTGTATGGCTTCTAAAAAGTCTGACGTGCTTTTGCAACTTTGCTAGGACATTATGTACACAATAAAAACAAAAGCAATGTGTATAAACATACATACACAATCATGTTACGGAAATGGTGCTTGTAGTCCATGGGCCAAGACCCGAAAAATGGGTTGTTGGTACCATCTGAGGTGGCACAACCTTTTTGGTGTCATTTTGTTTGTCGGGCATAGATATGCTTATCAAGCTATGATAGCATTCCCAAATGAGTAGCTTAGTCATAATAAATGTATTTTTAACCAATTTGGTCTCGTATTTATATCCCTATACTTCTGAATCGAAACTAAACCGCTATACAAAGAAGAGCACTGCCTTCTGTATGTCCACAGCTGTTCTGTTGTAAACGCGGTGCGCTTAGTCTTTATTCAAGGCAGCGAAGGGAATATCCAAAGGGTTATGATGTCCACAGCTGTCACGCGGCGTGCTTAGTTCTTTATCTAGACCAATGTACCGTTATCATATCTAAAGTTCCTCATAAAAGGGATTATCTATACTGTTTTTATACTACCCTATCAACAAATACATCAGTTTTAAACAAAAATCACTCTGTTCATTTACAATATCATTCATTATAATGTATCGTAGTGTACCGGTACATTGTTTTTGCATTATCTTATATTGTTGGAGGGAAATAAAGCGACATTGGCGTGATATCAGCGTGTTCACCGTAGCGTTTTCACCGGAAAATGATAAATGATTGAAAAATACGGTAAAATTCACTAGGAATTGCTTTTTTTGTTGTTGTTGTTTTTAGATAAAAGGATATACACTGTATCATACGCTTTGGATATTTCCTTCGCCGTCTAGAATATAGACTAAGCGCTGTGGACATCATAACCTTTGGATATTCCCTTCGCTGTCTTGAATAAAGACTAAGCGCACCGCGTTTACAACAGAACACCTGTGAACATACCATAGAGCTGCATTTTACAGATAGAACATACAGAAGACAGTGCTCTTCTTTGTATGGCGGTTAGTTTCAATTCAGAAGTATAGGGATATAACAACGAGACCAAATTGGTTAAAAATTCATTTACTATGACTAAGCTACTCATTTGGAAATGCTATCATAGCTTGATAAGTATATCTATGCCCGACAAACAAAATGACACCAAAAAGGTTTTGCCACCTCAGATGGTACCAATATCTGGCCTGGCCCATGGACTATTGTTGTTGGGGCCCAAATCAAGATTATACAAAATACAGTTGTTAAATAGCATATTGTGCAAAAATGACAAGAAAACAAAAAAAGTACACAAAAAAAAACTTATCAGTCCTACACTATACACACACACCACGTTCTTATCACACACACAGCGCACACCCAGCACACTCATTCAGTAACAATGTCAGGATCAAAGAAGTGAAGAGTAGAAGAAATTTGGTAGCAAGCAGTCTACTCAGTTACGGATAACAGCTTCTTAAAATTATATTGTTTGAATAATGTTCTGAAGCGATAAAGTGTAGTGCTAGACTTGAGATCTGAACTAATTGAATTCCATTCATTTACACCTGTAAAACGAATTGAATGAATTCTAACTGTTAAACGGGTTAATGGCATTCTCAGGCTATATCTTTCCCGAGTAGAATAATCATGAAAACACAAATTACATTTAAACATATCATGAAACAAAATTGGGAGAATACCTTTATGATACTTAAACATAAACACTGATATATTAAATCGAACAAGTTCATAAATGGGTAGAATTTTTAACTTGACAAAGATTGGCAAACTTGAACTGCGAGAATTGCTCTCGGAAATCAATCTTATCGCACGCTTTTGTAACATAATATTTCTCAACATGAGTTTTATATGTCTTACCCCATATTTTATTACAATAATTAAAATATGGTAATAGTATTGCATTGTATGTATGTATGTATATATATATATATATATATATATATATATATATATATATAATAAAATTTTTCTAGGTACAAAATATACCAATTTGGATAACACTCCAACGCATTTTGATATTCTCGAAGATATGTTTTCTAAGTGGTGCTTCTACTCAAGAGACTCATGAATAGAAATACCAAGAAAATTTATAATTTGAGTTCTTTCAATCATAAGCATGTTCATGAAACGGTCTGATATAACTTAAAGTAATGTATAGGTTTAGCAGTGATAGGGAAATGTGATACTTACCTTACATATCACGTCGATAGTAAAACACAAACATGAAGAAATAATTACACTTATATTTTCATATCTTCCGACAAAGAAAATAGAATTTTAGTACTCAAGTTCTCATAAAATATAAACTTCCTCATCTGCGGTAAATTGGATTTGGTTTTCATCAGAGGTCATAAAAATACTTCATCATGGTGCACAAAGAAAAAAAAAACGTATAGACATACACACAAAAAAAAACCCCACACACGAACGATATCAAGTGAAAAATGCTACAATTTTATTTGATTGCGTAGTTATCTTAGGAGACAGTGGCGTAACTACGGGGGGGGGGGCATGGGATGAAATGACTCCAACTTCACTCTAAATTCAGTATTTTCCGTTATTCACTCCTTCAAGAATGAACATTTTCACTTGAATTTTTTTTTAGAGAGAAATACAGGCAGAGCAGAAAATTTTCGATTGTAGAGAAGAGCTTTCATTTCGATGCACATATTTGCTGACAGGCTCTATTCGTGTTTTTTTTTTTAATGTACCAAAGTGATCAGCCAAAAAAATTGAGCCATTTATGTGATCCTTTTTGATACCCGGCTTTTCAACTATTTATAGTGAGACAATGAATGGCCCTTTTGTGAAATGAGAGAGCATACAATTCCAAGAGGAATTCAAAGTTGATTGGATGAAAATCGGTTCCGAAAGGACAAAGATATCCGTACAGAGGTCATTTAAAGGTGGAACCCACCTTTTTAAAAATCACTTTGTTTTTTTTTTTTTATATCTCAGCCATTTTAACACCGATTTCCATCTACCGTTCGTTTACCTCCCCCCCCCCAAAAAAAAAAAAGTCAATCTGAAAACAAAAGCAAAGTACGTACCAATGAAATGTCCCATGATTTGTTATGTTATCTGGGCATGGTACACTCCCACGTAGGTCTCGGTTTCAATAAGAATCCATTACAAATGAAGACTTGTTTGACTGAAACTTACTACCGTGGCGGGAAGACTTTAACCCCATAAAAGCCCAAGCTATTTTGACCCCTTCCAGGTGCAAGGACATGAGAAGATAAGTTGAAACAAAAACAGAAGGAGGAGCCTTTATGTATAGAACCATGGGTTATTATGATTCACACTTTAACACAACTGGCTCATTATGATCATATACTGTTCGGCATGTATAAACTCAAAACAAAATATACCACATCATTCTGCCCACGCCTCCATCACTTCGCTATCACTCCATCATCACTAGATGCCAAAATACAGCACAACAATGTTATATTTTCAATGTCACATGTTTTTATCACTATAGTTATCAGTACAATGTCACGATATACATATATGCAAGGTCACATATCTCTATTTTGTAAAAGAGTTGATTTTAAGAGCGACACCAATTCTGGAACATCAATCTTAAAATCACTATTTTCTGTGTACTGAAGAAAAAAAAACACCACCCCTAACATTTACCTATGCGACTTACACGGCATCTTATTCCTGCATGTTTACGAAAAACAAAGTAAAAAGCGTTATAGGAAAACTAGTTGATGGAAAATAACAATGAGCTAGTGCGTGCTGTCTCTCTGAATAGCATTCATCAGTGAGCACTTTGTTATGAACTTCACGTGAAGAGGAAAGCGACAGAACAAAAATCTTTCCATTTATCTTTAGGACCTTCCGAATCCTACATACCATATTCCCATGACGTTCAGCCAAGGATCTCAACTGACATAGATACAACATTATAATCCCTTCATTAATTTTGTCAGGCATCCAAGAATACATCCTAATACAAGTAATCAATGTATAGCAGAACGTGGTGATTCGCGGATTATCACGTCGTTGCGTCCATATACCGTGTCCATCTTTTGATGGTCGGTGAGCCGAAAATCCCCGCCCTGATGAGCGGCGGTTCACTCCCCGGCACTCCGTGGACCGCAGCTTGTCAACCCTTCGATGTTGATTCGCGGCGTGAGGTCGACGGATGATGATACGCGACTATTTAGTTTACACGATGTTGTTACCTGTACTCATTAAGAGGAGTTTGGAGCAAACGGGAGGGGGTGGGGGAGAGAGATTGGACCAGAGAAGAAAGGATGAGAATTATAGAAGAAAAAGAAGATGATGATGACGATGACAGAAGATTATGAAGCAGAAGACTGTTTGTTTGTTTGTTTTTTAATTCTGTATTATCATTAATCATCAATAATTATACATACGTACATAAAGTTATATAAACTACAAAAGAATCATGAGGAATACAGTTCTCTTACGAAGACAAAATGGTATGAAGTAACAGTAAAAACACTCACATATTATACTCCGCTAGTAGTGCATTACAAAGTTACAGGGCATATTTAACATAAATCAGATCATAAGTATAAGTAGTATTCTGCGAAGGTAAGTTTTTGACTATGAAGATGAAGGAATTAATCGAAGTTAACAGAATAGAAGGGGAATGGCTCATTAAGATACTTATTTAACTCGTTCGAAATAATCACGAACATTATGAAACGAAAGGAATGACAAATTGAAAAAATTATGACAATGAGTATGGCACTGATATCTATCATAATCATTACATAATTTGTAATGATGATAAGAGTATAAAAAGTGTAATGTCCTTTTTATGATAGTTATGGCTACGAGAGTATGATGACAGAGCAGATGAGTTGAAATTAAGCATTATACAGTGGTTCCAAGTTGGCGCATCGTTTGGAAACAAGCAAGTTTTTCAGCGAAAACTATTGAAGATCCTCACGTATACCCGTAAAGTAAATTTTCTTTAAATTGTCAATATTTGCATTGGTCAGATAGCTCTCAACTCTCTCTCGCTTTTCCTTTATAAATTTATTTGCTGTTCCTCTTCTTCCTTCTCCTCCTTCTCCTCCTCCTCCTTCTCCTCCTCGTCACCCCCTTCTTTATCCTCCTCCCCATCTTCCTCATCTCTTGTGGTTATCACGTGACCGCATGGTCATTAGTGTCATGCCCCATTACTCACGAAAGCAAACATCTTGTAAGATCCCCGTTGATTCGTGTCTGTATTCATTGGACGCAGGGTTTGACTGGCAGCATGCATGCCCGCCGTGTTCGTCCGACTAAACATTGAAATGCCGTCGACTCGAAGTCGCCGCACGCATGAGGCGGGGCCAGCGCTCTCGCGACGTAATTGGCGCGTAGCCCTGGTAGACGGCTGTACCAGCATGTGTGTGCTGTGTACTCACCTTCAGCTATGTGAGCGTTCACCAGCTTGTATTTATCTCTGCTCCTTCTCCCCTCCCCCTCCTCTCTCAAGCAACATCAGACAATTTAACATAAAAAGAAAACAACCAACAACAACAACAACACTAGCAACAATAATAAACTCACACACCCCAGTGGGAGGATGGAACAAGAAAATGCAACTCATGTTTATTGTTCATAAAAAAGGAAAAACATGATGAGAGATAAGAAGAAATCCAGTCACATCAGCAAAAACTTGTCTACAACTAAGAGAATGTCAAAGACGTTTGTATCAATAACAACAACAACAAAACCCCAACCCAACTCGATAACAAGAAGGAGGTGATATTAGTTTGATGTCGATTAAATACAGCGTAAACTTCTATCTATGAACAGTTCCCTATATCTACATGAGATATGAAATGACCAGACAAGAGACAACAGCCTCTGTTGAGGAGTAGGACCTATTATACTTAAGCACATTATAGAGGAGGATTTTTCTTTAATCTATATGATTATGTCATACTTTTAGTGAGTCTTCTCAAAGCTATATAATTAGAATTATATACTATGAGTGAGTGCGGGGCCTGCATTGGAGAATTTTGTCCAAACATGATATTGAAATCCAACTACATAAATTTATCCACTGTAAGTATACGATCAATTGAATACATAAATAGATAAAGACTTTTTTTACATATATGTATATATACATACATATATATACATATATATGTAATATATGTATATATATATATGTATATATGTATACATATATGTGTAATATATGTATATATATATATATATATATATATATATGTATGTATATATTTATATTCACATGATAAGTATAATATGTAAGGCCTTTAATTCTCCTACTTCTGCACACCCTGGTGCGCTTTTCCCGTAACATAATTGTTTCAATTTTTTATCAAAAGTATGATATCAATTGACATTAGTCTAGATTATATCACTTCTTTTTCAGATGAGTTATAGTCTATGGTAAGGTATACATCTACAGTTACTATTCGCCTATACTTATTGCGGAAATGTACCAATCATAGTTATGAAAATAATGTATATGGCCTTAAAACAAGAAATTAAAATTTGATACAGGCAATCACACTGGTAGTGGTTGTGTATGATTAAAAGAAAATATTCTGGAGGGAGGCTGACTAATGACGTAAAATTGTAAGCAATCTTAGACGTTTATATCGTATATTGAAAGATAGTCATGTTGAATTATGCGGTCGTGGTAGGCATGAGCAAACGTTATAGGGCCTATAATACTTAAGGTAGATTTGGGGTAACTGTGTAGTCGTGCTGAAGCAAATCCCTATCATGTCGTCTCTCAGAATTGGGGTGTATAAAAAACAAATACACCCACATCCTTGGGTAAGATATCAAAGAAAAAAAATACATCCGCCGAAGGAGCGATATGTTTAAAATTCACTTTCGCTGCATGCAATCCAAGTACGACACAGATTAAGATTGGGCGAGTTGTTGTGATGTGGGAGTGAGTCGGTCGGCCGGTGATGATGTCAACTCGGCTTCCGTACACCCGGCCCTATGGCTTCATTAGCGGTCTTTCTGCTTTCCAACGCACCTGGGATTTCCAGAAAGAGCAAAGCGAGGCGAAGCCAAGCGTCTGAAACAATGGAGCCCAGCCGATAATTGGGTCCCTTGGTATATGTTTGTCCGCCTCACCATCCACGCGGGCTACTACCATGACTACCGCTTAGTCCCGTCTGTATTTTCTGACTCCTTGAGATCATGGAAACCAAGGACCCCGAAATAAGTAGAAACTCGCTGGTAAAGGAAGAGATTATGAGATGGAGAAAGCATGTTTTGAAGGAAATCTATAAGATTGTTATGTCTTATTATCATTAAGATGTACAGAAATGTGGCATGGCATATTCACACTGTTCAAGCAATACCTGTGTTTTGGCTTTTTTTGTTGTTGTTGTTTTTCACATCTTTTTCTTCTCGCTCTTTGCCTCATAAATCTTTTTACTGTACATGTTATAGAATACAATACACGACGAAGTTAATGTACATTGAAATGGACTCTTTCACTGAGAAGCTAGAAAGTAAAATCATTTAGTGTCTGTCAAGTGTTTTATGCCTGCAAGACACTTTACGACGAAGTGATTTTTTGTTTCTCTCATTGATGTAGGAGAATCTAAGAGTGTGAGAGAAACCATACGCAACTATACGAGATATTGTGTTATTTGTTATGCAAGAATTACATATCGACTCTATACTCTGTTACCCAACGTCCATTCGATGGACGAAATAGATGCACTCCGCTGTCATCTTAATTTATTCATTTTGCATTTCCAACTTGTCCAACAGAAACATACTTATCGTTTTGCCAAAGTGCATGAATTATGTGCAATAAAGTACACTACTTTGCAAAATGACTGTGTAGTATGTCAAAATTATGAATATATTTATAAATCAGATGCACATTCAGTTTGGAGCTCTTCACGACAAGTATTTTCTTCAAAAAGCACTAATAGCCAGGTCTGGAGGTTACCGAAGCTTGTTACCCGTTAATGCACGTAGTGACTAATAACTGCAAAGTTGTATAGAAAGCAAAGCAGCTTAGTTTTAATGACCGTTTCCCCTTTTTTCACCAAAATAATTATCGAAATCATACCAAACTAATATACATTGTTGTTCCTGACAGACAGAACCTTGCCCAAGGCTTGCCTGACAAAGCAACAAGCAATGCGAGCCCAATTCTCAATGGGGAAGCGTCCGAGAGCCTGGCTATACCACGACAGTTTCTTTCTTTTCTTTTTATTCTCCGTTGCTGTTCTCAAAATGTAAACTTTCTCAGAGCTTTTTATTTTAAATGAAGGAAAGCTTGGGATACGATACAGCTTTGATGCTACTTTTCCATTTCATTTAGCATAACTGATAATAGGCCTATGTCTTTCAACTTTCGGAATCGCAACCGTAACTTCATGTTCGGATTAGCGAACCTTTGGAAAAACGAACCATATTATTTCTATTTTCGGATTGACGGACCTTCGGAGTTCAGAATAATGATGAACCTTATTTCATTTTCGGAAAAACGGACCTTCGAAAAACGAACCTTCAGAATAACGCTATAACCACAGACATTCAGATTAAGCAACATCTAGGTATGTGTAGTTATATTGGACTTTGTATGTTTCGGAATAATGACCATCACCCATGTACGCATCGCTTGCTGCTCTTTAAGAATAAAAGGTGGGGTGCACTGTCTATGAATATGCCGCATTCAGGAAAACACAAAAGTAAGTGTGTGCGTGGGGGGGGGGGCAGTATGATAAAAGGAAATACAAGACTTCAGAGAAGTTGACAAAACAGAAACAAGGGATATTTTTATTGAGCAAAAAATGCTTGGGGCCAGTCAGAAAGAGACACTGACTGTGTGTATGAGTGCATGGGGCAAAGTGTATAGAATACACGAACTGCTTCTGATGATGAGTCTCGGATGAGATTCGTTATAATGGCTTTTAAGAGAATTCTTTCTTCAGTTTGAAGTTATGAAACTTATGCAGCCCATTTTTATTTTATTATCCAGGGATTACCGGAATAAAGGGCCCCTGGAGACAAAAACTTATTTTGCAAAAATCATGTGTGTAAAAAGTAAATGATATTCTAACTATACCTTAGTAAAGAATAAGCGCTTGAAAAGACCCTGCACTTCAGAGTCTTTTTTCTCAGTTCACACTTTTCCAGAGTATGTATTTTCTTTTCAGTTCTAAGGTAAGTAAATGGAGTCCATTTGAATTGCGTTATACATCATTTTAGAGCTTTTAAAGGCTGCCTTTTACTAAAAATTCTTGTTTGGCGACTTTTTGTCGGTTTTGTGATGCAGGATCACATAATGACAATAAGTGACGTGTTGGGTATTTATGCATGGATTTGTTTTGTTGTTTCTTTTTTTAATAGAGAAGACCTATCAAAAACTTGTGGTAAAACACTATTGTTCAATCTATACATAAATTGATGCAACTGAAATAAGTATAAATCATCAAAATGTGTTTAAAAAAATAAATAAATGATTGCATTGTGCCACATGAACTCTTAGTGGAAACAGAATGAAGTTATAAATTCGGTCCGACAAGACCAACGTCATTATGACGTAGGCTATTATTGAGCGTAAAGTGATTTCCTCTTAAACATCCACTCCATAGGCCTATACGGTTACAGCTTGTTATTCCGAAGGCTCTTCAGTCCGAAGATTCGTTATTCCGAAGGTTCGTTTTCCCGAATTTCATTTTCGGATTAACAATTCTTCGGAATGACGAACCTTCGGAATAACGCCACATAATGTTCGGATTAACGAACCCTTTTTCATTTTCGGATTAACGAACCTCTAGGTATATTTCGGATTAACGAACCTTAGGATTAATAACGAACCTTCGGGATATCGAACCTTCGGAATAACGAACAGCACCCGGCCTATACACTCTAAAAACGAAATAGTAAATCAACATTGTCATGCTGTCACTTCTCCAAACATTTTGTAAATGATGAAGTCAATACTTAAAATGTTTGATTTACCATTTCCTTGATGGTATAGAGTTCAACATTTTTGAGTGTTGAATTTAACATTATGTAATAAAATAAACGTGTTTGAGTATTAAAGTCAACATTTTACAAAAAGTTGGAAGGGGTGCCATCATGTTACAAAAAGTTGATATAACATTTCATTTTTTTAAAGATTGTAATGCATTATGCAATATCCAGGCTGGAAGCATTTTCGTCGCATACTAGGGGTGGAATCTGTCAGTCTGTAGTGAAATATCTTTATGATATTAAAGCTGTGTGGGTGAAACCTTTCAATGTTTCCAGGAAACCATAGCAGAGTGAAGCAAATCGATCTACGTAAACCTATAGCATAAAATGCTGAGTCTTCCAAGTAGTTGCGTATTACCTCTTCCAAATGTCAAAGTTCGTCGAAGGTTTACAACATCTGACAAAATGTAACTTTTATCAGGTAAAGTGCATAGTGCTGAGTAACTAACACTCAAATGGTATTATAAGGTGTAAATGATGATAATGGTTATGATATTACCGAGGATGTATTTGAGTGTATATTTTTCTGTCTCAGTTAGCCCGTGCTTTGATGACCAGTGCATATCGAATCGGAATTTGAATTAGATGTGTCAGTGAAAATATTCGCGTTTTTTTTTAATATATCTACATTATTTATCATACATCTCATGTTAAGACTGATAATGTTTTCTTTAGAGTTCTGAGGGACTGTTTGTTTTGGGCAGATTATTATGCCATTCGCAGACATAGGTTCCTACTTCTCCCGGACACATCTGCGTCATGTTCGAGTGGAGGAGAGGGATTCCGAAAGGACTTAAGTGAAACGCGGAAGACGTTTCAGTTTCAGTTTCAGTTTCAGTAAGTTTTATTTCTCCACTTCTCTTGTACATAACAGAAGATAAGTGTAACAATATCGAACACAAGTCATGAAAATATAAGCAAAACAACGGTGAATCTTTCGTGTAGGGCCTAAATATCATTGATTTTTTATTTTGGACTTGTGCGTGTACATGAAGTCTTAGGACCAGTTGATAATGATTATAGATAGATCAGTGCGATCAGACCGACTAAAGGGGGCGTCGCTGTGAAACAGTCCATGCAGTCCAACAAGTCACTCGCTACGTCTTGCCAAGAGGTGGCGCAGTTCTTACATTCATTCAGACCTATCCAATGTATAGTAGACGACCACAACAACAATATCATAAATCTACACGTATTTCAATGATATTTAGCACGGACATCAGTACTTCAGTATCATTGCAATAATGGAACTAAAAGGTATTGAAGACAATAATATCTTTTGATAATGATAACCCTTAGTCAGATAAAATTAATTCCTACGCAAGACGCCGGACCCACATCACAGAGTGAATTGCTGTAACCATTAATTTTTCATTCATTCATTCATTCATTTATTCATTCATTCATTCATTTATTTATTTATTTATTCATTCATTCATTCATTCATTCATTCATTCATTCATTCATTCATTCATTTATTCATTCATTTATTCATTCATTCATTCATTCATTCATTCATTCGTTCATTCATTCATTTATTTTTTCCATCTCCAGCAGAACTTCTTTATAATTTTTTTTTACACACTGAACGTAAGTACATATAATTATGTCAACATTACAAAAGCGATAAATTATGTTTATGGATAAACAAATGCTAAGGTGAAAAAAAAGGCACAAAAAGAGCATTCGAAGTTTAGAAAATGCAGGAGATGGGGAGTAATGCTGACGAAGCAATGCTTGTAGGGTGCATTCCCCCCAAACATAGTAAAACAATAAATACATATTATATCATTGATCTTATACTTTTAACCAAGGGGTAGGCCTATGATGTAATTGGCTACCTTCTGGTGGTAGTGGTGGTGGGGGGGGGGGGCTAAGGGCCTCATGCATGTTAATGGTACCCCTTTTTTCCGATTTTCTTTTTTTTTTCACAGACCCCCAAAAGTGGGTAGGAGGGGGGAGGGGCTGCAGCTCTGTCCTAGTACCCATCCCCTCCACAAACTCTACATGATAATATAGAGTGTACAGAGTTCCGTGATCCTCTCCCGCCAGGTTCCGCTGTCCCTCCTTCGGACCCCCATACCTCAGGGTATAATTCTGACAAAAGTCAGTCCGATTTGAACAGCCTACCTCAAAGATTAATCGATTCTACCTTCATCGGTATAATTAAAGGGATGATACAGTATTGGTGGAGATGAGAATTGGGCTTTTAAGTTTGTGCGAGATACCAATTAAGAATATATGTCCGGGCTACAGAGCATACCATTTTAAGAGGAATTCAAAGTTTATTTGATGAAAATTGGGTTTCGAATGACTGAAACATCCAAAAACAAAGTAAAACAAAGCGATCGTAATAAAGTGTGGGTCCCACACTTTATTAGAATCGCTCTATTTTGGGTATCTCAGCCATTTCAAAACCAATTTTCATGAAATAAACGTTGAATTTCTCATAGAATTACATGCTATTTCATATTTCATAAGATGTTTCTCATTATCTCACCAAATAATGTTAGAAACCTGAAATCAGGTCTCAACCAAAACTATATGATCCCTTTAAAGTAAAGCTGGATGATCAAATAAAGCTGGCGGTGCATGACCCGACCGCGTTTAGCCCTCCTTGACCAAAAAGTCCTAAACGTCCCAATCCCTTCCATCCACCGCACCGCCCGTGTCATAACCTGGCCAACAGCGCTTGGTCCGATGTACAATGTAGGCTACGAATATGAATACTTTACCAGTAGTTGAATGAATTCAGAGATCGATACATAAATACTCAAAACACAAATGCAAAAGTACATTAATGAGTAATCAAACGGGAAAAAAATACCTGAAGAGTATAACAAGGTAATGACTGCGTAACTTAATCAACGAATTTTTAAAGGTTCGGTTCGATCACTCCATTAGAAGAGGGAAGTTACCACTGAGCCGCCGCAGCTAGAGATGAAGCGCCCTCTATTAACAAAATCAGCACACTGAAACAGATGGGATGCATGCCATTAGCCAGCACGTCTAGCTAGTCGAGTCTCACGTGGCGTGGTTGCATGTTCACGACAGCACGTTCTTTTTGTAGCACGCGTCGTGTCCACGCGGAGGTACAGAGGAAGAGTTCTGTTGATTTTGGAACTGTATTTGCCGCATTTAGCTTTTAAATTCCATTACCGCTAATTTCAAAACCCCGTTCTATACTCTAGAACGTATTTTACCATGAATTTCCTCAGATAGCTGTAGATTTGAACGTTAGAATCGCGTGAGATATGGCTGAGGTTGTTCACCAGAACATCGAGGAAACGCTACCCGAGCTCGAACAGTTGCAACGGGTGGGACTGTTCTCTTCGTCCGAAATAAAGTGAGTGCACGTGCATGTTGCACCTCTGTAGTGTAGGTGGGGTATTTTTCCAGTCACTTGGATGTCGCTGTCTGTAGCCTGTAGTGTAGCCACTGTAGGGGTATATTAATTTACTCTTAAAAAAGGGGGCCGTACAGTACTATTCAGTCCGGGAAACCCGCTCATGAGGACCGCCCCCGCGTACGAGGATGGTCCCTCCTCATGAGGACCTCCCCCCTCCTCATGAGGCCCCCCGGGGAACGCCTCATGAGGCCCCCCCTTCACTTCTTATTCATCTCACATCTGACGTATAAATTGTCGCAACTTTGCACGGTGATTTTTTGTTACACACACATGTCCACTATCCATGATGAAAAGAAGAAAAAATCCTGTCTGTTTTTTTTTTTTTTAAATCGAGTTTTAATCACCCGATGCAGAGCGCCCATCAAAACACGGGCGCCAGCGCGTTCGCACAATGCAAGACTGCCGCACCTAGCGGCCTGATCCGACTAAATATTTTCGATGCTTTTTTCTGCGGCTCTCACCTCTCCGCGCACGAATCAGCCTCGTGAAGCTGAAGTTTGACATCTTTTTACACAAATTCGTAACGAGAAAAATTAAATCAGTACTAACCTGATCTTGTCCATATATTCCAAATTACTATTCCACACTGATAGAGTAGGTGGGTAGATGACATCCTCCAGTTTGTTAGCAAAATAATCACTTTGTAGGTATGACGAGTTCACTTTCTTCGTCAATTCCGCCCACGATTCCGCCGCCCGCTTACCGTTTGGGCGCTTTCTCTGGAATCATCCCGCGACGCGACGTACGTCGCATCACATCACGCATCCAGCACATACCAGTCTGGTACTTATATTATTAGTATGTGCTGGATGCGTGATGTATGCGACGTACGTCGCGTCGCGGGATGATTCCAGAAAAAGCGCCCAAACGGCGGAATCGTGGGCGGAATTGACGAAGAAAGTGAACTCGTCATACCTACAAAGTGATTATTTTGCTAACAAACTGGAGTATGTCATCTACCCACCTACTCTATCAGTGTGGAATAGTAATTTGGAATATATGGACAAGATCAGGTTAGTACTGATTTAATTTTTCTCGTTACGAATTTGTGGAAAAAAGATGTCAAACTTCAGCTTCACGAGGCTGATTCGTGCGCGCACGGAGAGGTGAGAGCCGCAGAAAAAAGCATCGAAAATATTTAGTCGGATCAGCTAGGCCGCTAGGTGCGGCAGTCTTGCATTGTGCGAACGCGCTGGCGCCCGTGTTTTGATGGGCGCTCTGCATCGGGTGATTAAAACTCGATTTAAAAAAAAAAAAAAACAGACAGGATTTTTTCTTCTTTTCATCATGGATAGTGGACATGTGTGTGTAACAAAAAATCACCGTGCAAAGTTGCGACAATTTATACGTCAGATGTGAGATGAATAAGAAGTGAAGGGGGGGCCTCATGAGGCGTTCCCCGGGGGGCCTCATGAGGAGGGGGGAGGTCCTCATGAGGAGGGACCATCCTCGTACGCGGGGGCGGTCCTCATGAGCGGGTTTCCCGGACTGTATTGTAGTTGAGGTGGGGATTCATGTTTTTTTTTTTCATTCCTAAGTGAGATAATGAGAAACCTCTTATGAAATATGAAAGAGCATGTATGATGTATGGTTGGGGCACCACCTATCGGCAGGGCACCTTCCCATCGGCACCCTGCGTATCACGGCTGTTTGCTTATAGCCGACTGTTCATGCTGTTAGAACGAAAAGGTACACGCGGGATTAAGTGTCATTAGCTATAAAGACAATAAAAACGAAACGAAAATCAAACTCAAACAAACCAAGCTAAAAATTACACATCCGCTCAGTAACGACGCATGGCTGTGAAATTCACGTGTATTACCTATGGCCTGTGAAATTCACGTATATTACCTATGCTGTGAAATTCACGTGTAACATATACTTATGGAGGGGAGGGGGTGCCAATCGCAAGTTTCCCTTTTTGGCTGCGCGAAGAAAACGGAACGCACGCACTAAAATTGCGCTATTTTAAAACGGAGATTCATAATCAACGAGACGGTCACGACATTCAAAACTGCAGTATTTATGACATATTTGAGGTAAGAATTAGGCGGATTTGTGTTATATTTTTAGAATAAACAAGCTACAGATCCTTAGGGTGACGATGCGTGGTACCCCCAACCGGCAACCCTACATGTAGATCTATTAAACAGTTGTTTGACTCTAACTTGTTAAATCTAATTTCAAGAAGGATTTAACATTTATTTGATAAAAATTGGTTTTCAAATGGCTGAGAGATCAAAAAAAGTGATGATTAGAATCTCTTTATTTCGCCTTGTTTTGGGATGTCTTGGTCATTTCAAAACCGATTTTCATCAAATAAACTTTTAATAGTTGGCCCTACCCCTTACTGCCTTAGAATTGCATGCTCTTTGACATCTCATAGAGTGGTTTCTGAATATCTCGCAAAATGTTACAAGCTAAATCCTCACCACTATTTACACACCCGTGGGATTGTACAGTGTTGGTTGGGACCTAATTTCAGGTTTCTAACATTTTTGGGTGAAATAATGAGAAACATCTTATGAAATATGAAAGAGCATGTAATTCTATTAGGAATTCAATGTTTATTTGATGAAAATTGGTTTTGAAATGGCTGAGATATCCAAAAAAGAGCGATTCTAAAGTGTAGGACCCACACTTTATTACGATCGCTTTGCTTTATCTGTTACTTTGTTTTTGGAGGTTTCTGTCATTCCAAACCCGATTTTCATCAAATAAACTTTGAATTCCTCTTAAAATGGTATGCTCTGTACTATATGATTATAATAAGTGTTTTCTTGGTATCTCGCAAAAAGTTAAAAGCCCAATTCTCATCTCCACCAATACTGTACTATCCCTTTAATGCACTTGTCAATGTAATGACTCACCCCACTACCCGCGGACATGGGTGCGTCATTTCCTCATTTGGTCCGTCAAATTTGTTACGCAGTACTCGAGCGGGAATATGAATGCCGTGGCGTGGTGTGTACCTACCTGCGCTGCAGCAGTATGCATCCACCGCACTAGCAATGGCCGCGCACACACAGCGCATTCTGCACACATGTGATTGTCATGTATGAATTGCATGCACAGAATACATACTATTGTACGGAATATCGTAGCAGCAGCGTGATGTACGGTGAATGACAATACGGTGCTTACATGGTAAGGGAAACTTGCCGAAACTTTTACAAATTATGTGTACGAACCAAAAGAAAATGAAATTGCTTGAATAAAACGTATGCAAAAATCGTTTCAGTATTTACGGGGGTGCGTCAAATGTACCGAGGATGTCCGTCAAAAAAGTGACCGAGGTGTGCGTCACTTTCAACGTGTTGTCCGTCAAAAAAGTGACTGTGGTGTCCGTCACTTGCAGCGTTATGTCCGTCAAAAAAGTGACTGTGGTGTCCGTCAAAAACCCCGTGTGGTCAGTCAAAAAATGACCATGACGCACCCATGTCCGGGGGTAGTGGGGTGCGTCATTACATTGACAAGTGCATAACCACTGTCCCTATTTCTGCTATGCGATATGGAGAATTGGGCGTAGCTCACCCGTCCGTCGCCCATCTCAACCACAAATCTCGACAATCACATCTAACGTTAGATTCTATATAGATTCCAATGATATCACTATCAGGATCTTTGGTTCTACTGTCCCAACACACGCAAATCACATCATTTCACACTCTGGCACTGTCGTTCATAATAATTAATATGAAGGTCCTTTGGTCCCCTCAAAAATCCATCCAAAATCCCAAACTTTGCCATCAAAAATGCAGAATCGGCGCAACTTACAAGTGTGTGTATTTACAGCGTGCGTGAATTGAGCCCAGTTTAAGACTTACAGGCCCGAATTCACAAAGGTGGTACAAATGAAACCATGGACAAAAACCATGGAGCGTCAAGTGTCGCGTGGAATATTTCTTTACGACGTGGACGAAATGTTCATTTAGTTACAAAATGTCATTTCGTTACAAAATAATCATTTCATCAACGAAATGACTGATTTTGTAACAAAATATTCCACGTGACACTTTGCGCTCCATGGTTTTTGTCCATGGTTTAAACCATGGTTTCATATGTACCACCTTCGTGAATTCGGGCCAATGAGTACGGGTCACCGAAAAAGGTGCTCAAAATCAAGAATACACTGTTCTCCAAGATATTTTGCTTCACAAGCTCGGAGTGTGATGGTTCGACCTCCTGTGCCAAGGTTCGACCATGCGCTAGTAGAGCATATATTATAGAAACCTAATCCTTATGAGTTTCTGCATGCAGCAGGCGGTCAAATTATGGGCGACCTGCGTTAGAAGTTCTATATGTCATGATGCGAGTTGGTGGAAAGAGGTGAAGTATGTAAGTAATTCCTGTGTTTTTTGTGCAATTTGGTAAATGGATTGAGATATCTAACAAAAGACAACAAAAGTGCATTAAGTCTAGTGCCATAAAGCATTGTCATGTGTTCTTCCTATGGTCCATAGCTTGTCCTCTGACCATGTGGTTTTGTTTCTTTTTTGTTGTTTTTTTTACAGAGCCATAGTGAAGAAAAGAACTGGACATGAGTACAGACTGGTCAGAATAAAGAAGAAAAAGGAGGATTTTCTTAGATACATCCAGGTGTGTTTAGTGTACATTAACTGATTGGTAGCATGATATTTGAAATAACATGTTATAAGTACTTTGCATTTCCTGCATCTCACTGTGAAGAATATGTTAGTACAAGTCTGATGTAATGCAATCTATAGGCACATCAGCAAGATGATTACAGTACTCAACTCAATGTATTGTACAGCTGTACAGTGCCCATGACCAACATGTCATATCTTTATTTGTCTTCATGTTCCCCTAGCTGTTATTCATCTCATTGTGTTATGTGTCTGTGTCTGTGTAGAGGTCTAGTAAATCTTTGGTATGATTCAGGGTTGCAGGGAGGTACAATAGAAGGTCCCATCCGATTCCCTGACTAGATACAAATTGTATACAGTGCACGTGACAGCCAGTGTTTGTTTGCGACTACATTTCATGTTTCACTGAACCTACATGTGTATGTAGGAAGAATCTACCAAAGGTGGACTTTGTACATACAGTTGTATGTATCTCATGTAGAACTACAATTTGTACATAGAAACATAGCAGAGCAGTGCAATGCCAATGTTCAAATGAAATTAGATTCATTTAGAGCTACAGTGTACATTGTAGAAAGTTTTTACAGCATGAATATCTGTAATCCTAGATGCCGACCTTTTTGAGATTGTAGTAGATAGTTATGTGTATTACATATTGTAAATAATTGGCCATGATCTATGTTTATGTCTCATTTTTCCCTCCAATAAGCAAGAAGGAATGATTCTTAAAATTGTATAGTGTAATGCTGCCAGATCACACTAATGATCACACTGCAGAGCTAGCTTGAGTGAAACTTGCAATTAAAAAATGTACGAGCACAGCTAAAATATATTTTGTGAGTACCTTACCTCCTTCAGTTTGCCTTATGATAATCAAGTGCATCACATTCACATTCTTGTTATGAATGTGTTTTCAAAGAAATTCAAATTTTTTTATTCTGTTGCTCTTTGCCTTTGATAGTATGAGATCAACCTCCTGGCATTGATCAAGAAGAGGAGAGAGGTAAGAAACATACAACTTGAATCTCGGCAGTCAGAACAGTTGAACCAGGCCCTTACTGAGTGAGAATGTCTTAGAAAAGAATATTCACTTTTAGGAGATGGGAGTGGAGAATTTCTGAAAGTAACAATTGCACATCGCTCTAGTATCATGGGATTTCATCAGATAATTGATAGTGCTAGATGTTAAAAACACAAGAAAACCTAAAAGATGGCAGTTTGCTTTGCAGCTTGGAGCAACTGAAAGTGAAGCATTTTAAAGGGTGTGTACAGTTCTGGTTGAGGTGAGGATTAATCTGTTAACGTTTTGCTAGTTATTCAGAAACCACTCTGAGATGTCAAAGAGCATGCAATTCTAAGGGGTATCAAAAGTTTATTCGATGAAAATCGGATTTGAAATGGCTGAGATATCAAAACACAAGGTGAAACAAAGAGATCCCAATAAAAGGTGTAACCTGTCGCCTCTTATTATTATCACTTTTTTGGATATCTCAGCCATTCTAAAACCAATTTTCATCAAATAAACGTTGAATCCTTCTTAAAATAACACGTTCTTTCATATTTCATAAGTGGTTTCTCATTATCTCACTTAGGAATGTTCAAAACATGAATCCCCACCTCAACCAGTACTGTGCAGTCCCTTTAGAAGTCGAGCTACAACCATCCAAAAATGAAGAATAAGAAATGCATGATTTTGTTGCTTACTTCACTCATGTTTGTACATGTAGGGCCATAGTTTGACACATTGGAATAGGAAGAAAGAACATACTTCTGGGCCAAACTATCAGTGTGTGTATGGTAGTGTTGATGTCTGGTCATAGAGCACTGTTGTGATGATTTGACCTTTTTTCCCCAGCTTATCGACAGATGCTGAGAATTTGTGACTTTTCTAAGCCAGTACAAATCTGAACAGATGCTCTGAAATGCTGGTTAGATTTGATTATTTCTCCAGGTATTAAGTAACAAGTGTAACATGCACAGACAGACATACATCATAAAGCGTCATTAAGGATATGGTTTGTCATTGTCGTACTATTCGTGTGGCCAGGTTTCCTGGTGACTTCCATTTTTCTTTTTTTTTTCTTTTTTTCTGTACAGCGCAACAATTACTTCCACAAGAGAGACGAGATTGAAAATGCCATCATCATGCGCATACACCGCTTGTTCAAAGTAAGTTTGAGTTCGCTTTGATTTACTTGTTACTTTTTTTCTTTTAACGTGCCAGTATAGTAGGAGGGATATTACAAGTTGTAGTGATAGTGATTAGCTGTGTCCTTATTCCAGTTGTTTGATTAGGGTTACAGTGCAACTCAGTTTGGCATTAACATTCTGTTGCGCATGTTTCATGTAATGAATGGTCAGGGTTGGTTAATTGTCTTACATCAAGTGGGAACCCCTCCACCCCAACGCCCTACTATTTTTGTAGGGGACTTTTTATCAGTTGGGTTCATGTTATTGTCCTGACATTATTATCATTTGTACTGGACCACAAGTTTTCAAGTAAAGCCTAAAAGGTGGTCTGAATGAAGATGCGCATCTAAACTATGTTATTCAATGATATTAGATAACTGATGAATCATTGGGGAAATTGCTGTATTGTAAGTGATTTTAACATACTGCAGGAAATAAGAGATGCTTGCTGTAGAGGGTTTGTTTCCCTTTCTTATTCTTCCAGCTGTTTTGTTAGGTGAAAAGAGGGATTTTGTGTTCATTTATGGCCTGTGGATAGTGACAGCTTTTACAATCATGTAGCTGTGCATTTTACTCAGCATAAACCACATTGTAGCTGACTGGTATCTTGAAATGGGTTCATTTACAATGGAGGACAGAATTTTTGTAATGTAAGGGAAAAAATAGAGGACATAATTTACATATTACATCCCCCTATATTACGTATTGCTTTTAAGCTGTTATTAGTTAAGATGTCTTTGATACCAGATTGAAAATATAGTATGTTAGTTGGGTAGACTGTGTTTATAAATGTTTACCACTTGACATCATTTGAATACCACTGTTTTCATCGTCTTTTTTTTCTTCTAAAAGCGGGCACGTTTAAAGTTTCAGATGGACGTGAAGGTGTGGCTCACTCACCTGCAGTTCTGCAAGAAATGGGTGAGTGTCTCAAGAGGAGTCTGATTTCTGTGGTATACAGAAAATAATTGCGAGGAAAAAATTGTCTGTTTAATCCATTTACCATTCATAGCCCTGATAATAGTCTGCATGAAAAATCACACTTAAATTTTCAACTTATCTGACATGGAAAATTTCAGTGTCACGCTTCCAGTAGCCTGTAAGATACAGCATGAAATTTAAATATGGATGTACTGTCAATTTATGACAACAGATTCAATGTTGTCTTTTTTGTGTGTGTGATGTATGCAATTATAAAGATGCTTATCATTAATGCATGAGACATCCACTCGTTAGCTCGAAACAGCGCAGAGTCCTTTTTGCAGTGACGTGTGTTTCAGTATCAACATTTCCCAAGAACGCCAAAACAATATTGTATGGTACTTAACCCGTTGAGGACGGTTTGATTTTGCTACAACACGCATTTCCCATAGACACCTGCCCGAGGATACTCAGGATTCGTCCTCAACGGGTTAAAAGTCCTCTTTAGAGAACAGCTATTGAAACTTGCGGTGATGATTTCTAACTTTTTTCCCCAGCTTATCGACAGATGCTGAGATTCTGCGTGAAAATCTAAGCCAAAACAAATCTGAGCAAGTTTCTTTGTAGCACCATCATATCAAAGATGAATGTAGTAACCCTGTGCAACATGAAATACATACTGTAAAAAAGATCTAAAAGGTTTGAAATGAATTGACTGAGGTATAACAGATTGTAGTTTTAGTATCCAAATGATTGAAACGCCAGATTACATTTTAACTCTTATTGATCAATTTAAGTTTTATTGATAGAAAGACACACACATGCACACACGCACAGAGCCTACACTTTTTTATACCAACTTTTTTTTTTACCTCTGTGCTGTGAGATCTAAAATATCTTCTGCATTCTTTTGTGTTCTTCATTTCCAATCATCTTATAATATGGGCATCAACTGGGTTTGCGTATTATACTGTAGGGACAGAGAATGGAGACGAGTCGACTTTACACCAGGCTGCTGAAAATACATGGGAACAACCCAGGTGAGAAGCATGTGATGTCATGGGGATAATGATGTGTGTATTCACCCCGAAGAGGAATTCATTTTACTAATGGAAACATGCCAGTTAGTTTCAGATATTATTTCATTATAATTATTAATTTATTTATGTACGTTTTGTTTGTTGTTGTTGTTTTTATTGGGGGGGGGGGGGCTGTTTTTCACTTTGATAACTGGGAGGGTAATGATGCATGAAATTATGTGGTATAAGAAAATTTACAGATAAAAATTAAAGATCAAGAGAGTGTTATAATATTATATAATGCACTGTCTGCCCTGGACTTCCTAACATAACTACGCCGGAATTTCGGAGCTTGGGTATTTGTTCCAAGTTCATTGTGTCTCTGTCGGCAACCAGGGATAGCCTGGTGATATCGCTGCCCGGAAAGCAGTAGATGACAGGTTCGTGTCCCGTGGTTCCTTTTTTCCAACATGATTGTTAGATTATAGATCAGTAATTGCGATCTTGCAAATTTCATTTAGGCCTACAGATGGAGACAAATTGAAGAAAATTCACACCTCGAAATTAGAGATCTTGTATTATCATTTAGCCACACTTCCATTTACCACACTCTATCAATACTCTATATTTGTCCTCAGCCCTGTGGATCATGGCTGCCAAGTTTCAGCTGGAGGATAATAAGTCAGCTGAAAATGCCCGTGCCCTCTTCCTTCGAGCCTTGCGTCATCATCCGACTGACCAGAAACTCTGGGTGGAGGTCAGTGCAACTGGACACGTGAAGCTGTCTGTTGTTGTAGTTGTTTTTGTTCTTTCTTTTTTTTGCGAGGCTGTCAGTTCTTCATCCCATTATTTGTCTTGATCTTAATTTCAAATAGATGATTTCAGAGATTTATCACAATTAATGGATGTTTATTTTCCCAGCAGCCTAGTAAGTAAGCATTTCATTTACCAGCTCCCTTTTTGTAACAAAGCATGCATAAAATCTGAATACATTACAGAACTTGTTTATTGTCTCAGGATCCGATTCTCCACGGAAAAAAACAACAACCCAAAACACATTTTCATGTGTAATTTTAATGAAACTTGAGTTATGCTCTTCATTTGATTTCCAAGAATAAGCCTGTACATCTTGTGGAATTGCACCTCAATGGGTGGAATAAGAAGCTAGGTAAGGTTATTTTCTTAACATGATGCCGAAGGAATACCAAATGCTAATGCTGCCCTCTAACACCGCATGATACAAACATGGAAGTCATATTGAAAATTATTTCATGTTCGATCTCAAGTGACTTCGTACTTATCCCAGCATCCCACAAACTCCTCTGTCAGGAGATACATGTACCACAAGTTTGTTCATGATGCACCGGTAGAGACATTGATGATATGTAAATATGTTCTTGTGTTTGAATGTTTTTATTCATATTTCCATTTTCCTCCTGGTTTCTTTCAAATTTGCAGTATTTCCGAATGGAATTACTCCATGCTGACAAGGTATGTATATTGTCTGACTGAAACACTTAAAAAATTCCAATATCATGTCCAGCTCCTCTTTAGTGATGGGGAAATGAGTGAATTTAAGATGTTTTCTATAGATTCGACATAAAAGAGATGTAACCATACAAAAAAGTTAAAAGGATTATCAATACAATTTAATGAGGTCTCCTCTGAGCTTGCAGTGATGATTTCTGACTTTTTTCCCCAGCTTATCGAAAGATGCTGAGAACTGTGAAAATATTAAGCCAGTACAAATCTGAGCAAGTTCCTGCTTCCAAGACTTTAGACTCATTGTCCAATGGTCACTGAAAGATCGGGTGAAACTGCTAATGGAAGGCAAGATAGGTAGGAATATAGTAAGATACAGCTCCAAATGAAAGTTTTTATTCACACAAAGCAATGACGAGCATGTGTGACGTGTGTGCCAAGACTTACAGTTCTGAAGTCCTGCCGTTTTGTGGGACTAGTGATTATTGCAAATGATGTAAGTTCCTTGTCATGTTTTGTTTTAAGGTGTGTGTTTTTTTTTCAAGTGTCTGTAGGTCATGTGTTACCTTTAATCCATGCATATACAATGTACATGTGCTGCTCTTTTGTGGCATGTAGCGTTTCTGTGCTACTTTATGTACACCAGATACACATTGACAAAGTAGAAACTGCTTGCTGTTGCCCTCAGAATGAAAATAGATTGGGTAGAACAAAGTTGTGTATTATTGTTCTTTAAGTCTTTTAAATCTGACCAGGCAATACAAAGTGCTTACTAAGTGACACCATGTAAAAGCAGTTAAGCTATTCAAAAGGATATTACTCAGTCAGTGAGTTGAGAATGCATTGCATTAATGCCCTTCTTTCTCTAAAGCAATGGTTATTTCATTCGAAAGAGCTTATATGAGAAGTGCGAAGCCTTCGACAGATTATACTGATACCTGGTGGCTTACCATTGAATCAATGTCAGGCATTAACCCATTGAGGACATGCTGATTTTGCTTTGACACACATTTCCTATAGACACCTGCTTGAGTTTTCATGGGACTAGTCATCAAAGAGTTAAATACTGTAAAACAAGGAGTGTTTGCATGCATTTTGATTTCGTGAATTTCACAAGAGCCAAGATTCGCGAAATTAAAATTCATGTGAAAGTTGTTGTCTACACTACATGCATTGAATGTTAGAGGCAACTGGTGAAAATTTCATGCCGCGAAAAAGGCCATTGCAGAGACTCCAACCCTAAGCACCTTCTGGTCTGGAGATTCTCCCGCCTGAAACCCCTAGCAAACGGGAGACTCCAACTTGATGTGCGCGAAGTGCACATCACAAGCACAAAGTCCCTTGCGGTCTAGGGTTCTAGATGCTCTCTCGCGCTATTTAAGGCTTATTTTTCGACATACAATGAAATTAAGTAAGAAATCATTTCAAGCGGGAGAAATTAAATCTCAAGTGGGAGAACGGGAGATTCTGCAAAAATGGGCTTTCGGCGGGAGATCTCCCGTCGAAAAGCGGGAGAGTTGGAGTCTCTGCCATTGGCTCCAATTCGCAAAAATATCATGTCGCAAAAATATCGTGTTTTACAGTAGTGTTACAGCCTTTCCACGCTTACTCTGTGCACCTCTGTTTCTGAATGCCTACAGCTGCGCAAGAGGCTGGCCCTCCTGAAGCAGACCATGATAGAGCCGGAGGAGTCGGAAGTGGAGGACGCCCTCATGAGGGGAGACTTGGCCAAGCTGGTGTACGGCAATGCCGTCAAAGAGCTTCCAGGTATATTAGTGGCTGCGACATCCATATTATACCTTCTGACTCTGTTTATGTCTGGAAATGATTATGTACCCACAGACTCCCAATGGAGGGAAATCAATGCTTGATTGTTGAGATTTGGGTTTAAAGAGTAGAGAAATGGTTTTCAACTTTCCATTTTTTGACTCTGGTATGGGTCTAGGGGAATTACCCCAGACCCTTCCCCTGACCCTAACCATTATCCTAACCCAAACTCTAACCCTAAACCTGATTTTTACTCTAACCTTATCATTAACCAGTATTTAGCAAGGGGGGGGGGGGGCAATTGTGATTAGACTTTTTTTATGTTGATGTATTCTACATTTGCCTTTATAGTGGGGACAAGATCGGTTCATGCTTTATAGTACACTGTGAAAGTGGAAATTTTAGCGTGAAAATAAAAGCATGCAAATATTTTGCTTGCCATATGTTGGAGTAGTTGATGTCTTGATTCCGCAGGATTAAAAACACGCGAAATTCTTCTTGACTGAGCGTGAAAAATTAGTTGTGCGAAATTATCCACTTTTACAGTAAATGGTTGCATGGACTTTTATTTCATGACCACAAAAAAAAAAATGATAGATGTCTAATTATGAATTCTTATCTTTCTCTTCCACAGACGACATTCCCTTCAGGTTAAAGTTTGTTCCCGTGTGTCGTTTCTTCGACTTTGCTGCCCACATAGAGGATGCTATATACGAAGGGTAAGTTTCAGAGCTATGGATACTTATTGTACCTCTGACATGATTTCCCCATAAAACACTAATGTGTTAGATGCCAGATAGGTACACGTAAGGTAGTGCTTGCATTGTCGAGGTGCAGTGTCGAGGCCAGTGTGAGGTTGTGATGTAATGAAGTTGCTTAAACCTTTACTGTAAAAGTGGAAATTTTCGAGGTGTTGAAATTTTCGCGCAATTCGCGCAACGCGAAACTAGCGCGAAAATAAAAGCTTGCGAATATTTTTGCTTGCCATATGTTCCAGTAGTTGAAGTCTTGATTCTGCAGAATTAAAAACACGCGAAACTCTTCTTACCCCGCCAAGCACGAAAAATTAGTCGCGCGAAAATATCCACTTATACAGTGTCTGCCCTGACACTATACTTGGCTTAACCTGACAAGCTATTTCATGAGCGTTCAGTAAGCCATCCAAACTTTACCTAGTTGAAGACTTGCAAGCTCACTTAGGTGCAGCCATGTGCCTCAGTCCAACAGGAAGTCCATGGTGACACAATGGGGATTAGGGGGATTAGATAATCTCTATTCATTGATGATCAGTTTCCAGACTTGCCAATCAGAAAAGGAAAGCACTTGAGTGTGCTTACTAAATGGCGAACAAAGTACATTAGGATTAGGTAGAGGGTTGTGATGGAGTTACATTGCTATTACATTCTAAAACAACAGAGAAATATGCTGTAGGAGGTTTGAAATGTGTTTAACTTGCCAGAGAGGTCATTCCAGAGTTCTGGTAATGGACACAGGACTGTTTCTATTGACCGTCTTGTTTCCCCCAAAATATGGCAAGTGTAAGCGGGCTTAACAATTTACTGTACATGTATGTATGCTGTACCTGTCCAAATCCAACAAAGAGTGTTACACATTACATTACATAAAACTCCATCAGCATACCTATCCAACTTTCTCTCTCTTGCCTCATCCATCCTCTTTTCCCATGGCACAGTCAGCTCCACCATTGCTAACCTGTGCACAGACCTAGCCACCAGCACCATGTCCGGCCAAAGGGCAGTCACCACTACCTCCTCTGGCACTATTTTGATATAAACATTCTATTATAACTTCTTGATTTCGTAATATAATTCACCATCTTCATAATCATTAATACAAAGTATATTGAGTTTACCACTATAGGTGAATTTTCAAAACTAAAATACAGGATGAAGAATCTTCCAATACAAACTTGCCGTCAGCTAAGACTAGTACACGATGAGGGATTGTTGCAAATATTGAAACAGGATAGCATACGGCTAAAAAAATATGACGCCTGCTTAACTTGAAGAAGTCCAGACTTGACATGAACTCAATGACAACTTCACAGACTGAAAGCAAAGAATGTAATGACTAAACGTGTACAGTGAACGGCTTCCCTTGCCCAACATAGCACTTCGGGCGTGGCACAAAAAAGCTACCATTGATGCTACAGTGTAATCCTTTGAGTCCCTAAGCATATCTTAACATATCTTAACATATCTTAACATACCTTAAACATCTTCATACAAAACTACGGTAACGAAAGGGCTATTTTAACGATACGCATACATCGATGTCTAATTTGCATATATTACCATGGTAACATGCACCATGAACAGAATAGTTGGAAAGGGAATAGATTCCAGGTGATTGCCATTTAAATATGCGGTATACCTCTGCCAGCTCTCACCTGCGAAGGCAAAATGAAACAAAATTTTGACACCATTTACTGGGGAAGAATTGAAGAAGGCTGGGACATAAAATAAATGGCAATTTCCAGGCTTCCTTTTGACAATAATATTAATCCTAGAAATTAACCAAATGAGAGGAATTATACTACTATTTGACTAAGAGTTATGCCCAGATGGGCAAACATATAAATGTATTAAAGAGTACCTAAATGCCATTCTTAACATACACACAATTTCAGTAATACCACATTTGGCCCAGTTTGCGTTTACACTGAGAAAAGGCCAGGCTCGGCCGCGGCTGCAAGACCACCTCCAGAGCGTGGTCAATTTTGGCCCCGCGTTTGGCCTTTTGCGCGTTTACACTGAAATGAAAGCCGGGCTCGGCTGTGGCCGAGCCCGGCCTTTTCGCTCACTGTAAACGGAGTCTAAGTTGGTTTGTCAAACACTCAGGAATGTGTCGGAGCGAATTGGAATAAATTAAGCAAGGTGCCATGGAAATTGGTTAGCCAGGCACTCATGGAATGTGTCTTGGCGAATTAAGCAGGGCCTGGTGCTGACGTGGCGTCAGTATGTAATTTCCAATTCCAATTTTCAATTTCCAATATGATTTGTGGTATTTTTTACAAAACAAAGTTGTTATCCATGTCTCATCATTCGAACCCTTGTACACATTTTCACCTATTTCCTGTTCTTTCTTTTAATTTGTAGGCTGGAAAATGACCACCCAGACAAGGATGAAACTTGGAATGCACTGGCCAGGAGACATCTTGCAAATTCAGGTGAGTGTAATAATGATCGTATCCTATTATATCAGAGGCACTACTGAAAGAAGCAAACGTTGTCTTCCCGTGAAAGTTTATGTTTCAATTCCTCCTTTGGTCCAATGTTAAACATGATGATACTGTCTGAGACCACCAGCCTAAAATCATCTTGACTGTGTATATGTTGTTGGCAGGCATGAAGAATGGTTGGTATAGTCATCCTGTGGATTGTGCTATCTTCCTATCATAAAACTATGTGCTGGTGTAAGCATCCCACGAGTTGGTGTAGGCATCTAATGGGTTGGTGTAATCACCATTATGGCCTAGTGTAGGCATCTTGTGGGTTGGTGTAATCATCCTATGGCTTGGTGTAGGCATCTTGTGGGTCGGTTAAATATCTTATGTTTTAATAGTGAAAGCATCCCATGTGTAAGTGGGCGGCCATGTCTCATTGGTGTGTCCAACAAGGGAGGGATGCTAGAGGAAACACCAGGGCTACTTCACGAGTGCATCGGTCACATGGTCCGATGTAGGTACAAGATTGCCCACAGACTCTAGAACAGGAACACTTCCAAAACTGCCAAATTCACCCCCCCCCCCCTTGCCTTTTTTTTTGGGGGGGGGGGGGATGCAAGGAATCAATGTAAGGGGAAACACTAGTTTTCATAACAGTCATTCTATTCATTATGCAATATTATTCTATTCAATACTATGCTCGCCATTGTTGCTCTTGTGTTGTGATAAAAAATGATTAACTATCGCTACCTGTACCATTTTGGTTGACAACATCTTGATAGTATTGTTGCAGCCATTCAACTCTTCTCAATACTGTACCTTGCAACAGAAGAGGTTTGTCAGTCACATTATCAGTTGCTGACCTTTTCACTTTTCTTTCCTTTTTTTTAAAATTCAAACTAATCATCACATAGGCTCGGACGAGGAGATCTGGATGTCAGAACAGAGGTGTTTCACCACCCTAGATGAGGCGGTGGAGAAACTGGCAAGCGTAGAGATGTGGGGCCACTACATCGATGTGTGTGTGGAGAGACTCGAGCTGGGTGGGGCGCCCTCGTTGACCAAACAGGTATGGATGCCTGACGTGACTGCGTTCTGACATGCTTCCATTATCCCAAAGACTTTACTTGTGAGGCATCAGTCCAAGAGACATATTGCTTCACTTGAGAAGGATTCCTATCACAACATCAAATTGTTTTATTAATGAGTACCAGACGATTTACCGACTTTAAACATGATCATAAACTAACAGAGCTCATGCTTGGGCATGAAAGATGCTCTGCTGCTGATTGTCCCAAATTCAGTCATGATTTCTGGGCTTGCTGATCCCCCAGTAGGAATGGTATCACTCACCCTATTACTCCCCCTGTGCATTGATGTGTTGCTCCTACTTAGATAAGAGGAGTGTGTGTAGATCTGGATGCTCTGTCTGATCTGTGTGACTGACCTTGTTTCCTTGGACAAAAGTGTGAATTTTGATTAGACCTGCAAAATTTAGAGGAAACTTCCAAATTGGAATTGGAATAGCGTGGCATTTTGTCTTTCTGCAATCTTGATCAGTCTTTGTGATTTTCAGAAGTTCTCATATCGTTTGGTAGTAGACACTGTAGAAGGAAAGTTAGTGGAGTGTGTATGTTGTATGTGTGTATGTGTATGTGTGTATGTATTTTTGCATCCTATGTGTAATTGGACAACCATTTTCAGTTGGTATATCCAATAAGGGTGGATGCAACAGTGAATCTCAGGGCAGATTTGGATTGCTTGTCTGTTCTGGGAAAATGATATTCCCGGACCAGCAACCAAAACTTGCTCACAAGCAACATAACATATAAAACCTTCAGACCAAGAAGATATCCGCAGAGGTTATTGCTCCTATTTGTTTTTGTTGTGATGTGCTTTGCTATCATCATGCCATGAAAAATTAACCTGTTTAGGACGAGTCCCAAGTATACTGTGTTGTAAGTGTGTATGGGAAATTTGTGTTGTAGCAAAATCAGCCCATCCTCAAGGGGTTACTGCTCGCCCATCCCTATCAAAAAATATAAAGTTTGCTGTTTCCATATAAGAATAAGAGAGGCATGGTGTTTGGGTCATCCTATGGAATGAAATTTATGATGAGCATTCAGGAGCTACATGACCCAGTGGATGACACCACAGGCTGTTTGTCAAGAAGTCCATGCTTCAAGTCCCCAAGCTGTATTGGTTGCACAGAAGGCAATGAACTTTATCCTTGTGGTCTAGTCCTGAGGAAACTTGAGCTGTCAGTGCCATGCCTTACAAGCCTTCATTGCTTCCATGTCAGCCACACTAAACAAATCAAAGAAAAAGAAATGATGCCCAGTTGCCCTGCCTATACCTGATATAATATTAGATACCAGCTAGTTTTACTGAGTATGACAAGATTTGGACCTTCATTATTGTTTTCTCTTTATCAATAAAAAGTAACCTTCTGACGACAGATTTGTTGTGCAATTCAATGCCTGTGTGTGTGGGCACGTCATATGAAATTCATACTCTTGGAAAGGCATTGCCTCAAAATTTTCTTGTGGCAAAAAAAAAAAAATAAATGAATGATAATAATAATTATGATAAATATATAACTAGATAAATGAATAAATTTTGTGCCATGACTTGCAGCTTGATTTTGTTCTCTGCATGTTGTCTTTCACAGCGAGCTGAGAAAACCCTTGGCGTGTTTGAAGCAGCCGAGAAGAAGAGCAGTGTGAAGGAGGAATCGTACCACAAATGGGTGAGAACAGACCCTTAGCTGTAGGTTGTCTCTTGTGCAGTAGCAGTTTGTATCTTCAGCGACAACTGATCAAGAAGAAATAATCCACTTTTTATAATAGCTGTGATATTACTGTCCTACACAATGGAAAAAGTCAGAGTGTCTATTGCATTCAAAACAAATTTTTATTCAAACACAAAGAGTATGTCATCACTAACCCCACCCCCCTCCCCCCCCCCCAAAAAAAAATAAAAATAATGAACTAATTTCCAAATTCCAGTACATATATGATTTGCTTTACTATCATTTTGAATTTGATGTTGGAGGGTGTTTTTTCGTTTGTTTTTTTTTAACAGATTTTGGAAGTGCTTTGCCGCCATCTTCATGCAAACATTTTTGCAAATTTAGAGAGGACGCAATGAAATTATTAAACACAATTGTTTATCGAGATTGTGGAAATGTTTACATGTAGCTTCTCCTTTTCATACAAGTAGATTGTGTGAGACATTCGGGAACTTTGAAAATGGTAAATATTTCATAGCAGCGCAGAATCCATATACGCTGGAATGTGATATGGCAGAAATGTTTGTGTGTGGAAGATTTCTTAGTGATGATTTCTTGCTTTTTTCCCCAGCTTATCGCCATATGCTGATACCTCTGTGAAAAATAAGCCAGTACAAATCTGAAAGAGATCTTCCTTTTCAAGCGAGACTGTAATTGTAACCAGTACTCACTCCTTTAGAAACTTGATGGAGTAACTGAGACTGGTATCAGCATGGATGCTGAAGGCAAAAATGGACTTGCAGGAACATTTGACAAAAGTGGTGAATTGAATTCATGTACAAAATGCTGGACAATGTTTGAGTTTTTTAATCTTTTGGGAAGATTGGAAGGCCAGCATTTTGAGATATGTTTTTTTTTTTTGTGCATCTCATTTTGGCATTCCCTTTTAGGTGGATGTCCTTCGAAAGTTGGGTCATGTCGACCAAGCTCTAGAGGTCAGTCAGAGGTCAACAGAGGTTCACAGCAGGTCAGTGACCCTGTGGGTCCAGAGGTTACTTCTGGTCATGCAAGTCGGAGATGAGGGTGAGTTTAAAAACAACAACAACAACAACAACAGATCAGCGAATCATTTCATATAGCTGGAATGGGAGGATTTAGTTTAGATTTGGGGTTCTGAGTATTTAGTTTGTATTTATGTATGTATTTTAAATGCATCGTGACCCCCTGGAAAATGAATTTTCTCAAGATTGGAATTTATTATGGACTTTGCCTTTTGGTTTGATGTGCTGATTTCTTTTGTCCTTTGTTATGTTTAAAGCGTATCAGGGCAATTACACCCAAGGGCAATTACCCTCCGGCTAAATACTGCTTAATGATAAGGTTAGAGTAAAGATTAGGGTTAGGGGTAGGTTCAGGGTTAGATTTAGAGTAAGATTTGGGGTTAGGTTTAGGTTCAGGATTTAGGATTAGGGTTAGGGGAAAGGTCTGGGGAAATTGCCCCGGGGGAAATTGCAGTAGACCCATTTAAAGGTCTGCAGTCCGTAGTTTGACGTATGTTTGTCATGCTAGGCTGACATATTATTGATATTTGGTATCATAAATTGTATTTTTGTTTTCTAGCAAAGTTTCTTTTCTAGTCTTTGCAAACATTTGGAGGCCTTACTGTTTTGCCATTTCTGCAAAGATGGAAAAACAAATTGCAGTGTGCTATGAGAACTAAGCAATACTGTAGCTGTTTAAAAAACATGCCTTTTGTGATCACGTGATCAATTGCTCCATGACATTGTTAATTGTTCATTTAATGTTTGATATTTTGCAACTGGTTGAGACTTGCAGTGATGATTTCTGACTTTTTTCCCCAGCTTATCGACAGATGCTGAGAACTTGTGTGAAAAACTAAGCCAAAACAAATCTGAGCAAATTCTCAACCAGTCAGCAGTTGTGGGTTGCCCCCAACTTTTCACAGCTTCAGTCAATATAACAGTGCTTTACTTTATTGGCAACTTGATCGCAATTTGTTTTTAATTCTCATCAATTACAGGTAATTCCGAAGAGCACAGGTTGCGGGTTAGAGAGCTCTTTGACACTGCTGTGTCACAAGTGAAGTCAAAGGTAATTCATTCATGTCCATTTATGAGCCCATTTCATTAGTGTAGAGCTTATAAAGACATTGAATTCTATTTGTCCTGTTTATTATGTATATTTGTATGTTATGATTGCAGTAAGCAACAGCTTACTGCTTGTGCAGAAACACCCAGTGTTACCTTTTTTACAGCATTTTGTACTTTTTTGTTTTGTTCTATTTTGTTTCCTTTTTTTTTGCCAAAAATACTTTGGGTTTCATAGAAAATACTGTTTTTGCCAAATTGTGCATAGATGTCTATTGCAGGAAGGGTAAAAATACTCTCCTACAAAAAATAGGCCTTTTCGGGCCATCAGAATATTGCAGTGCTGCTTACAAGTTTGGCATTCCTGTCTGTGACACGTTTGTGACTTTTTCTGCAGTCAGACATGAATAGTTATGAAGATTAAGTGAGAGTTAAATAAGTAAATAAGAATATTGCAACTTATCATTATGGCAGTCTTATGAGGCTGAAGCCTTCACACTCCTTCAGTGTGCATTAAAGGACAAGTTCACCTTCATAAACATAAGGATTGAGAAAATGCAACAATATTAGTAGTGCACATCAGTGAAAGTTTGAGGAAAATTGGACAATCGATGCAAAAGTTATGAATTTTTTAAATTTTTGTGTTGGAACCGCTGGATGAGGAGACTACAGCTTGTGAGTCATATGCGTACAACAGTATAAAGAAAATGTAAAAGAAAATTCAACATATTTTCACTTTTTTCGCATAATAAAAGAGCACTTGACTTGCTTCTTTCTAAAGGCAGGGGGAATAATATTACCCACAACATTTGTCGGTAACGAGTCAGGGGAATGTGTACTTTTTTCAAAAGATGGAATTTTGTGAATTCTCTTTATATTTTCCTTATATTGTTGTACGCATGTGACATCTAAGTTATTCATACACTGCAGTAGTCTTCTCATCCAGCGGGTACTGCACAAAAACTTCAAAAATTCATAACTTTTGAACGGATTGTCTGATTTTCCTCAAACTTTCAATGATGTGTTCTACTAATATTGCTACATTCTCTCAATCCTTATGTTTATGAAGGTGAACTTGTCCTTTAAAAGTTCATCAAGATTTTGTTGCTAACTGTTTCCCCCCAAAATAAACAAAGAAATCATTAAATATGGAACCATTCAGAAAACAAGATAGACGAATAAAACAGGGATGAAGAGAGAAGGGAAGGAAAAATTGCCATCATTTAGGGGTGATTTGTCCCCCAGATGTCTGAAATGACAGTGATGTGAGATTTGTGAATGATGATAGTACTTTTCCCTCATCTTAGCATGTCATGCTGAAATGGGTTAACACGGTACTTTAAAACTATCTGACACATTTCTCAGTCTATGTCATATTGAAAGCATTTTCTACTGTGGCATGTTAACATTAAACAATTTGTTTTAAGGTTTTAAGAATTTAAGTGAAGAGAGAACAGTGATCCTATTCATATGTGAGAATTACTGTACATAGCATGTCTAGAAATATAATTTCAGAATAGGACAGCGGCTGCAGAAAAAAAAATTACATGGAAAATGGAAGATTTCACAGAAACTTTTTTATTGTGCTTGATTTCCTTTGCAAAAGTTGCTGTCATATGTCATCTTTTCTTTATAATTTCTGTCTTCCATTTTGTCCTACTTTGTGGTAGTGTTAAAAAGGAGAAATTTGAAACATGCAATTCAATGTAGCAATAAAACTACATTACCTTTGCATATTCTAATCCAGCAAACATGCCTTTTTATTCCAGAAACTGAAATTTATTTTCCTGTACTAATTCAGTAGTTTCTCTCCATTTATTTTTTTTTTCAATATTTTGCAGAATTCTCTGGACATCTGGAACATTGGCCTTGAGTGGTGTCTGACAAATGACCCTGAAACCATTGAGAATATCTTTGAAGTAAGTCCAGGTTTTAATTGTTTGATTTTTATTTGCACCAGCAACCTCTTCTACAAACGAATTACTAAATCACTGAGTCTTTTAACATGTGATTTAAGGGCTAAGAGTTTTGTGCCTCACTTTGAAGATATCCTGCACAGTTTCAGACATTACATTTTACTACTCCTTATATTTTCATTGTCAACCACCCAGAAAGCCTACACTTGCCCCGAGTGTGAGATCAGACCATCTCCTCCATAGGCCTCCAAATCCAAACTTTCGTTCGTGGTCAACAGTTGTGAATTGGGTTGATGCTTGTAGTGATGATCTGTCACTTTTTTCCCCAGCTTATCGACAGGTGATGAGAAGACATCTTACTCTAAGCCAGTACAAATCTGAACAAGCTCTCAACTCGACAGTGATATTTCAACCCTAGCAATCAACTATTTTATTGGAATTCAATCGACCCTACCCCCTCCCCCTTCAGAAAAGAAAACGCAAAAATAAAATGACCATAATGTATGTTGGGCAAAAACCCACATGGGTTAGAAATGCTGCGATCCCACACCTAGGTCATTTTAAAACAATGTAATTCATTAGCAAGAAGAAAACATGCACAAGTCCTATTCATAAGCATTTGGATTCGGGGCAACGTTTGTTGATCATCAGATACAGCTTACTAGTTACTGTTTTCCAATCAGCTATCAAAGCTCAGTAGTGATGAGTACAAGCAGAAGTGACAGCTATCTATCGATCTCTCTCTTTCTATCTCCATTCATCGCATTGATTCTCTCTGTTCATCTTCCCCTCAGTGTGGTCTGAAGGAGCACAGACACGTCGCCCTCCCCCTCAAGGTCAGGTACCTGGAGTGGGCAGCTCTCAGCAAGGGTATGAGCAAGGCCAGAAAGCTGTACCAAAGGTGAGCCGGGATACTGTATACGCCAATATTTTCGCGTACAGATATTTTCGCGAATCGCGGTATCTGTGGCATTTTCGCGTGTTGTTAAATTCGCGATTGATACTAGTAACGTTAGAAGTAGGGTCTACTGCCAAGCCCGAGAAACACGTTCAAACACTTGCCAACGTACTCGTAACGTTTTTCCATTTGCATTGTGACTTCCCAAACATGACAATAGAAAAGACACAGTAGAAGATTTATAAAATGAAACAATTACGGGAACTTGCAGTGAGACACTCACACATGGCATTCACAAGTACCTACCAAATGTTGCAACAAAATGTAGATGACAAATTTTCAGAGCTGCGCTAGCGCTAGCGAAAGTTTTACATGCATCCCTTTGCCTCACCCAACCACGTCGAGCCGGTGTTCCTTCACGTAGGCAAACGTAGCACGTGACTGCGACCAGCAGCCCCGTACGCATAGCGTATAATGGGGCCGCAGACTGTAGCATTCAGGATCATGACGGAACTTGAAACTTGAAAATCGAAAAAAATTTCAATTTGAAGACTTACTTGTAAAGATGAAGTATTGAAAACAGGGTTCGTGCAACGTTTGGTCCTGCCAATAGTCCCTTTCTGTTCGAATTTATGACTTAATGTGACTCGGTCCAGAGGAACCTGGGAGAGCTACACTGAATTGACGGCCAGCGCATACTCACACAGAAATCTGTAAATTTGTGTGCATGTGATGTATGCACATGTGCTGGCCGTCAATTCAGCCTGGCTCTCAAGCTCTCCCAGGTTCCTCTCGACCGAGTCACATTAAGTCATAAATTCGAACAGAAAGGGACTATTGGCAGAACCAAACGTTGCACGAACCCTGTTGTCAATACTTTAACTTTACTGGTAAGTCTTCAAATTGAAGAAATTTGTTGATATCAAGTTGATATTTGTCCGCGATTCTACCCTGTTGTGATCCTAAATGCTACAGTCTGCAGCCCCGTAGCGTACGTACTAGTAGGAGTGTGTTTATGTACTGGCCGGTGTAGCAGCCGCGTTGGTCTGGCCAGCGTTGGATGCATTTTGTCATAGATTTGTACATAAGGTATGACGGGGTAATATTTTCGCGTGTTTTTAATTTCGCATTCAGCCTGAAACTCGCAAAATTCGCGAAAATAAAACCCTCGCGAAAATAACCGCGTATACAGTACAAGGCTAGCATTATAGCTCAGCCTCACATACATGTAGACTTTGCTTTCGTTGATTGTTGTGTGTGCATTTTGGAGCAGTTGATTTACCTCTGGTGCCAATTTTCACTTGTTTATAAAAATCGGCTATACTGCAAGACTAAGTTGTTTTTGATATTTTGTCTGCTTCAGATTAACAGTCAAGTAAATGGCAGGAATATCAATATAAGCAGTAGTGGTCGAAATGTGTATTTGCTTTATTGGATTTTTCCGTTTATACGATCTGTTACTTACTTATTTCCTTCTTTAAATCTCTTGCAGAATAAAATCCGAGAAACCAATCACTGAGGACTTCTTCAACAAGTACATCACCTTGGAACAAGCTCAGGTGACTTGCTCACAGTTCTCCAGTGTTTGATTTGTCCTTGACAGTGGTTGCATTTCATGTTGATTATTACAACAAACCAAAAATCATGCTATTTTGTAAGCCTCAAAACAAATCTAGAATAAAATACTCTGTTTGCGGCAGGCTATGTTTAGGGTGCCTATTTGGGGCAAGGGCCATTTCATTCATTGATGAAAAGGCCCAATCAGGTGTCATTTCCCATAACACTTGCGTGTAACTCCTGCTTGTGCTCTAAAGTGGGACTAAGCACACATGATGTTTATTAGCTGTTTTATTGATGAATGAAAGTGACCCCTGCCAGAAATAGGCACCCTGCCGCAAATTGGGTATTTTACTCTATCTATGATACATTGTAGCAAGCTGAAGTACCAGGGCTTCTGTTGTCTATGGTAGTCTGGCTTAGTAGCACCCAGTTTGTTGAAATGGACTGTGATGAAGTGCGACCAGTATGCTGTGTATTTCGCTACAACTTTTGCCTCTAGTGCATGAAATAGGCAGTTTTGACTTACAAATAAAGATATGATATGATGTGATACAATTTGAGATATTCTTGTGGCAATAGAAGATATACAATGAAAATTACATTAAAAGAAATTATTGGGTAGCCAATATGATTTGATTTCTTTGGTAATGATGACAAATTATAAAAGTGGGAATGGTGATTGCAGTTAGACAGAGATGGTTTACTGAGGTTGGTCTGTCATGTTGAAATGAAGTGCACTGCAATTAGATTTTTTTTTTTTTAAAGTAATCCTTTTCCAAGGAGAATACCTACTCGTGCATAATTCAATTGTTGAATGAGAGCACAATCCATGATTTAATCAAGTAGCCAAGTATTTTGTGCACACACAAGGACTATATCAAGGATGCATGTCTTTCTATTTCAATATTGAACCAGGAACCGCTGTCTTGTTTGCTGACAGTATGTGGATTGTCAATGCTTGCTGTGATGATTTTGAACTTTTTTCCCCAGCTTATCGATAGATGCTGAGAATGTTGTGAAAACTAAGCCAGTACAAATCTGAGCAAGCTCCTGATGAAGATTTTCTGGTGAACAAGAATCTGAATATTACCAGTATAAAAAAGAAAAGAAATGAAAAGAAAAGGAAAGGAAAGGAAAGAAAGCTCTGCTGGGTTTAGTATGGGGTCTAATGCAGCTAGACTCGTGGACTTAAAGGGAATGGCTAGTAACTGATCAGTGGGAATCAGTAGGAATGCTGGAGGATGATTGTTCCAATCCTTGTGGGATTCATGTAAGATTACATTATATATCTTTTGTTATGTGAAAATTATTTGCTTCAGAATGGTCTCATATTCAAGTAATGTGCAGTTTAATGTTTCCAGGTTAGCGTGCCTGGTCAGTGACGGGGCATTAATTTGCACAATACTTGAATATGAGACCGTTCTGAAGCAAATAAATTTCTCACAACAGTAGATATATAATGTACTCTTAAATGAATCCCACAAGGATTGGAACAATCATCTCTCAGCATTTGCACTGATTCCCACTGATCGGTTACTAGCCATCCCCTTTAATAATGCAATCATATAAAAGGTGCGTACATAGAGTGTAGCTGTTTCTCCACAATGCATGTGTGTACAATATTATGTCACAAGTTTGACTTGGGAGAGGTTGAACTAAAGCATTGCTGTTTAGACACGGACAAAAGTGCTTAAAGAGTGTATTTATGCCAAAGAGTTTCTGAACTTATTCCAGAGTGCTGTATTTTCTTTTTGTATGTCCGTATGTGTGTGCATGAGCAGCCAAACCCAAAGTACAAGAGAGTCTCCGATGCCTTTGAAGATGCCCTCTTAGAGTTTGGTGATGTTTCTCCAGGTAAGAAGTTTAAAAGTGTTACGTGCCTAGTAGTGATGGTGAAGGAAAAAGAATTGTGCTAGTGGTCATAGATTCGGGCACACTGGGAGCCAACGGGTTAATTTTAAGTGCAGTCAACCTCGCCTTAGTTGAATCCCAAGGGACCAGAGAAAATCCTTCAACTTCTGTGAATTTTGATGAGCACATGTTTATAGCCATCCGGAGTAGAATTTTTCTTTCACTTAGCCAATTTTTTTACTTGAGCGAAGTTGACTTCAGTGTGGTGGACTGTTTTCTCATCATGGGATGAGGTAAATTTGTACAGAAAAGGAATTCATGTATTATTGTATTAGTAATATTGAATAAGTAGTGTAATATCTGAAATTAATTGGGGTACTACAGTGATTTGGAAAAAAATGAGGCTACTTAGTAGAGCCTAAGGTTCATACAGCAATGTCATTTGCCACAGAGGAGAGTGATATAGCATGGTTCGACACTAACTTTTTTGTTTGGTGGCCCGATGGGGCCACCAAAATCCTAAATTTCAAATTTTTGGTGGCCCGAGAGAAAAATTTGGTGTCCCGAAAAAAAAACAACAACAATAAAAAACATTAAAAGTCCTTTTTTTTTAAATGAGTCAAATATTTAAGATTTATGATAGTAAGAATTAGAAGTTGGACATATCTACTCATAAATAAACTTCAACAAACTTGCAACACTCACTCTCAGGCATTCATTCAGTCCTTTTCATCCATACTTTGAACAAATTTAACTGCTAATTTCCAGCGCAAAAGTTACGAATTTATTGACATACTTTTCAAAAAATTTTGGTGGCCCGAGGCGGGCCACCAAATTTGCTTTTTTTAAAAAATTTGGTGGCCCGACTTTCATTTTTGGTGGCCCCGGGCCACCGGGCCACCGTTAGTGTCGAGCCCTGGATATAGCCATATCATTCGTGGAGGCTGTCTTTTGAGCCATCATGGAATATGGCCATGTAAGTTTGACTTGGAGCACGTGTGTGCTTCTTTGGGACATTGCATATGATTCTCTGTTTTGATTTGGGAAGGTCAGAGCTTGTAGTGATGATTTCTGACTTTTTTCCCCAGCTTATCGACAGATGCTGAGAAAACATCATACTCTAAGCCAGTACAAATCTGAACGAGCTCTTGGCCTATAGATTGTGAAACTGGTCCAGAATTTAGCTGTAGTGAAGTTTTCTTCTGCCTTTTGAAGCAAGGTTATGTTTCAAGCATGATATGGTGCAGAAAACTTCACAAACAAATATGGGGCCTGTACAATTTATATGTTTCAGTGTTAGTGGAGGTGTTATTATTGTAGTCCTTCATGCTTTCATGTAATGAGAGTAATGATCTTTGTGGCAGACATAGAAAAATTGAATGTAGGTGCAATGCATAGTGAAATAATGGTAGGAGGTTCTTCCACTACAAAACTCATCAACTTAGGCTGTCAAAGTTAAAATCTCGTCAGATTTAAACTACTTCCATAGATTTCTATCCACATCATTGTAATACCAGGTTGTATATCTGTTAATGTGACATCTATGAATTTATTCATGGTAATGCCCACTTATATCTGACGGTACTCCTAATAAATTAATTAATCGGTTGATGTGCTGAATTGACACTTTTCACATGTGCAGGTCTGTGGTTGGCTTACATCCGCCATGAGACAACACATCCCAGCGGGAGCATCGCCAAGGCAACGCAGCTTCACTGGAAGGCGATGAAGCAGCTGGAAGGGGCACACGTGGAGGAGTTCATCAATGGCTACACCCTCATGCAGACACGTGAGAGCGGAGACTGAAGCAGGAGGGGTTCAAGGATCACCCTTCTCTCTGGATCGGCCCCCCTGGTTGGAGGAGGAGGAGGAGGTGGTGGAGGAGGAGGATGGGATGGATGGTACGAATAGCTTCCAGCAGCGACCATGATGATGGGATGCAGCGAAATGCTAATTCATGCTGCTGGTGTTGGAGGCTAGTCATCATCTCCATTCTTTGGTTGCCCACACTCGTTGGGCCTCGCCTTGCCTTGTGACAGGTGCAGGTGCCGAGACATTTCATCTACAGTGTCTCCTTGAGATTGATAGAGCTTGCCTCGATGATCTTTCATCACCTGACAAAGTGGTACCATTGGGAGTTTATCTTCTACTTGGATTCAGGCTCTTCTGCACATGATGCCACTACGGAATGGAGAAAATTTAAGAGCTTGGACAAATAATGCACTTATGTTATGGCCTGATGTAGCCAAATACTGGAGCTTGCTTACCTCAACACAGATTCATCAGATATGTTGCTGAAATTTATTTCTTAAAGGGAAATATTTAAAGAAAAGAGGGAAAAAATGTGAGCTTTGATCTATCTGTTGAATAAATGCCATTATGCAACAGTAAGTGAGATGTTTAGAGATATACTGCAGTATGTTTGTTGCAAGCCCTTCAAATTTCCACTATGTTTTATCTTAAAAATGGCACCCAGACTCTGAATAGCATTTTGTCAAACACCAGCTCAAGTAACCAATAAATTCAGCAGCATGAAGCTTAGAGATGATTTAGACACTCCGTTGGCATAGTTGCCAGAATGAGGTGTTGGCCAACTGCACTGACACAAATTGAGTTCATTTTTTTATTTTATGTATTTGTGACTGTGAATCTAGCCCCAGATTTGTTTGTGTCATATAGTGTGTATTTCAAGCCACATTTTAGTCAGTTGACTTATTTTGAGATTCCATGCAAGGCTTTACAGTCATGGATTACAACCTGAAACCATCCCAGGGCCCTGTTTCATAAAGACGACTTAAAAGCGACTGGTGATCAGTTCTGATGTGCTATAGTTATCAGAATTTCCATAATTCAGCACAACTGATCACTAGACGTTCGTAACTTTACGAACAGCTTTATGAACCCCCCCCCCCCTCCCCGCCAGACCTGCAGTTATAACTTCCATGGACATTTCATACAAACAGAATATCAGTAGAAAGGACAGAGTTAACCTGTTCCACAAGCAATCCTCTGAGAACTTTCAATGGCCCCAAACAAGACTCTTTTTGCTTGTCAACAGAGAATGGACAGGTTACTAATCCACTTGGGCAAAAGCAGTCAAGCAGTACATGTACTCCCTTTCCATGGTCAAGTAAAACGTACATGTGCCATTGAACAATTCGAAGTATCGATTGTTCAGACGTGAGATACAAATGCATGTGGTTATGGTTAAGGTTTGTTGGGTTTTTATGCAAACTGAAAGTCACTGACTGTTATCATTTGCAGAATATTGTGCTACAGCTGTATGTGACTTTCAGTCATAGATAACCACCTTGCTAGAAAGATTTGACCTTGTTGGCAGGGTTATAATGAATGGTAACTTGGTCTCAACCCTGGTGTGTACATGCCATCCTGGGCAGCATGCTCAGCTGTTTCATTATCATTTGGCTAATATCCGTTGCAAAAACAAAGAGTTTCTGTACGAGCTGAAATTTTCGCGGTGGTTTTATTTTCGGGAATTTCGCGAATCGCCTTTAAACCGCAAAAATAACAACACGCGAAAATAACAACGCGCAAATAGCTAAGTTCAGTTAGACCCTCGCAACCGCGAAATTAACAACACGCAAAAATGTCCTCCAAGTAGCAATTTGCGAAAATATCTGTATCTGTACGCGAAAATTTCAGCTCGTACAGTAGTGGATGTGATGTAGCATTGCGTAACAGTCGGACACAAAGACCATTATGATACAAAACCGTTGAATGATGTGATTCTGTTCGCTTGTGCTTGGTTTTTGGGACATGCGTGGGTTGATTTAAGAGTCCCAGAGGCAGATAACTGATTGGCCGATAAATCACAGAAAGGACCGTACCGGTCCCTTCTCTCAGCCCCCGTTCGTTGATAGAGGCATGGGATATTATGTGAATTCTCAAACCCACTGTCTACCTCATAGTATGCTGACATATTCTAGTCTGTCGAAAGTTTTGGTCCCTTGTGATATTTCAAAGCTTTTCTTTTGTTTTGCTCAAATTTTTAAATGTTATTATTACTGAATGCAAACACACATTATTAATATTTGTTGAAAGACCAAAGTATCCATAGAATTGAGTTAAATGAGATATGTATTGAGAAAACAAACAACTCATTGTATGTTGTCCCATATGCTCACATCTGTGTTGGTAGCTCTTTGAGCTTGTAGATCTTCAGATTTTTATGGATGGGTTGTGTGACATGAAAGTTAAGAGTGCCATTTTTTTTTATGCAGTCAGTCAATTAATATTCTGTGTACACAGTAACTCAAAATAATTTTTAAAAAAAAAGCAATTTTGGTAGAAATGTTTCTGTGTCATATGAAGCTTTACAAGAGACTGTTTATGTTTGCTCAGTGTGCAAATAAATCTGCAAAATGTTCAAACATGTTTCTGTCTGTGTTCTTATTAATCCATTCATATTTATTTGTACACACACAGTATTAAAGTAAAGTCAGATTTTCCTTGAAACTTTTCTAATGTGTTCTACTAATATTGCTGCATTCTCTCAATATACATAAATTATTGGGTTTTATTCTTCTTGAACTCTTGTGTGCCATTTTCACATGCCCCAACTCGGCTGATGGCTTGTGAACTTCACATATTTTGCTCAAACGCAAAACCTTGAACAACCAAGCATAAATCATGATATAGGCCTCAGTATATGCATTGAAAGCATCATGCGCATGTAGCCATTGCGTTGTTGCAATATTGACATCACAACAAAGTGTGCAATCTTCTCTACATCTGTGCTGTACAGTACATTGTACCTGTACCGCACTTGTAGCACAATAAATTCTATGAAGTTACATGTACAAGGCTCTGAAAAACGATATTTTACAAAAGCTCTCATGTGTTGTGGCATACAAAAAGTTGAATGTTCTGGCTCGCGTGATTGTAATGAATAGGTGTTTTGCATTTGCCTGTTAGACTGTTGTGTGTGTCGACTGCTCAAAAATTACTATTCAAAGAATGTGTATACAGTACAGTTATCTGTAACAAATTCCTTGGAACCAGTAAAAATGATTTTGACATATCCAAATTTAGTGTATGTGGGGTTGAAAACAATGAAGTACATTATACAAAGAAATTAAAAGTGGCAAAAAAAAAATTCTCTGTTATACAGTAATAAGAATTTGTTGATACAGTACATGTAATTGTCTGTTATTAGAGTCTATTGTCCCAAACTATAGTATCAATGCCGCCATCTATGGATGGTCGTACAGTAGTTGAATATCAGCAATAGGCTGTGAGTCCTATCAAATGCACCTGTACCTATAACGGGTTAATACTGCTTAGAGTACTTGTACGCGGTAAACATGGTCCATGGTATGAATACATTCGTTTGGATGAAATAGCACTAGGTTTGAGGTGCTAGTACATCGTATTGGGCTTAAAGAGATGGTATAGTGTTGGTAATAGAGATTAGAAACCACTTATATGAAATAAAGAGCATACAATGTAAGAGAAATTCAAATTTAATTTTATGAAAATCGGTTTTGAAATGACGGACATATCAAAAAACAAAGTAAAAACAAAGTGGTCCAAATAAAAGGTGGAACCCATCTTTATTAGGACCTCTTTTTTTTGCTGGATATCTCGGCCATTTAAAAACCAATTTTTGTCAGATAAACTTATAATTCCTATTCGAATTGTATGCTCTTTTGTATTTCATATAAAAAGTTTCTAATTATGTCGTAAAGAAATTAAAACCTGAATTCCCATCTCGACCAAAACTATGCAAGGGGGCATGTAAGGAGGGCATGAAAGCAGAGTGGAGAGGACTACATTTGAAGGCCTGTGCAGTATGCGTGTTTGTGTGTTTCTTGTGTGTGTTTGAGAGTGAAATAGGGAGAGAAAAAAAGTGTATAAATTTATGAGATTATGTTTGTGACGTATCTGTGTGTGTGTGTGTGTGTGTGTGTGTGTGCACTTACCTTTGGTGTAAAACGGGGACACACATACGAACTTTACATTTAAACCGAGGACACACAGAGAACCGAGGACGTCCTCGGTACACAGACCATTGCTGGATGGATGAAATCACTTCATTGAAATGTTCACTTCACAATGGTTCATAAGATTCAAACTCAAAGCACATACTGATAGAAGTATGTGGCGTCCACTCAAAGCTACGTCATTACTCCATGGATCTTTGGTTGCCGAGCTTTTAAATGGGCATTCCAGACGATTTTTATAATTTCACATCGTGTAGTGCACAAATCGACAGCTCCACGTATAGATTTGTGGAATTTATTGTGGTCCTTGAGCAGAGAAATACTCTGAAAAATCTTAAACAAAATACACTGAACTGTGTTGATGATATAGGAGCCTCACATATTTCAGAAATGTAGCAGTGCAATTCCATGACAATACCGCTTGCTTAACAAGTTCACCTGTGTAGAATCTATGAATGCCGCCTTCTTTTGTTCTGTTTCCTCAAGCCCCAACTCATGCATTCTTATGGTGAGGCTGCCATGTCATCATCCTTGTTCATTGTAATTAATTCGTTATGAATTTTGAAAACATTTTTAAGCCAGGCTGACACTTGCACGACTTTTGGCCACGATTTTGTCGTGGCAAGTCGTGAGCAAAATTTTGAACATTTCAAAATTCTCGTCCCGACATGGCACGCAGGTCACGACGGGTCTACGCACACTTCACGCCAGTTTACGACTAGTTTGCGCACTGGCACGATTCGAATCGTGCCAATGCGTGCCGCGGAATCGTGTAAGTGTCAGCCTGGCTTTATTCCTCATCCCAATCACTATAAATTTTGAAACTCTGTACTCAGTAAACTAGTAACTAATTTATAATGGTTCAAATGTAAAAATCATCCGGAGTACTCCTTTAAATGGCCAGTATTAGTTCGATGCTGTGTGGCGCCATCATCGTTCAACGGGGGTAAAACATTCATCCTTTTGGCGTGCGTGACAATCGTGATAACCCTCGAAGTCATTCTCTGTTGATTAAAGAGAGTCGCAATGATTCACGTGGCAATAACTTCGCTTTCCTCTTCCCATATTTTGACATTATTCTTTCACCCCTCATTCCATCATTTGCCTATTATCATCGCCATTCCTAGACATTGTTAACTCTTAGAATGTGATCCGGCTTCCAAAATAGGCCTAATGCTCTCCCATCTTACCGATGACTCGTACACAGTACTTCAATGCGGATTCATCCACTAAACAATCTATTCATAGAACGAATAGTTATTCGTTCCAGGAATACTCTGACATAAACATTAATTCAGGTGGTATATAGGATTTGGAGGAAAGTGTCGATTAGTTTGTTACATAACATCGGTTGCCACGAACTCCGATTGGTGTGAATCACTTTTTTTTGGGGGGGGGGGGGAGGGGAGCGCTCAAGAGTTGTTGTAATGAGTCTCCGATCGTGGTAAGATTACAGACTCCATTCTGACAGCAATCGACTCGGGTGTCTGTTCGAAAGGTGCTGCCCTCTCTCCTATAATAACAAAACAAAGCAAAAGAAAACAAAGCTAAAAATGGGGCTGGAATGGATGTCGCCAAACGATCACCTTTCCATCCCAAATCGTGTTGTTAATTGCAAGCTCACAGGGCAATGCTCTCCGCAGAATAATAATGTTCTCATTCACAGAACAGAATGTTATTCGCATTCATAGAAGAAACTAAATGATACGCCTACATCAGAGCAACGTGTCTGAAACGGGTGTCATCTCTGGAAAGCTAAATTATATCGATAGAGGAATTAACAGAATCTTCCTTTCTCTCGCCAACGCCATTATACTTCTCATCAAATTTGTGAGTCGTTGGAATGAATACTGAATACGATAGGAAATGGGGAAAAAATAAGAGTCGTTCGCCAACGTTTCATCCTAGTGAGTTTCCAATTACTTTACATCTCCAGAGACTAAGACGAGTCGGTTCGAGATTAGAAAATCAAAGAAGGAGATAAAGAAGGGGGGGGGGGGTGGTTGGAGTCGGCTGCTGATGACTTTAGATGGAACCTATAGGAAGCGATACATGACTCTAATGCGTTTAGATTTCTCGTCCTGGCGTGGATCTTGTCTTGTGTTACTCTCATGTACCATACTCATGCAAATGAAATCACGCGCTCTCGTCTGCAGACTCATGTCCCTTATAGTGGGTTAGATGTCATCGCTGTCTATACCCCGACAGTAATGTATTTTCCTCAATTCATTGGTGTCTTCCTAAAATGCGAGTGTTTTGTGTTGTCATTTTTCACTCGACAGAAAGGAATTATTGATACAGTAACTCCTTCTTACAGGATAGAAGTGTCAGCTCTTTTTGGTTACCATGTTTTGTTGTCGCTGTTGTTTTTTATGAAGTAAAAGTTGCGGATCGGGGGGTGGGGGGGGGGGGAGGGCGCACCCCCGGGTGTGTGCCCCCTTTGTCAGTGTTTGTCAAATAGAAAGAAAAATGAAGGGGATGTATGCCCCCATTTGATTTTTTAAAGGCGCCCCCAACTTTACGGAATTTCTGGATCCGCCCATGAGGTAGAAGATAATTTTTTATTATACAATTCATTTTTATACATGTGACATATCTGATTCTTGTTATTTTATTAATCTTTCAACGCAAATGAAATCCGCGAAACGGGTCGTAATGATGGGGGCGCTGTGGCATAGTAGATAAGACTCCCGAGGAAGGACCCGAGTTCGATTCCGGCCCGGTGCTTACATCCTTAAACAAGATGTTTTTACCCACCACGTCCTTCTCGACCCAGGTGTATAAATGGGTACCTGGCAACTCTAGGGTGATAATACTGGCAGGGCCACTTGGTAGAGCAGTGGCAACACTGAAAAGGCCACCCTTGGACAAAGAAGACATTATCAGTATGGATACCGAGTCGATATCATAAGGTATATCGATGGTCTTCCTTTGATATTTGGTATTAACTACTGATTAGATTCGAAAAAAAATTTTTGCAGTCTTTCTAATATCTCATAAATAACTTTGTAGAGTAAGATAATTCGTAATACATTGTAACAAAGGTTAAAATCGTAATATGAAAAAAGAAATAACATTAGGCGGCGCGCTAAAAGGACGATCATGTTAAGCGAAGACTAAACAACAACAATTTTACTCTCTTTGATCTATAATACAATTTATTTTTATCTGTGTGTGTTGATGCATGCATGCGTGTGTGTGTGTGTGTGTGTGTGTAGATGCCTGTCTCTCCCTCTCTCTTTTTCTCTGTCGCATTCTGTCTTCTACGTATTCGTTTTATTATTATTATTTTTCTGTCTCCATATATCCGACCTTCTCTGTCTATCTGTAGACGTGGCTATCTTTTTCTTTTCGTCTTTTCCATCAATTTTCCTCTACATTATCCAGTACGCCTACATTATCCAGTACGGCATGCGGAAGCACTTAAAGATCAAACTAATAGCCTATCATAAATATTTTACTACGGCGTGTTAGAGTACTGAGAATTCGTAGCGCGATTGACTTAACCGACAAATGATATCGCAAATTGGAACACATACCCCAGTTAACACGCCGAGTAAATAAGGTGATGTGTGTGTGTGTGTGTGTGTGTGTGTGTGTGTGTGTGTGTGTGTGTTTGTATATATATATATATATATATATATATATATATATATATATATATATATACATATATATATATATACATGTATCAGGATAACACGAAGAATGATATTCGTTCTGGCTTTCCTTCACAATTACCCCATATCAACTTTTGTTTTTTTTTATCCTTGGACAATGTTGAAAATCTGACAACTTATAAGACACGAACTAATCCTCGCAGACCCCCCTTGATTACATGATGCAGTGGGACATTGGTTTATGTTTCGGGAAAAGTAATTAAAGTATAATCCATAATGATATATCTAACACAAATTTTATCGAAGCAAAATACTGACATTGATGCATAGTATTGACGATTAGAATGGTAATAATAAAAAGGATTCCTCTATAGTTTACCTCATGAAGTTTTGTCTCATTAATCTATATTTTCTTCTCTTGTATGTGAATATATTTTCCAGAGGTCGCCATCAAACTCAAGCTTCAGCTTAAGATGACGGTCTCCTGCATTTAGTATATATTTATTCGAATAACGATTGAATAAGTAATGATTTTCCAATTGTTTTTGTATGATAATAATTTACCTATACAATTATCTAATTATTGATACATTATGACTTATAATATCATTTTGTGTTGGATATAATGTGATTAGTATTGGAAAATTGTTTGTTACGTTGTGTATACTTTGTGAAAAATGCAGAAATAAATAAAATTAAATAAATATGCAAAGTTCAGCAGTTATTTGCGTCTCTGTATCCTGTATCAATGGCTTCCTTGTCGTCTCCATACATAAGTACTTCCTTTTCCTGCCTTTTCGCCCCTCCCTAATGTCATAAAATATGTCATGATATTATGTTTACAATCCTTGAGTATATTATATATTCACGTTTCTCGGTCTGTGTTTTGAAATTTTATCAGTGGGCACATTGTGTGCTAAGAGACGCGGACAAGCGTTAGCTTCGCTGCCTCCCTATATTCACTCACTAACTCACTCTCCCTCTCTCCCAATCTCTCCCTGTCTATCTCTCTCTATATATATCTCTCTCTCCCTCTATTTTCCCGCGTATCTGCGGAGCGGCGGACAAAGTAGCATTAGTGCTTTTCCCGTGGGTGAAAAAGCCATTTTATCTGAGAAATGAGCCTTTTCCAATGACTCCGATAAGACGGAGAAGGAAAGAAATGCAATAAAGCTCGCTTTCTCGTCGTCTGCGATTCATTTGGCCGCGAAGCAGTCCTATGCTTGACCCAGATGACTATTCTCATTCGGCAGAATTAGTGTCGAATGGGAGAACCACAGAGAGAGAGAGAGAGAGAGAGAGAGACAGAGAGATAGAGGAAATATAGGGGCGGATCCAGGAATTCCGTAAATGCGGGAGGGGGGGGGGACGCAAAAATATTTCTGGTGCCACTTCTAGGTTTAATCAGCTGATAAGTAAATGAAATGAAAATAAAAGAAATTGAAGGGAGTTCACGGCCCCTTTCATTTTTTCTTTTTATTTCTTTTATTTTCAGAAAATTTAAAGGGGGTGCCCGGTACCCCCCCCCCCCCCCCCCGGGTCCGCCACTGAAATATATAGGTGGAGAGAGAAAACAGATGAAAAAAAGAAAGGTAGAGAGAAGAAAATTTGCAAAGAGAGAGAGAGAGAGAGAGAGAGATTAATATTATTTGAGAGATTATTGATATGTAATACGTGTGCTTTAGTAAGATGAAGGGCAATAGGGGACCAACCACTGGTCAAGAGGGTAAGGCAAATCCAAAACAGCCGAGTCTCTTTATTTTCCAATAATCCCGAGAAATCAGAGCGAGCGTCACGAATGATGTTTTCATTCCAAACTCGACCGAAGTGGCGCGAAATCGATAACACTAACACTGGCACTTTTGTGCGTCGTCCGCATATCTGACTGCGCATAACTTTATGCCCACCTTCCCCCTTCAGTATGGTGCACTAGCCTATCTCAGGTTAATACTGCGTGGAAGGTCAATACTTACAAGTGGTGGTGACAGAGAGAAAAATGCACCTGACCTCTACGTCATAATGAAGGACGCTCCCTTAATGTGACATTCCGAGGAAATTAATTTCCGACGAGTCACTGATACGGACGCACTGGCGACGTCTCAAAAAATGAAATTGACGGTTTGTCCGCATGCATACGCTGTAACTGAAATGAAAAAAAAAAAAAAAAAAAAAACATGTCCTGACAGCGAAGCAATATTCACTGCATAAGCTCATGCACAAGTACACACAAAAACACACACGCACACACACACACACATACACACACACACGTGCATAGGCCTACACATATTCTACAAGCATTGTCCGCATGCAAACATTATGTTCCGCATTTGTGAAAGTAGTTTACGGAAATGCTATCTGCTGTTGAAGAGAGAGAGGGAGAGAGAGAGAGAGAGAGAGAGAGTACAAACTATACTCAGTAACCATAACATCATGACAAAAAAAAAAAAAAATCACTCACTGTTTATGCTATCTGTGTCTGAAGAAGAATTTTTCTCCACTTTCATGGTGTACCTTATAGATAAAAATAAAGCATGCAATATTCTGTATCGAGGAATCTCTACCTTCTGTGTTCATGAAGAAAATTAATTAATAACCTGCGCGCGCGCGAATAGAAACACACTCATGATAGTTTAATGTTATACATGTACTATGCCCACATTCACATAGCATTCATGTATTGTCCATGACTTACGCGTGTAGCTAAATTTTAATGATTGACCAAAAAGTGCACTCTTAATCATTCATCACAAATTTAAGTCAACCCTATCATGTGGTAATTATGCCCACTGTTCCATTACCTTCTCCCACACGATGACCTTTGGATAAGAAGTCACCGCTTCAGCTATTTTTATCCTAACTGAACTCATAACATATTGAGGACTTTTAGTTAACTTCATCGGACCCTATCAATGAGAATGTGCGTGCTTTGACTGTTAGCAGACTACACAACACTCGGCGCCATCCCTCGCATCGGATCACAGTTACACGCCACAGCTCCGCATGCACGCGTCGCTTGACAGGTGCAGCATACAGGACAGGTACTTTCATCGTCCGTTGTTTTTCGTGGCCCAGGCAGCAGACAGACTATCATTACGTTCACGTCGTGCCACGATGAATTCTACAGAGCTATGAGATGTGTGCTCACGGAGTCATGCAATTCCTCGTAGTGTCATGATTTTACTTTCTTGTCTTATGTGAAATTTATGGATTTTGAGCTGCAAAAAATGAACAACATGTCCGGACGACCGTCGAACAAGGATTTTCAGCGAGTGGACCAGGAGGACGGACAAAATGTGCCCCCATATATCGGTGAGTCGGCAAATGAAACCTTGTTTTGGCGGGTTTCGTTATTATCAGTGCATCGGCGGTCGCTTGCAAGGCTTGCATCTAAGCCTATTACGGTTCTCCCCAAAGCCGCCGCGCTGTAGAGGCAGCACAAGCTGCCGAGCACGTGTGGTAGGACGGCGCGATATCGAACGATTGATTATCATGTGTGTGGTATGTGGAGTGACATATCTTAGATTGTCTATGTAAGCCTTTTTTGTCGCCGTAAATGGTACAATGCAGTGGTACCCCAGATGCAACTTTCGAATGTTAGGTCTGCGTTTGACGATTTTATAACTTTTTTTTTTCATTGTTTCTATGTCCTAGAAATATCTACTGGTAATCCTGAGAAGTCAATTAGACTATTGAAATAAAAAAAAGTGAAGACTTGGAGAAGTATTGCAGAAATGATTAAAGTGCTAACACTTAAAAAAGTGCACAGGAAAGGGATATGCTTCATAATCCTTTGTGAAATTATTGAATAATGCAATAACAATGGCTTCTACATTCTTACATGGCTGTCCTTGTGGAGACTTTACTGTGCAATCAAAACAGGGGAGGTTAACATCTCATTAAGATAGCATTTGCTGTGCTGCATGTAAACAATCTCTTGCATTCATTAAATATGATGATCATTACAGACAAGATACATGACACAGGAAGCAATGAATAATAAACATGCATTTCAAGTATTGATAACTCCAGTGGAGATTGTTACTGATATTTTTGTCTAAAGTATCTTCTTGAGTTTGAGCAAAAAAAGAGGAGAGAGATATAGAAGATCAAAATGGAGAGAGAGAGAGAGAGAGAGAGAAGGACAAACAGATTGAAAGTTAGGAAGAATTTACTGTGTAAAGTGCTTTGTCTAGTTTGATTGGAAATGCACTATAGAAAGACTATATTATTATTATTATTGTCATTCTCATTATTATTATTATTATTATTATCATCATCATCAATATTTAATATCTTTGAATTATAGAAATGATAAGGTGGAGGAAATAATTGCTCTTAAATGGGAGAATCCAGAGGTCAGTTACAGACAGATGGTGACAGAGAGAACAGATAAGGAACTAAAAAACAAAAATACACAATAAAATAAAAGGATGGGAAATGAGGGACAAGTGAAGTAGTGTTTGTCAACCTCTTATGAAAATTCCTTCTGTTTGTAATCATGTGAAATTGAAATAATAAAATGCATTATATTTTCCCTCAATCTTGTAAATTGTTAACCCTGTTGCTTATGCATATGGTCTATACATCTGCATGTTATGTTGCACAGAAGATTTACTCTCTAAAAAAAAATCGAGTGAAAATTTTCACTCTAAAAAGAGTGAATACAAAAAAGAGTGAATTTCGAGTGAAACTGGAGTGAATTTTGAGTGAAAATGCTCATTTTCACTCATTTTGGAGTGACGTCAGGGATCACTCGAAGATTTTGGAGTGATCCCTGACGTCACTCCAAAATGAGTGAAAATGAGCATTTTCACTCAAAATTCACTCCAGTTTCACTCGAAATTCACTCTTTTTTGTATTCACTCTTTTTAGAGTGAAAATTTTCACTCAATTTTTTTTGGGGAGTACAGAGTTAGGATTTATAACCACAACAAACAGTCTGTAAAGGGTATGATGATTTATATTCATCATATATATCATGTTATCATACATATTGGTGTTCATAATATTTCAGAAACAAAAAGTCATATGAATAGCTTGAACCACAAATAGCAGTTTTCACAGGTCATTACTGTTAATGTCATTGCAAAGTATAGAAAAAGAATCGAGGTGACTATAGATCAATAGCCACAGTAGGATCTGCTCCAAGCAGGTGCTTTATTCTCTATAACATGCCGAATTCTTGTATGGCTTGCTCATCAGAACTTTATTGACATTGCATGGCACCACTTCTAATTGGGTAATGCCGTTTTGATAACAGCATTAGATTTAGCTAATTGACATTCAGCAGGCATTATTGTTGTCTGCCACATATCATTATTATAATACTTGCACGCTGGCTCTATGCCCAAATTGAGCATCCTAACCGATTATGTCTATAGCAATTTGACACATTACTTGAGATTGAAATGGTAATGCAATTGGTTTTGATTTTCACTTCTGCATTCTGTGTAAAGATAAACAAACTCTGCAGTATAAATTGTAACAACATAGATTGATAAATTTGTAAGACACATAGCTTTATGATATTGTAAATGTTTGGATAGAACAATTTGCAATGAAAAAAAAATGCAGGGCACCTCCATTTTGTACTATTGTATAATCTTAATGGAGGCCTAGAATCAAATGTGACTGTGCATCACAAAACCAACAAAAAGTGATTTTGTGTGAGGACTGAAAATTGGTGAAATGGGTCAACCTAGCCAATATTGAGTTTTTCATATTTTCTGAAAGAACAAGTCTTCTTCTACATTAAGTTTAAGTTTGGGATCATAAAACAAACAGGAAAATGTGTTTTTGGCAGTTTTTTCTCAAACACTTTATTGTTGAACAGTGTGATTAGATGTTTCTTATAGAGTCCCCTTGTCATTTCTTAAAATCCCTGTACACACTCTTCACTTTCAACTGTAATAACTTTTGAAAGGATACTGCTACTGCTTTGAAAATTGTCATTGATCATGGACTAAATGTGTTGATAAAGCATGCCTAATTTAAGCTTAATCTAAAAATCCCTTCACTATTATTGCTCTGGTGGTTAACACCTTGTTTTTTTTTTGTCCCATTCATGGCACAGCTAGCATGGCTTGGAAAAGATTAAGTGCTTGAATAGACTCTTAACTTCAGAGCCTCTTTTCTCAGTTCACACTTTTCCAGAGTGTGTGCTTTCTTTCCAACATTTAGATAGGTTAGGAGAGTCCATTTGAATTGAGTTATACATCATTTTAAAGCTTAGAGTCTGCTCTTTTAGAATCTGTCCTTAACTAAAAATCCATGTCTGGCGACTTTTTGTTTGTTTTGTGGTGCAGGGTCACAAATGGTACCTGCATGGGCATCTTAACATTAACATGGAGTTGTCGCAGTGTATTAGAAACCTAATATTGTGAACACTGTTGAATATATACATACATCTGTATAACAATGAATGAAATAATGAATGTGAAATTTATAATGCAAAGAAAAAGACATAGCATTTTGTTTTTCCTCTGGATTGGACTGTCTGGTATATAAGATGTAGGCATCTATAAGGTAGGATAGTTTTGCGAAAGAATGTGATATCAAGATTTTCGCTTCCTTTGTGCAACATCAAGCTGAACGCTCAATAGAAGAGGAATTGTATGCAACTTGCAATATTAGTTTGATGGTAATTACCATGATAAAAGTTTTATTGTTAGCTTTAGACATGCCTATACTGTTTCATGTAAATATTCTTGTTATGCTCAATGATTGAAATATGGACATTTTGAATATGATTATAATTATGTGTCAAAAATATTGCACTGATGACTGTAGTGTGATGTTAGCAGAGGTCAAAGGTAAAGAAACATTTCCCAGTTGCCATCTTAATCAGTGAAGGGATACTTTATGGTCATTATCATCATTTTCATTGCTGACCAATTGATATCAAAGAAACTTTATCCAAAAAACTATTCATCATATGGAAAGTAAAATTGTCGCTTTTCCATATGTTACTGAGTTGATAATGCTCTGGACTACACTTCATTTATAAAGGATGTTAGGATAGCAACTGTTGCTGGAATGGCAACTTCCCATAGCAACAGCCAATCAGAAAGCTGGATTCATGTCATTACCATGACAAATGCCATTCCAGCAAGACTTGCTACCATATCAACTTTTTTATGAAATGGGGCCCTGATGATTCTCACATACAGCTCAAAGCACAGTCATCACACAAATAAATGACTTTTAAAACAAAACTTTTCCTCCATGAGGCAGCTAACACAAATTTTAGCAGCACATTGGTGGACCATAATTTGCTTTGCTTTTGAAATGACTGGTTAAAGGCACTGTTTACCATTGGGAGCAGCGATTTAAAGAATGTTCCAAGGTATCACATTGATGCATATGATGTGTAGGTCAGTTGTATCACAAAACATCCTACCATGTAACAATTTTGCAATAAAGCCTAAAATATAACAAGATATCACTATTTTTCTCACTAAACCGTAACTATAGACGGTTTATAGTCTGGAAACATTTTTGTTATATACTAACTAATGTTCACATTTTGCATATTTAATATACTCAACATCAATTGTACTGAATCAAATTTTTACATTGGTTGTTTTTATCCCTGACTCACATTTTAGAACTATTTTGAAGCACTAAAGTTGTGTTTTTGTTTCATCTGCAAATGATAAATTGTGCCTTTAAGTGACAATGTCAAGTACAAGGTATACTTCACAAGACTTGTGGTAAATCAATTTCCATATATGCTAAAAAGAAAAAAAAAATGAAAGAGGCATGAGAGCCAGGCAAGACTGAGATGGGGAGATCCATTCATCACTCACTCACTCCAGTGACAGATATATTCAAATTGATGGCTCTAAGAGCAAATGTATTCTTTGCATCCACACTTTTCCACAATTCTTATAAAACAAACAAACATACAAAAAAGCCCAGGATGCAGAGTTGAGCAGGGAGTGAGGTAGGTGAGTGAGAGGGGTGGGGGAAGAGGGCAGGGGTCATTCACATAATGACTGATTTACAGGTCACATACTGTGGGGCAGTCAGTCTGCGCTTGAACAAATCAGAAAGCAAATTGTACCCCTCCTTCCCCATATTTCATGCATGTGCATGAGGGACATTCATTGAATGAGAAGTCATTCTTCCCATAGATTTGTCCCTCAACATAGCATGTTTTATGGGGACAAGGAACGTGTATATCTCTTTGTTTATTCACACATGGAAACTAAAGGATTAAACTCCTCAGTGCAGAGCTTGCTCCTGAACTTGGAGACCAGTGTGAACGCAGGGCTCGGAGGCTTGAAAATCGCCCGATCTAAGCCCCCCTCTTGGCAGAAATCTCATGATTAGGGATTCATCAGTGTCAGTAGGAGACAGTCACTTCAGGTATATTTGGTTTTCTTAGGATCAGTTTCTGTCATTTAAGTTGTCCAGCTGGCTTTTGATGGACAACATGGAGAAAGAAGCCGGACTTGGAGAGATACTGAATAACAAAAAGAATAGTAGAAGTGATACTGACACCAAACTGCCTGTCTTGGATTACTGACACAAACATGAACAGATGTTTCCACGGAGCAAATATCCTGGAAACAATAATGTGATTTGTTACAGTAATGGATAGTGGACAAGACTATTACAAGTCTTGGCTGACAACATTACTCATGTTTTGCTCAGTATTGATTGGCATGATGTATATTTAAATTGAAGGTTGGAAATAAAATTGTGATTTACCCCCCCCCCCCACAAACAAACAAACAAACAAACAAATAACTTTCACCCTGCTGGGTTGTTGGATTTAAACTTCCGTGACAACACTTGAAAATGCAATCTACTTACCACTGAGATGAATGAAAATGTTAATTTTAGGCTCATTGGTACCAATCTTGTGATAGTTGTGGAAAACATTGTACTTCAAAGAGTGCACTTTTGACAGCCTGACCATTACTGTTTCTTACAGTCACTGCCATGCATTAAATGATTAACTTGATGTAAAGCAGGCAATTCCAAGTGGATGAACAAATTTCAGATACTGTAAAAGTGGAAATTTTTGCGGTGTTGAAATTTTCGCGCATTTCGCGCAAACAGAAACTAGCGCAAAAATAAAAGCACGCGAAAATTTTTGCTTGGCATATATTTTCCTGTGCGTGATGTCTTGATTCCGCTGAATTAAAAACACGCGAAACTCTGTTTACCCGGCCAAGTGCGAAAAATTAGTTGCACGAAAATATCCACTTTTACAGTAGTACAGTTCTGTCATTCGCAGTGCAGTTACCTCGGACTTGCATAATCACAGACAAAAATACAACAACAATAAATGGCTGATCTGTATACAGTAACATGTAAGCAACAATGTAGACAATTTGTGCATTTGATAGCCAGATGCACTTACATGTACTTTGATCTGCATGACCAACAATATGACTTGGGCACTTCTAATAGGTTTAACTTGCCAAGCTTTTTAACCAGCATTCAGTGATCTTATCAAACCTGTTCTGGTTGCATAGTTAGCAAGTCCCACTCAGGTGCCCAGTTGTAGCAATGTACCACACCCCAGCAAGAAGACCAGAGTGACACTATAGAGATCAGGGAGATGAGTTGATCTCTATGATTCTGACAATTTTGCTGATAACTGTCCCTATCAGCAAAAAAACAAAGCAAAACTAGAAAAGCACTCTGAGAGCGCAGACCTCCGCCAAGCATGCAGCTCATTTCCACCACTGACCCATAAGTACCGCATTGGGTGCAGAGTCGCCCGAATCCCAATATAGAAGCCTTTGTTACGTCATGAACCCTCAGCTGCACGGCGCGCCTCGCCCTAACAGACACTAGAGCACGCAATTTAGTGCGCGCATGCAAACCTCAAATGTGCGCAGCCTGAACTCGCAAGTTCATTGACCCTACCTGCTAAAATATCAAAAATCCTTCATAAATTCCCCCAAAACTCTCTGATCACTACATTGTACCAAAAGTTAATCGTTTGGTACTTGTGTCATTCTCAACCTTTCCTGCAAGTTTCATGCCAATCCGTTAACTTCTTTTTGAGTTATTTTGCGCACGGACAAACAAACGAACGAACAAACAAACAAACCAACAGTAATAAAAACATAACCTCCCCCCTTGGCGGAGGTAACAAACAACAAAAAGGGTATACTTCAGTGTGCATGCTAGCTGGTGACCAAAGTATCGAAGGGGTTAAAGTGTGAGAGCTTCAGTGTGGAAATGGGTCAGCAATACACAGTGGGCTACTTCTCTCAATTGGCAATCTGCTAAGCACACACAAGATTCCTTTCCTGTCCGAACAGGGAAACAAGGTAAATTCAATCAATTTAAAGTCGAGAACGGCAAGCATGGACAGACTCATGCAGACAAGGTGGATAGTCACAATGTTTTTTTCACCTCTCAGCGAGAGACAGGTGTGATTAGTATGACAGTGTCCACTAAAAAATGCAATATGTCGGTGACTATGCTCATTAGATGGGACACATATATTGTTTGCCTGTTCACTAATTGTCAAAGCAGTCAGTACATAATATTTCCATTTATTGATTTGGAAGCCAATTTACATTGATAACTTAGAAGTGTGGCATTCATACATAAATGTACATGTGTATATATGCTAATTGGTATCATGAAGTATGTTTAGAGTATATTTACTTTTTGACAGACTAATGAATGAAGAACTCTTGTCTATCATATTACAGAAAGAGGATCTGAGGTCAGATTTGGTGAGTTAAAGTTTGAACTCCTGTCACTCCTCTTCTTATTTACCCACCACTCTTACCCGCACTCCTTATGCAATGAATGTTGCGCAATCTGATGCATATCATATTCCATGATTCAGCCTTCTGCACCATGTGTATGTCTTGGGTTTGTGCATTATATCTGAACATATAGGGTTTGCAATTTGTTTTTTTCTTCCTGAGGTTTGCATCTATCCTTTGAGCATTTCCTGCCATTTCCTATCACAATATTTCATGATGTGACACACCTCACAATGTCCACATATGAGAAAATTAATGCTTTGTACTGAATATTTTGTAACCGTGATTCAGTCATTATCATGATTTTCATCTTTGGTACTCTGTGATCATTACCATGAATGCTATTCTCATGTCTTTTTTTAATGATGAATATTACAATTTTAATTGTTATTAGATTAGCTATTATTATTATCACTTTAGTTATCATTTTTATCATTATCATCATCATAAGTCTACTCTTAATTTTGTTGGGTAGAATGAATCAAAAGTGGAAAATGAATGGAATCATTATAATGTGGATTGCTAGGTTTTATTTTTGAGCAGTTATCAAGTGGAATCATAGCTTACAACAAGGTCCATTTGTTTCAAATTGCAAGGAATGACTCTTGAAATCAAATTTGAATAGGCTACAACATGGAGCTCTTCTTAAATCAAAGTAGCTTATAAATGCTTGTGTCTGTACAGTGTGTGAATCGCAGTATAGGACATTTCATGACCATTCCCTCAACACATCTCGTAGACAAAACAACTCACAGCTTCATACGTCCACAGGATAGTGCGACTGTGGCAAGGTAATAGGTTTTGACACAATGTGCCAAGCACCTGTATTTGAGTGTCCTTCAGTAGAATGGTTTCAGATCAAGCTCTTCTGCCTCCCGGGAAGTGACATTTTCGCAATAGTGAGAGACGGAATTTGGCATATCTTATGTTATAGCTCGTAATTCCTGATGATGCATGAATACCTTGTCAGTTCTGATATCTACTCTACAGAGTCATATCAAATATTCCCTGTTTCTTAACAGACTATAGTAAGGATGTGTGTATATGATGTACATATATATATATCATCTGAATTCTGTTAGCCTGACAAAATGTTTTTGATTCCTTTTACTTTTACATATTGATGTATTTCTCCTAGGTCACCCAAGATTTGAATGTTAGAATTCATCACAGCAAGTGCCCTATGATAACTATAAAGAGATAGTGTTTTCATGCATGTGTAAAGTCATTTGTTCACACTATGATTGGCCTATTTCTTTCTTCTCCAAATGATGTGTTTCTGCAGCCTCCAAACGGAGGCACAGGAAACTAATAGTGCACTGCAATTAATCTTGAATTGGTTTGTCGCAGCCTATTGAAATTGCAAATGCATGTCATTGTCTATTAGAACGGAGTCATTATTCAAGCCTTGTGACAATATGTACCTCCTCAGGTACGACCAAATAGCGTCCACCTGATCGTGAGTCCAACCTGCAACTAATGAGATGTGAGATAGCTGGGAAAGGAATGACTGTATTACTTCTGTGCGTATGGTGATATTATTGCTGCTTGTTTGGTCTTGTACTCATGCTGTTTGTCTTCTGATATTGCAAAACACTGCCATTATTAGAGGAGGAAAACCAATTTATTTCATTGTAACTGTCCTTCATTTCTCTGTACTGACAGGATTTCAGATTGACTTGAGTATCTAATTTCTGTATCATAATAAAATGATAGATGACAATATTGAGTATTCTTTTTTTGTTGTTGGATCCACTCCCAGTATAATGTAGTTTATTCATTTTTCAGTAAGGATGTGAAGATTGAACACTTACACTCTTATACATGGTGCATAATTCTAGTGATAGCATGTTTTGAAGACAAATATAATGTGTATTGCATACTATTGTAGAAAGCAAAATGATATATTTTGCAGCAAGAAATATTGATATTGCCAATGAGCAAATAGTCATGATGAGTACAAACATGATTACATTATGTAGAATGGAGACTTTTGTGTTTCCAATAGCCTTTAATGATTACCAAAGTACACCATCTCATCAGGATTTTGATTGACTAGGTACAATGTATACATATACCATACTAACTTCCCATACAATGTTGAAACACATTCTTGGTTTGTGTGTTTGTTTGTTTGTTATCGTTTTTGCAGGGGGTGGGGGATTTTGTGTTTTGCAGAGAATATCTTGTAAGAAATGTATTCAAAGTTATATGTTATGCATACAATTTAATGTCCATTTCACCTAATCTATAGTCTGCATTGAAAATGGCACATATCAAATTTGAGCTCAAACAAGAAACCAATATCAATTACTGGATTTCTCTAATATAATCATACCTCAAATGCTGAAGATATCTCTCAGTTGCTTTGATATTTAACCCATTGAGGACTGACTGATTTTGCTACAACACGCATTTCCCATAGACACCTGCCCGAGTATACTCGGGACTCGTCCTCAATGGGTTAAATGGTTCAGGTAAATCCCATGGTATATCTAGAATAATATTGCAAAAAACATTTGGGCATGTTGATGTATTACTGTTCTATTCAGTCCTCAATTTCAGTTATCCCCAAAGTCATCCTTTGGAATCTGATGATGCCCAGAAATAGACCAGCCTACCAATGGACATGAATTTTGTACATTTAATGGATTTTTTATGCATTGGAAACTGCTGCCCTTGCCATATCCTTATAGCAGTTCATTCTTCAAAAGCTTATATAAAGCTACATTAAACAATTGAATATGAAACAGTTCATGTCTGTTTGTCAATGACTTGACATTCAGACTAGAAATATTAAAAATTTGATGCATATTTTAGACCAGTCCATAGAAATTTGTTTCTTTTAAAGTGTATACTACCCACAGTTAGGATGGCAACACTCGACAGATAGGCCATAACATGCAGCCTTCAGATAGATGATAGTAATAGAAAGATAATAATCATTCCATGTTGTGATTAACCTCCCTCTTAAAAAATGATTATCTATTGCAAACAGTATTCTCTCTCCATCCTGGTATATCAAATTGTGTGCACCCATCTCAGCCATTATATATTTAGGACATCATGTAATAAGTGCATTATCATTACTCATGTGCATTTGCTGCACATATGCTGATGCAAGAGTCAAATTATGTGATTATTTTGGACCTAATGCCAACAATTTTTCTAATTATCTGTGCCTAATCATCTCTTCATTTAGCTAATTTCATGATGAACATATGAGTTAATTACTGGATCAGGAAAGACTCAGTGAATTCCCTATTTAAGGGAAATAGTCACATGATCAAGAAAGGTTAACAGCTTAATTAATCACCTAAGAACACATTCCATATAATTTCCTCCAATCTGTTTCCAATTCATGGCTTGAAATATAGAAGAGACCGCAGTACTGGCTGTGTTCGCTATAGCCGTAGTCACTGTAGTCACTTGGTATACCTTTGTGTTCCATAAAGAGATAATAATAATAATAATAATAATAATAATAATAATAATAATAATAATAATAATAATAATAATGATAATAATGAAAATAATAATGATAACAATAACATTAATAATGATAATGATAATAATAACAATAGTAATAGTAATGATATTAATAATGATAATAGTAATAATAATGATAACAATAACATTAATAATGATAATGATAATAATAACAGTAGTAATAATAATGATAATAATAATGATAATAGTAATAATAATAATAAAAATAATTGTTATTATTATTATCATTATTATTATTATCATTATTATTATTGACAGTGCTTATATACTGTACGAGCTGAAATTTTTGCGTACAGATATTTTCGCGAATTGCTACTTGGACGACATTTTCGCGTGTTGTTAATTTCGCGGTTGTGAGGGTCTAACTGAACTAAGTTATTCGCACGTTGTTATTTTCGCGGTTCAAAGGCGATTCGCGAAATTCGCGAAAATAAAACCACCGCGAAAATTTCAGCCCGTACAGTAGTACATCAGATATAGAGTAACTGCGTCAGTAAGCGGCCGTGCAGCCGTTCGCGGCAGGTACAACATACACGGTAATATACCGCTAAACACAGCACTGCACTGTTACATGCACACTACACATATACTAACACACTAGCAATCAACAAAAACCAACCGATAAAATGGGCACGATCTCTGATGAAAGTGAAATTTTCTCACCGAAATGACAACATATCGCATCCAGAATGAAATTTTCGGTACTTCTTAACATAACAGTTAAGAAACAATGGTCCAAGAAACTGGATTTTTTGTCGTTTTCTCGATGTTCATGGATTTTGAAAACACATCCTCACGTAAAATAGAACTTTCGCGAGCCGATGTGGGCCGCCATTTTTTTCGGAAAGTGGATGTTACCATCGAAAAAAAAACGGGAAAAACACGAGAAAGACATCAACAACACCGCCAGAATTGCGATCTTGTTTGCGGCCAATGCATGTGCGCACGCTATTTTCACGTGCTTTCGCAATTGGAATTGGCGCTTACGCAATGTTCGCGAGACATGTGAAGGCGTTTCAGCTGAAGATCGCGGAGCACGCGCGTATTGCATAGGGATTGTACATCGTGCCGCAAGCAGAAATACTACGTCGCATATCGCCCTTATCGGCGAAAATTGTGCCGGGTTTTGCCCTGGTAAATCATGAAAACTGCGTTGGTCATTGGTTAATTTCTTTTACGAAAACAATTGCGTTAATGAATAATCTTGTCTATGATATATGAAATGGTTGAAAATAATTTGCCTGATTTGTTTACAAGTTGGAAAAACCCTGAACAATGCTTAAACTGCCGCAAACGGGATATTTTACTCTAGTGTATATGTCTCTGTGCGCCCAAAAAGTGGAAAAATTGTACAAAATCATGCAACTTTGATTACAATGATGGTACCAAGCTTCAAATTTGCCTACACTGTGAAAAAAAGTGTTTTCAAAGCTGACTTGAATCTACTAACCCGTTCCATACGGGAACCTGGTGGCCTGTGTATTGAGTCTATGGGGATTTCAGAATTTAGTATGGAACAGGTTAATGTCAGTGATTTGTCTATGGAATGACATTGATTAAGAGATGTTTGAGTAGAATCATCATCATCTAGTAATATTTCTAAGGCACAGTCAGTATGTATATTTTATATTATATCAAACAATGCATTTGTTTGATACACATCACACGATTAGTTCCAACACCCAAAGATAATCATGATCCTTTGTTATTGATTGCAAAACCATGATGGTCTCTTCAAGTGAAAATTGTTAGCAATTTAATTGGCTAACTTAGGGGAAAGTTTTGATAGATGGACTCATTTGTGGTAGCGGCATGTTTGTGTAATGTCTACCGGCTCTGACCTCTTGTGTTGAAACCGCCGTGACTGAGTGCACGTGTATTCCACTTGAGTTGGCCTTCAACAACACGGAGTCATCTTCCATTGGAGGCACCTGTCTCTCTCAAGCCACTCAAGCAGGCGATGCGTGGTGTTTACGCTTCATCATGGTACTTCATGGATGATGTTATAGATGGCTGTAAAGCTAGGTCCCCCCACCCATTATTTCATAATGTTATAAGACATTATCTCCAAAATACCACCCCCCAAAAAAACAAAAAAACAAAACCCACACACACCATATAGACAAAACAGTCAGTCTGGGATTTGTTTTATCTGTGAAATAAGCATGTAACCATGGCATCTCTGTGCTAACCCGTTGAGGACGGTTTAATTTTGCTATAACATGCATTTCCCATAGACACCTGTCTGAGTATGCTCGGGACTCGTCTTCAACGGGTTGATAAATTCTTTCCCCTTCACATGTCTAAAGTGTCTTTGCCTGTTATCATCTTGGTCTTGAAGAATAATAATGTGGTATTTTTTTTTTTGCAACATGGATAGATTCTGGTATTCATTTGTATTGCTCATCACCCTCCTTAAACCTAACAAATCTTCAAGAACATGTTGCATCTATGCAGCAAAAAAAAAAATGTTTTTATCTTGACACATGTTTGCCATTTTAACAAGCTTAAACAGCAAAGAACCATATGTATTTAAAGACACAGCAGGTGTATAATTCAATGGACTTCTCTCAAGAGATGTGCTAATGGTGTAAATTACAAACAGACATGATCATGTAACAAATCACACTATTCTAGTGAATTCAGTCAGACAATAACACACAAAAAAAACACACATAATTTATTATTGTCAGAGGTCAAACGTCCCTTTTGTAAATGTCACAAAAGTTTGCATGGTTGAAGAATAATGTCTCCTACATTGTGTATGAAATCTTATGGAAACACACCTCAAAGTTTCTAAAAAAGAAATGAAAAACTAACCCTATGTCATTTTAGAATGCACTACCCTTTTGTACAGAAAACAACGGTTGGATTTTTTTTTTCAGGATCTGAATGAAATCACTAGAAATCTATGGTATTTATTCCCTCTCCATCAAAAAGAGGTTTGAAGTCTTATTCTTGAGGGGGGGGGGGGGGAGGGGGAGGGGGGGGGGGCTTCATTACCTACCTCTACCATATACCAGCTTATGAAAAGAATGTAAATGTCAGGTTTGCAAAAGAGAAACACGAACTTTATATTATCTTGAATGCCACGGCTCTTTGCAAACAACTGTGTACATGTAGAGATATATAGTAAAGAAGGGCTCTTATAGGCTATATTCCCCTTGTCTTGATGTCTTTGTACACTCTCCTGAACATAGACATTTCAAAATGATTCCTTGATTTTTATAAGCAGATTGAGTAAGGACAAAAAGAAACTTATTCCTGAAACCTCTGTGTACACCTGCAAGCCCCATCCTGTCCCTTTGCCTGCTTGAAGTCATCCTGGCATGCTTGCTTAGGGTCAAGAGGCCAATTTTTATTGAATGTACTCATTAAATGTGAAGGCCATCATATGCTAGTAATGCTGCTGTTGTCTCAGCGGATTGTATGGATGAATAATAAATTCTGTCCTTGGGAAAGCCAAGTGGTACAGCAAGTAGCTGGTTGCATCAGTAATGGTGATTTCTCTGTGGATGAATCTGCCTGAATTATGATGTGTCACACCAGGAGGGTGTTTCACAAAGAATTTAAGTTGATGTTAAAAGTTAAGATCAACCTATTAAGATTATGGAATGCCATTTGCTTCCCTGTTCAGTTTTATTCATTGTTTTCAAAATCCATTCTAATTGATATCAAAATTTACAGAAAAAAATTATCTGTTCCTTATCTTACTATATATATCAATGGCTGGATGTGAAAGTCTCTATAGTTTTGATTTTCATTTGGAAGTTAGAATATTAACTGAAGATACACACGGTGTACCATGATTTTAAGTTAATCTTAAGTTTTAAGATCAACTTAGATTTTATGTGAAACACCTTCCAGGAGGAGTGACGAAACCTTACCCCTTTCCTCCGCTACATAAGCACTTGCCCAATTGCCTGGGGCAAGTGAAAATCAGAGTTTGGCAAGTGTTTTGGAATAAGGAAAATATGTGCAGCTTATTACTGTGTAAGCATGTGGATGGTAAAACAGCGTACTGCATGTAGATGTGTTGTTTTGTCAAGTACATGACCAATGAGTGTTGAGAAAGGGCAAGCATATCACCACTTACATTGTTTAACCAAACATCTCTAATATTTTCCACTGGGAGAGGGTGTCATGCCTCAATACCAGGATGCATTCTGATTTTGAGATTTGTTTCAGAGTTAGATTTTAATACACTAGAATAAATTAAAGTACTTGACTAAGTCCATTTTCATAAATTTTCAGCATACATTGTTTTCCAATCTCATGACCAAACTTTTCCCCTTCTTCAAAAATATTTCACCAAGATAGATCATTGGGATGTTGATGGAAACATATGATCTGGGAACATCTTTTGATTGATAGCAGTATGAAATTGCAGCCATGGTAGAGATCTCTACCTGCGATAATGGCTGATATTTTGCACATTAGAAGATAAGATTGATATCTATGTCCGGTGTAATTGCAATCATCAATCATGAAGTGTGAATTGATGAAAGAGTTCATTACATGTTGTCGAAAGAAGAATAAAGGTAAGGATTTAACTGAAGTTAGAAGAGGTAAACATGATAAGCATATAATGTATCACTTCTATTAACACGGAAGTGGATTTTTTTTTCTAGATATTAATACGCAGCATAGCAGTTTAACCCGTTGAGGACGGGCTGATTTTGCTACAACACGCATTTCCCATAGACTCTTGCACGAGTATATTTGGGATTTGTTCTCAACGGGTTAATAGTTTGATTACGTACCTCTTATCAAAATGTGAAACAAATGCTGAATGCAATGTTTGCAAACATATTTGGAGAATTTTACTGTAATAGTAATTATGAGTGCATCAAAACTGTTTTCTTTTTTGGCTATCTAGAGATAGCTGCCATCAAAAAAAAATATATATATATTTTCTTTTACTTCTATAAAGATATTTGTTATTCCACTGGTTACAAATTGAAAGCCAATTATGATTTTTATGAATATTGGTTGAGGAATGACAGAACCTGCATTTTTTTTTGTATGTCTAGTTTTTGTCTCAGTTATACTATAGATTCTAATAAACATAAGGAACTAATGTAAAATTTCCAAGAGAAAGATTGTATTTCATGAATTCTCCAAAAAATGTCAGTATATTAAAGGTACTTTGTTTTGTTTGTTAAGTATAGGATTCATGTCAGTTTGTTTGTTAACATTTCCATGATGAGGAACATTAGTTAGATTTAAATTCTGATGAATGTTAACACTATGCTGCTTTTGTGTATTGACTGTTATCATATATATATACTATTTAAGTACTACATCTACTGTGCTTGTCTGCTGTGTTGAAATAGGTTAAAAAAAGCACAATTATAACATGCAAAATACCATAGATATGATTTCAATGTATACTGTTAGCATAATGGTGTACCGTGGGCCCATCTTTTAAATCTAAGACTGTAGTAATAACCTGCAAAACATGCTACCACCTGTTAATGTAGATGGCAATAAAGAGTAACATTGTGAAACCAATAAAGTTAAACACAGACTACCATATATAATACTATAATTAGGCATTAATGTCTCATTGTGTTTATTGTTTCTATGAGGAATGCATAGCTAATGAAGTAGGCACTACATTTTTAATTTGAAATGTTCTGAATTATTAAATAAAACCCTGATAAGCCATCTTTTTCATAAAACAAAATTAGGAGGTTCATTCAGAAAAAAAAGAATAAATATATGTGTGCATCTTTCTAACAAAATCCAACACTGGAAAGTAAAAGATGTTTTTGAAGGTATTTTATTCGAATGGCATGATCAAGACCACCATTTTAATTACGTGAAACTGTACTCCATCTATTCTAGACTGGAGAAAACGCAGAGACGGGATGACGTAGATGAAGTGGATTCATGCATGAACATGCGGCCATGATTGATGAGGTTTTTGTGTCATAGCTATCAGTGTCGTCCTAGAGACATGCCGCTGGGAAATAGATTGTTGTCATGATGAATGTACTGGAGATTCTAAATAGCTCCCCCATCCACCCACCCCTGCCATCCTCCCCCCCCCCCCCCCCCCCCCCCCGACGCCTATCATACACATTTTCCATGCATTGGATGCATTTTCAAGAAGTGTTTACAAGCTACTTGTGCATAGGCTCAATCTAGTGAATTATTCATGCTCAAATCCAATTTCTTTCCTCTCAAAATGACTAGAGTCGTAAAAAAGTGCTTTCGATAGCCATGCAAGTGAAAATATCCCATATCCAAGAATTCTCATGAGTGTAATCTGTATTTTCATCATTCATAAGGAGCAATATATGTTATGGCCATGATTATGGGTAAGTGGTGGTGAAAGGCAAATGCTCATAGACCCTCAAGACATGTTTAGGAATGCTATCCTTTGAAATTTTGCTCAAGAAACTTGACTGATCACATCTTTCTTTCTCTTTCACACATGTCTACTTCTGCATCAATAGACAGTTCTAGTTAGGGAATTCTAAAAGGCACAAAAATGGATTAGCAGTAATAGAGGAGAATTAAGTCTGATATCTTCAGACAGATGAAAGACCAATGATAAAAGTATGATCATCTCCCAGTACCAGGTATAGTCGACCCTCCATGCTTTATGCACTTAGCTACAACTTGCCAAGCTTTTTTAAAAATCATTCATTTAGTCCCTCTAAACTTTGATTAACTGAAATTAGTAAGCCCTCAGCAAGTGTAGCAGTGTGCCTACAGTCCATGGGGAATGTCATGGCAAAATAAGAATTAGCAGGTAAGGTAGTCTCTACTCATTTGCAATTTAGTTTTCATATATCTCTGCCAGTCAGCGGAACCCCCCCCCCCCACACACACACACAAAACTTCACCTGCTTAAGAATTTTCAATAACTATGATTATAAAGAATTGACCTTATAACTTTATATTAACATCTTCAGTAGTCAGCACAATATAATGACTGCATTAAAGCCAATGTATAGTTTTGGTTGAGACCTAATTTCAAGATTTTAACATTTTTTGGTGAGATAATGAGAAACCTCTTATGAAATATGAAAGAGCACGTAATTCCATGAGGAATTCAACGTTTATTTGATGAAAATTAGTTTTGAAATGGCTGAGATATCCAAAACAGAGCGATTCTAATAAAGTGTGGGACCCACACTTTATTACGATCGCTTTGTTTTACTTTGTTTTTGGATGTTTCAGTCATTCCAAACCCGATTTTCATCAAATAAACTTTGAATTCCTCTTAAAATGGTTTGCTCTGTACTATATCATAAATGTTTTCTCGGTATCTTGCAAAATCTTAAAAGCCCAATTCTCATCTCCGCCAATACTGTACTATCCCTTTAAAACTGCCTATACCTGAATACTGTGAAAAGTGTTATTTTTTTGCGAGGGTTTGATTTTAGAGAATTTCACTTTCAATTTTTTAGAGAATCACTCTCAAGCCACGATTTTCACAACATGCAAACATATTGCCACCTGATCGTAATCTCACTGAATTAATGGACAGGTTTTTTATAATGAACTTAAGATAGCCTCAATGTCAAACCACAAAAACAGTATCTCACGAAATTGTATGTGACCTCCTCATTGCCGAAACTATGATCTGTACTTGAAAATGACAACTTTTACAGTAATGGACTTGAAGGATTGTATGTTTTACATGAAAATGGCACCTATTGGGTTAAAATGTTATGTGTCCATGAACTTAGCTGTATCTTTCTTTGCAACTTGACTGTAAGGACAAAGTTTCTTTATTCTCTGCTAAAATAGACTATAATGTATGTTAATCAAGTGACTCGTATATATATCTATATATGCCCACGTTCACACTTTAAGAATATAGTGGTGTGATAGGGAACATACTAGTAGTTTGTATTCACTAACATTTAACTGGTTTTGTTACAGAAGAGCAAGCTAGTGGATATGCCCATTTAAAGAACTAAACACAATGAGTGGTAAACCATGCAAGAAGAGACTCGGTATGCACTGGCTCACATCACACAAACCTCACACGTTTGTCCCCCACATGTTTTGACTAGTCCGGTTTGAGGGTGATTGATGGCCCATTTCTCCTACTCGCTGTGATGATGAGGGAGACGGGTGGGACAGCATCTTTTCTCCATCTCCTGTTTCTCAGCCGTTATCTCTCTTTTCCCATCTTCCTCTCCCTGTGCCCTGCAGAGAGAGAGAGAGAAAAAAAAGGGAGAGGTGAGGATTACAGTGAATGAAATACTGAGGGATTGTTTGTGTTCACTTGCTGCAGGAAAAGCTGTGAAAAGTTACAGGAGTGAAATTAAAGGTGCCCTAGTTTCTGCAAACAAAAGAAAAAAATACCAATTCCTCTGGTATTTCTCTAGATTTCAGATTTTGGGGCTTTAGAATTTCTTATGGTATTAGAGAGTCAAGGAGTTGTTTTGAGGAAATGAAAAAAAATGAAACTATTGAAAGATATAACAAATAACCAAAAATATATACATATACATAATAATATACATGTATATATACCTAAAAATATACATACCTAATATATATTGTTATTGTTATTGGTCATCTTAACTGGTTGATTTTGTTCTAGCAATTTTGCAATTACATCAGAAGACTGCCAAAAGAAGGTTGTTTTTCTTAATTTTGAAAGTTGCAATGACAGATTTGGAAGCTTTTGATATTTTCTCTGCAGGCCCTATGTGTTTTTTTTTCCTGACCAAAAAAGTTGCAAATATATTTTAGATTTCGATACATCATACAAACTTATCTTAAAATAAACATTTTTTTTTCAATTGATAGTTGTAAATGTTCTTAGCTACCTCAGAAAATTTCTTTGCCTCCGTAAACATAGATTGCACAATATCATAGTAGGAAGTACATATTTTACTTGCGCCTGCTGTTTCCAAACTTTCACATAATTATATCATTAATAGAAAACTTACAATGGACATTAAAACCCAATGAGAAATTCACAATTCATCTTTCTGCTGCTATGTTACATGTTCATACTCATCATATGATATATCATTACACTGTCACAGTGTTCAGTTTATTTCACCACCATTTTCACTCTCTACCAAGCATATTTTGTATATCATGTGTCAGAGCCAACACATCCAGTACAGAGAAATATATCATCACCTTGACTTGCCTGTACTGCCAATGACATTTCTCGTGCCTCTCTGATTTTCATCTCATAGAGTTGGCAATCATATCTGCTGTCAGTGGGGACGGGATCCTTTATTATATTTGGAGCTATTTATAAACCAACAGTCCCTGTCAAATATGGCCTGTGGGTATTTACAGCTCATTTCCCCTCTAATCTCATGCATGCGTGGAATAGTACAGTGTGGTACACCTCTGTCGGCTTGATTAGTAAACAGACGTGACAATTACCAAATTATAACATGGTGTTTTTGTGCCTCTCACTGGCATCATTAACCCACTGAGGACAGTTTGATTTTGCTACAACACGCATTTCCCATAGACACCTGCCTGAGTATACTCGGGACTCGTCCTCAATGGGTTTAGGAAAGCTTAAAGTTATGGCTCACATTCCAATGCATTCTCACTGAGATTTTTAAACCCGGTTCACCCATTTTCTGCTGGTAAAATGTGTATGATGTACTTTTTTTTTACTATGTGAATATCTTTCTTTGCTTATTGTATTGCAAATAAAAGCATTCTCTAGAGAAAGATTAAAATAGACTGAAATTGAAATCTGAATTCTATGAATTATAATTTTAGATCTATCATATTGCAAACATAATTTGAAGGTACGCAGTACACTCTTTGTCCATAGTCTACATAGGAATCTCATAGAGTAACATAGATATCATGCAAAAAGTATCGTAATAATCGTGTCAAAGATATTTTATTTGTGAATTGAGCTTTGTTGAATGCACACAAATACAAATACAGACATGCAACATACATGCATAATGGGCTGTATGCACAGTATATTATGCATATATGTATATGTTTGTGTGTGTGTTGTGTGTGTGTGTATGTATGTGTATGTAATACAGTGCGTATCAAAATAAACGCAACAAGATTTGATTTCAAATATGTGAAGATTGTGTTAACTTTACACCAAAGTGAGTAGCAACATCTTAAAACCATGTATAAATCTCCTCTTTCCAATGATATCTTATTTATTGTTACACAGTCATGGATGGCTGAGTAATCATTCTTTTTGGACAATGGGTCAAATTGGACTTGGGACCAAGTTTAGGCACAGCAAGAACCAATGCACCTTATTAGAAATTAACTAAACAAACGGAATAATGAAATTAATTCTAATGAAATTAATGATCACAATTAATGAAATTAATGATCACAACTTACCATTGTCTTCTTACGGATACTAGTATCTATTTTTAACATTACATCCCATGCCCCTCAACATGGCCACCATTTCTTTCCACACTGAGATTAGCTCTTAGCCATCTCACGCACAGCCCTGAGAATCATTGGGGCTTGGTGGCGTAGAGCTTCAAACTCATCAGTGATTCTTTGTCTCAGAGTTGCAATGTCAGGTGGAGGGGTAATGAATACTTTGCTCTTGAGATAACCCAAAGAAAAAAGTCACAAGTCAGATCTGGAGATCGTGGTGGCCACTCCACATCATGATACAAGGCAATCACCCGATTTCCGAATACCTCAGCCAATCTGTTTCTTACTGCAACTAGTCGATCGGCTGGTGCGCCATCCTGTGCCCACCATATAGGCATCTGAACACACTCCTTTGCTGCACAGGAAAATTTTCCATTAATTCAGGAATCATATTTCATTTAAAATTTGTAAGTATTCATTTCCGTTCATCTTGTTTTCAAAGAAGAAGGCCCTAGGAGCAAACCGTTTCCAGAAAGTCCAGAACAGACATTCAGCTTTTCTCTACGAAAATCGACGTCATAGTTGAATACAGAAACTGAAACTTGGTCCCAAGTCCAATTTGACCCATTGTCCAAAAAGAATGATTACTCAGCCATCCATGACCGTGTAATAATAAATAAGATATCACTGGAAAGAAGAGATATGTGGCTTTAAGATGATGCTACTCACTTTGGTGTTAAGTTGACACAATCTTCACAAATTTGAAATTAAATCTTGTTGCGTTTTTTTTTTTTGATACGCACTGTACAATCAACACAAATGATAAAGATCTCATTAATGGATTCATGCATACTTATAGTTATACAGACACACACACACAAACATATCCTAATCTATCTCTGACTGTTTGTTTTTATGTCACTTTCACTCCATATCTGTGTATTATGGCATTGTCTGTGTACATTACATCACTATAGATGACTATTGCAGAGTTCTGTTTTATTAATTGTCTTCAAAGTCCTTGGGCTTTTCTCAGTTGTCCACATTTAGCACATTTCTATGACAGTTTTGCGGCACACTATACTGCACATTCTACACAGTAAAATAAGATATTATTGTCATTCTCTGCAAGAATTCTGGGGCGCATGTCTCTGCTCTACATCTATTAGCAACTGTTGTTCTATCCACTGATTCACCCACTCGGCCTAAATGTGCAAGCACTGCATTATGGGTGTCAAGAAACATTTTCTGCAAAGGAACTATAGAGGGAGTCCTGAATCTTATCTGTACTATGTGTTGCCATTTAGAGTATATATTTCCCTATGATTTTATTTGGTGTTTCTTTCATTCTTTCAGTTGGCAATTACAGCAGCAGTGCACTTTTTTTGCTGTTGTGGTGACTGCAAGCTTGGTGATATCATTCTGCATCAAGTGGTTGAGTACTCGCACTGTCCTTCATAATTACTTCACGTATTCTCTCTCAATCAAATTTCTGGTATATTGGGACTATTTATAAACGCAGTCATGATTATGTCTTGTGAATACTTTCACTAGCTTTGCAAATCTTTTTTATGATCATTATCAATATTGCAATCTTTTGTGGTTTGCTGCACACAATTCATTTCTGCTCACATGAAGTATAGTTTGTCGTGTTACCACTATGAATACAATAATACTTCCTATTATTCACAATCTGATCTCAGCAGTGGTGGATGAATGTTCAAAATGTGAAAATCATAGTTAACAAACTTTTTAAAACAATTTGACAAAGAGTGAGCAAGGCCCTTGAACTGCAGAAAATATAAATGATATTCTTCATCATATGCAACTGTCTAGATACTTTCAAGTAAATGCGTTGTCTGTTTTCACACATGACTAAAGTACTATGATATGTATCTCTCTGGATCTACATAGAATAAACATACATAATTAATTATGATAATCATCATAAGAGTGATAATAAATCTGAAAAACAAATTGCATGTATCTTACAAGTAAACATTCTGTGCAGCAAATTTGAAGTTCAAGTTTATTTTTAATGTAATATATGTATCAATTAAATATAAATAAAATAGATGATTAATAACAATGGAAAAAAATTAATGGAGATAAAAGCTGTGCAAGCTACCTCTTTATCTTCATAAAAGTACTGTGACATACTAAAAGTGAGCAAATATTTTCATCAGAGAGAAGTGCAGTTGTCAGCCCAAATCTTCAAATGCATAAATATTCAGGTTTAAGGCTATTTATCTGAACTGACCGCCAGTATTCACTTTGTAAATGCCTGTGTTCCCCTTTTGTCCGTTTGTAGATGCGCACACCATGTCAGTAGCCGTCGACATTAAACGAGGTCAATCGGCGACATCTGTAGAAGGTAATGAGATTAAGACAACATCGACATTTGGGATCTCTCACATATATGCATGTGGCTTTTTAGTTTTAGCCCTGCATCATTATATATCAGCACAAGGGGACGTTCCAATTTTTGCTATTCTTGAATCAAGGCTCCAGAAGGTAATTATGGTTTTACCTCTGACTTCAGAGTGGTGTGCAGCTGCAACTGTTTGCATTCATTCTTGCATATGTATGACTCTGCCACTTGGTTGAATATGTGAAATATATTGCAGTGTGAAGGAAGAAAGATTATAAGGCTAAGAATTGACAGAGATACACTTGTCTGTAGGATGTAAGGAGGAAACCTGATAAGTAGCCTTAAGTGCACTTTGTCATATAATTTTTTTTCTTTTATTTGTTAAAGTAGAAGAGGAAAATGTAATGGTACAGAAGACATGTTAGGCAGTGTTTTCAGATCTATTCCAACTTACTCATAAGGAAAATTTGTGGCTTGACTCTTGTATAAACAAGACCTTCTTTACCCACCCAGCAATACATACATTTGGAAGACAAATTCCCTAAAAAGAAATATTCTTCTGAGAGACTTATGAAACACATAGCTAGGGTGATTTTTTGTTCATTCATCACCCAAGAAATGTGACTGAAATTGAGGGTTAATACTGAGCCTGTGTAGTGCGACAGAAATAGCTTTACCTGTTGTTGCCAGGGGAGGAAAAGGCAAACTTAATCACCGAGACTCAAGGCCTTCCACTTTAATGACTGAGATGTATTAAGGTAAAAAAATCAAGAAATATGAAAACAAGGATGAGAGAAAAGCAACCAATAACCAAAAAAGAACTTGCCTACACTTAAGAGATGTAAGAACAAATGTGTTGTATTCCCCACACTTGATAGGAATAGAAAGAGAATACCAGAGAAGAAGAATAAATAGCAAATCTGCATAATTCGCTTCAGAAAGGCAATACGGATTCCAAGCAATGAGCATTTGTCATGAAAATTTCATAAAGTATTTTCCCATGACTGATGTCTTTAATTCTGTCAGGAATAGAATGCAATATTGAGCTTTACAAACTCTCTGAGGACATAGCATGGCTTTCATAGATATGACATTATCATGCATTAATTTTGAATCCCACCCTAATGACTTTTACGTGGGATGCTTGGTAAATCACTCTCAGAACTTGCCGATAGGTGAATCCCTACCCCTTAAACCCCCCCCCCCCCACAAAAACAGAAAGAAGTAATGCTATGTTTCAACTCACGAGGGTCACATACATAATGCTAATCATGATTTTTATATGTATGTGCGTGTTTGTGTGTGTTGGTGGTTGAATTTTCTTCTCAGCTTTGTAGGATTATGTTTGAAAGTCCCATTGGCTATAGCTCAGGGGATTGTTGCTCTGAATGTCAAGCCAGGATCCTGTAATTATCTGACCAGTTTTTGTTTCAAAACAATTCCGATATAATATGACTTTTCCTCAATGTTACCCGATGTTCACAATGTTTGTTTCATTTCTATGAGGTATTTGTATGTTTTTTATGCCTCCGCCAACAAAGTGGCCGGAGGCATTATGTTTTCGGGTCGTCCGTCCGTCCGTACGTCCGTACCGTTTTGTTTTTGTCGATATCCTAAGAACCGTGTGGTGGTTTTGCATCAAACTTGGTATGAGGGTATATCCTGGGGGGATAATACTTTCTTTGGATTTTAGGGTCATGGGGTCAAAGGTCAAAGGTCACAGGTTATTTTGTGAAAAAAGTTGAAAATTCATGTTTTTCTCCATATCTCACAAATGGTTCAAGGTATCTTCATGGAACTTAGTATATATGCTTGTTCCAATGGGCAGTGATTATCTAGGGAAGTTTGGGGTCATGGTTCAAAGGTCAGGGGGTCAAAGGTCAAGGTCAACTCCTCAAAATATCACTACTTTCCTTATATTTTTGCAATGCCTGAAGGTTTTTTTTTAAACTTGATGTATGCATGTTTTACCCGATATAATAAGTGGGAAGTTTCTTGCCAAAAGGTAAAAGGTCAAAAGGTCAAAGGTCAAGTGAAAGTGTTGAATTGCACTTTTTCCTCCATATCTCAAAAGTTACTCAAGGTATCATCATGAAACTTACATATTTATGCATGTTCAACCTAACAGTGATTCTCTTTGGAACTGTGAGGTCAAAGGTCAAAGGCCAGGTTTTGATAATGCTATTTTCCCATTTGATACTGAAATCATACTTTTTCTCAATACCTTGAAAATTACTCAATGCATAAACTTATAAAAGGGTCAAAAGTCAAGTAAAAATCATCAGTTCCCCAAATACCTGCACTCTGACATTTTAATCATTCATCCAATTGAACCTAGTTCTAGGAAAGTGAACATTCAGCACATTTGTGGCGAACCTGTCATTTTAATATTTTGCCAATTGTGTGAAACTGTCATCACACATTGTCAAGACATTGTAATATAGACCTATTAGGAGAACCATGCATTATGGCGGAGGCATATCAGTCGCCGTAGCGATATATCTAGTTTCTATAAGGTATTTGTTTTTAGTAAATTTTAGTGTGGGTTTCTACCTACCTGAATTTTTTCCCACTTCAAACAGTACGTTGCTCATTTTCTAAAAGGAATTTTCTGCTCTTCCTTTACATGGTGAAATCTTTAACCTATAAAAAGATGGGAAAATCTGTGAATCAACAACCCACACCATATGCCACCTAATCCTGGGACCATATTACTTCTGATTAATGATGAGTCAGTGCATTTCAAAACATACGTGTATGTTCATTTACATGGTGACACTGACAAAAACTTTATTGGCGGAAACATCAAAACGAATCAGTTGTGAGTAACACCTACAATCTCATTAATTTCTGCACCATTAGAAAACAGTGAAGTAGAAAAGAACAGAGACCGACATTGTACTTGGACCAACATCCAGGGGTGTAGTAATATCGTTTTCAGGGGATACTGTTACGATTGAATGAGTACATGCAACCTCATTTCACACTCTTGTTTGTCCTTCTGAACAGGCGAATCAATTATACCTAATTCTGGTGTCAAACCAAACAGGCAGGTTGATGGTTGCGATCAATAAAATTCTCATTAAGTATTCATGGCCAATGCAGTGGAACTGAATGGTAGAAAGGCTGGTGGCAGTTTAAGGCAAGCAGACCTTGTAAATGAAATTTGTGCAGAATATTCTTGAGGTCAAGTGAACCCATTGGAAGAGTCATGACAAGTATTCTGAATTCATATTTCAGTCAGGTCAATGACATCCAGAGAAATTCATAGAAAATTGTTTAGAACTTCTCTTGGCAAACTAAAACTAACAATGTCTTGTCATATGATGTTGTCATGTAACTACTTTTGTTCTTTCTACACATCGTCGGCAAAATTTGATAGTTTTGTATTTGGCAAATAGCTAATTCATTTGAATTCAGCACTAAACATGCAAATTCTATGTAACTGATCGTATTCCTGACAATAAGAACTTTATGATAAATCAACCAGAAAAGTAAGAGCAAGTCACTGCCCCTAATTTTAATAATAATGATAATAATGATAATGATAATAATAATGATAATAATAATAATGATAATAATAATAATAATGATAATAATAATAATAATAATAATAATATTAATAATAATACACTAGTAATAATAGTAATAATAATGATATAATAATAATGATAATAATAATAATTATTATTATGATAATAATAACTATAACAATTACGATAATAATAACTATAACAATTATGATAATAAAACAGACACAGATAAATGTAGGTCAGGGTTATAAGTCTGTAATATTTGTTAATATCAAGCTGGAAACCTTAATACACACAATGTCAAAGCATGCAGTCCAGCACTGAAAGATGTACTAATAAGACTGCCCTTGTGTGACTAGGTAGGGCAACTGTTCTGGTAGACGATAGATAGAGATGGCAGACACTAATCGAAAATATTGGTTTGACAAGACATTTGGATTTTCTGCAGTTTCTCCTATCACCATCAGTGTCTCATCTGTGAAAGACGTAATATGCTGACATTGCCAAAGATGTATATTGCATTGCCTCATATAGCCCATAGCAACAGAAGCATTGTGTTTGGTATCCCACGCCAGTCTGACTGTCTGTGAGAACTGCGGTGCAGCGTGTTTTTTTCTGAACAGTTCCAAACTTATTTTTAGACCTAGCTTAGAACGAGTGATGATTAAAATGACTTATCATGATGGCATAATAAACTTCACATTTTTTATTTTGCGTTATGTTCTTGCCTACAAAGATCTTGATGAAAGGTTAAAGGTATCTTGGTCACATCAGATGCTTTTTCTTATATTTCTAATTTTCTTTTCATGTAACTGGTGACTTGTGGTTTTTGTTTTCATTTTCTCAATGACATGTAAGATATTACATAACTTGCCTTCTTGAAACAAGAAGGGGAAGGTGGGAAAATGATGAACTTAATGGACTTTATTTGTGGGGAGAGAAGACCTGACATTGGCAACAAAATAGTCAAGAAAAAAATTAATTCACCAAATCAATTTTTTGTGGCAGTGGGTTGGCAAATGGCAAACAGAAATTGACCTTCCGTTGTCACTGAAGGCGAGCTGAGGAACCAAAGCTTTGATCAGCCAACGTCTTTTTCAGACAGATGTTAAACTGGGTTGGGGGGGGGGGGAGAGAAGATTGGACGGTGATATTTAAGATGGTCTGGAGATTGAGCAGAAATAAGGTCAGCCGTACTTTAAGCGTAATGTGATTTCTGGAATTCCTCTGAATTCTACAGACTGCGTGTGCTTAAAAGCGCCCCCGATGATTAGTCATGTACAAAAAATTAAATACCATGAGGCTTGGACGGTGTTACATTTTATCTCAGTAGAAATGGGAATGCTATTGTGGTTTTTGATCCAGTATATCTAAAAACATATGTGATTATTCCAGTGCGTTCTTGGTTTGAAAATATATATTTTTTAATGTTATCAGTGCCTTTTTTTCAAAATATGTGACTTCATCTTCATACACATATAAACTACATTCACCACTAGTTTTGGATTTGGTTTCACGAGTAACAAGAGTGATATTACTGGTTTGTGGACAAAAATGTAGAAACTATTTGTTGTGATTTATTACACTGTCAATTGAGTGAAGTAGAAGTGTGGCAGAGGCGTGGTGCTATTTCACACTTATAATGAACTCTCAGTTTCTGATTAGACAAGATGTGCATTGCCTTAAATCAGTATAGCCACAGTCACACTGGCCAAGGATCTTGAAGTTTAAGAATACAAAGTTTTCACGAAGCTAAAACCCTTTAGCACATGAAGATTCTGTACATAATGGCCTATGGTTCCCTAGAAGTTACAGCAATATTGCTCTCATTTTTGACAACTTTCTAAATGATTTAAGATAGCTCACTGCATGTTTATTTTTGTCTTTTATAAGTTATGTTTATTTAGAAGCCTATTAAGACTTTACTAAGAGAATGGTGTGTCACAAGTAATTCTGACATATTTTTGTTGACATTTGACCTCTTTGAAATTGCTTAATCATATATTCTATATGAAAACAAGCAAAAAATTGTAAAGCATAAAACTATCTTAAACAAATGGAAGAGCGGTTTTGGGCAATGCAGTTGCTAATGGGTTAAGATTGCAAAGTCTTCATGAAGTTTGCTTCATCTGTCTACACTGGCAGCCAGACTTCTTGATCTTCTAGTTCTCAAAGTTTGGGTCACTGATGTGTGTGTCGAAGATAGAAGAAAGAGCCCACTGTCTGACAGCCAGTGATTGTGATGTAACAATGCACATTTATACATCACAATAACAGCGCACTTTGGAGGCACTGTCCACAAACAGATGGTGGACTAGTCACGTGACAAACTTTATGAGTTTCAGTTGCTAGAGTTCACACTGCCAAAAGATCAAGAAGATTGGAGGGGATCTGGGAAATAACCCTAGTCTGAAGAGAAATGTGAGCAGTTTTGTTGGAAATTTTGTGCGAAGTTTTGTGAAAGGTTTGTGATAACACTGGCAAAACTTATAGATCTTTGAGATTGTGACCTTAATCTTTGCAAATCTTTTGCCAGTATGACAGAGGCTAGTGAGAAAGTATCACCTATAGGAGGCAGTGGGTCAATATCTACTGTAGACGTAGTCTTGGTCTAAATTTTTCAGCCTCTCATTCCTTTTCATTTCCCACTCTTTTCATTTGCCATTAAAACTTGTTCTCTGACCCATCAAGTCTTGAGGGAATTTCTCTGCAGATTGTCTTGAAATCATCAATTGGCAGCTTTGAATTTTACAGAATATTTGACACTGGTTAAATAATTATATGGAAGCAAAACGAAGTAGCTATAGTCATAATTGCACTTACATGCATTTTTAGAGAGAAATTTATATCCATTTGCTAATTTGAAAGAGAAATAGATATTTGTATCTTCTAATACCTGTTGCCAATTTGATAATTTGTGAAAAGGTGGGGGGGGGGGGGAACAAATTACACCTTATCATTCAGATGGAGACTAGTCATTCAACTGATTCCCAGTAAGATTCTGAAATACCCATAGGTTTGTACCAAACTCATCAGGTACAAAATGCATAGTTTGGTAAGACTGTCAGCTCCCATCCCTTTTTGGTGACATTTTGGACATTATTACTAATTATTGCTAAATTTATAATTGTAATTTTTCTTTTGTAGGAGATGTCTATAACCAGGATAAAATGCTGTCATCTATATACACCTACAATGTATTTCAGGCTTGTCTATGTTTACATTTGCAAATGCATAACATGGATAACCTTGGTGGATTGCTACCAAAGGCCGTGGATTATTTCAAAAGTAGTGTTTAAGTGGGCCACATGAAGTAACTAATGTAAAGGTAGTTCATGATAGAACTGCTCTGATTTAGATGAAAGTATAGACCTATTCAGTTTTGAACACAGGAACTTATATTGGCCATATTAATGGGGGGGGGGGGGGGGGGCTACCAAAATAGGAAGATAAGATGATTCAGTGGGTTATGCAGTGAGACAAGTACATTTCGTGTCAGTGCATAAATCAGCTATTGTTTGGCGTACTGAAGCCCCTGAGGTATGGCTGAAGTAGACATTGACATAAAAAACAGCACCCAAACAGAACAGGTCTTTATACAAAATACATTAAATTTCTGGTTTTTCAAGTTGTTAAAAGAAAACTCAGTAGTGACAAAATCCATATTTGAAAAGCTATAGATGTATTTATGGTATTCATTTGTGTTTGTATGCGCATGTGTGGTTGAGTGTAAAATCAGCAAACTGAATGCCTTTATGCAAGTAAAAGAGTGAAATAGGTGAAGAACATAACAAAACACACAAAAACCAACGAAAATTGATTGTTGTACATTCCAGGGGAAAAAGTCCGTTCACTTCTAAAGACTGATGAATTTCTTCATGAAGAATGCAGCGGCTTGCTTCTCATAAATTTCTTTGTTGCATGTAGATAAAGGCATTTCGGTTTGGCCAGAATCAATTAGTATTATCTTATACAAATCATACTTGCATAAAAAAGCAAACTTTCCCATGCAGTGTCATTTGTTGAACAACAAAAAAAATTATGTGATATTGTATTCACATGGCCCACAAACTACCAAAGGCTGATGTGTACATATAAGTGTAACATACATTGTATGTGGTGCATTATCACGTTACCTCAATAAAGTAATAGATCATTATACAAGAAGAAAAATGCATGCAAAGCTGACTTTGGCAGTATAACCTTTACAATTTTCTGACTTTTAATTCTTTTTCTGAATATTTTCTGTGTATTGAAGAAAGGCAAATTATATACCACTTTAAAGCTTAGCATCTAAGAAATTTAGATCTGCCAACGCCCCCCCCCAAAAAAAAAATAAAATAAATGGAAACTCCACGAGTTTATGAAAACTATCTTCCATCGAATCAGCTTTTCCAAACTTTCTCTTCACTTGGCTTTTTTTGGAGAAAGTCTTATCTCGTGCCAGGCACCTTGATTTCCCTCTTGTGGGTACTGTTTTTCATTTTCATTTCTTTTTTTTTTTGGTCCTCAGAAGTCCCCGCAGAAGCAATATGTGCCATGATTGTTTGCACAGCTTGGTGACGATCCTAATTAGCGATGTATTATCTGTGTCATACTTCCCCCATTATCTAATTATTCTCTGCACTTGTTTGCAGAAGGGGCACCTGTATGTGTTCAAACTGCCTCCTGGCTTGGAAGTAAGTGGGCGAGGGGGATCTGGATGTATTTTCCTCAGAGAAAGAAAAAGGGTCTGAACTGTGGTTTCGTTATGCAAAAGAGAAACTTTTGCAGTTTACAGGAGAAGCACATGAAAATGACTTACTTAAACCCCATGGATCCTCCATCTTTTTTCTTTCTTTTTGAGCAGAGTTAGGTTTGTACTCTATTCATTCTTGATAATATACATCAGGAGGATGAACATTGGTTTTTCTGGAGGTTATCATGAGGGTTGGGTGAGGAAAAGATGCTGAAAGTATTTAGAATGCAGAGAAGAGCAACCTCAGAATTACTCCATACCAGTTTTTAACCTGTTGTTTGTATGACTTATCAAACCTCTTTAAACATAATGATTAAACTTTTTTGATATCTCATGTTTACTTATTGGCTTGATTGACAGTGTGAAAAGTTTGGAATGTTGGAAATATCGCAGTGACTGCTTATAAGTGCTACTAGTGCAGTAGTTTCTTACAATGTCAACTTTTTTTTTTCTACTGAAGGCAGTAGTAAAATTCACATAATTAAGGATGATTTTAGGATGATTTTTAGATTGGTGGTTATATATAAATAAAATTTTTATTGCAGAATTATTGATACAGGTATGATATGAACATGGCAAAGAAACCATTTTTTTTTTTTGCATCAAACAATTCTCATACATACATCATGAAGCTGGGTGGGGGGTGGCTGTATGCGAGTAGTCTAGTGATTTTTGAGGTGGTCTTGGTGGTGGTGGTGGTGGTGGTGGTGGTGGGTGGGGGGGGGGGGGCTTAAGGATTATGCTAGCAAGTCAGGGATGGGGATGGAGAAGGGAAAAAGGATGACCTATTACTGGCAAAATTGGATTGCGAAGCACATTTAACTCTGCCTAGTAGAGACATGTCATACCAATACTGGATCTGACTATGCTGAAGTAGATTGACATCTAACTCTCACTGCTGTACCTTCCCCCTTGAAACCTTTGTTGTTGTCATGGAAGGCCCCACCAAAGGGGAAAGAGGGCTAGGGAGAAATCATGTATTCGCAGAAGTGACCTTCATGTAATTTGGAACAAGTTTCAGACTGAATTGAATCTAATTTGATTGGTGGGTCGATCGTGAGCTGGAAATTTTTGATTGTCAGTAATCAAGTCATCAGGGTTGTCCAGGAAAACTGAACAGATGTGTTAAGCTCTGTGGTTCAGAAAACAAAAAGCAGTTTTAGCTTTGGTTGTGTAAAAGAGTGTTATCACCAATCTGGTTGGTTTGTGTTTGTAAACATTTATTGAATGGGTGGTCACAATTAGCTAAGAGGTGTCAGTTTTTGTGTGATATATTTGCACAGTGTTTCACAAGATGCCGACTCCTGTTATTGTTTGCTGCATGTTAATTGACGACCTCCTTTGGTTGAAGGTTTGAGAGCATTTTCAGGAAATTATCTGAAACATTATGATTTAAGTTTCCTTCAATAAGCATCTGAAAAATTCTTTCACTTCATGTTGCAGTTGGACAAGCAAGTACATTGTAAGGACAGCAACTGTTCCTAGTATCAACAAAATCTTAACACTTATAATCATATCACAACATATCTTTTATAGCATTAGTAGAAATGAAAAGTGCCTTATATAATGCATAGTCTTTGTTAAGAAATGAGCTCCATGGCAAACTCTAATTCTTTTCTCTTTTTTTCAGTTTTACTTGAATCTGACTGATTTAATCCATAAAGGTTCTGTTTACCTTTGGGACCAGTTATGTAAAAAATGTTCAAGATATCACATTTGATGCATATGTGTAGGTCAGTTGTATCACAAAACTTCCTACCATCTCAGAATTTTGCAATAGAAGCTAGAATATATGGAGATATCAGTATTTTTCTCAATAAACCGTACCTGTAGATGGTTTAGTCTGGAAACATTTTTATTAGAATTACCATTATTCTTAGTTTTTGTGTTTAACAATTTGGTACTTAACATTGATTATACTAATTTAAATGTTTACATTGGTTGTTTCTATCCCCAAACTCACATTTTGGAACTATTTTGAAGCACTAATGCAGGGTTTTTATTTTATCTGCAAATGGTTGATTATGCCTTTAAGATCTGATGCATCAAACAAAGCTCAGTTAACCCTGTCTGTACCAGGGACTCTTTACAGTGTGTAAAATACTGTGGAGCTTTCTGTCTTTAGGCCTAATTGTCACTCAAAGCACACATAGGGTTAAATAATGTTATGTTTCCATGCTACATCATTTGGTAATAATTACCTCCGCCAAGGGAAGAGGTTATGTTTTCGTTACTGTTGGTTTGTTTGTTTGTTTGTTAGTTCGTTAGTTTGTCCGTGTGCAAAATAACTCAAAAAGTAGTTAACGGATTGAAATGAAACTTGCAGGAAAGGTTGAGAATGACACAAGTAACAAATGATTAACTTTTGGTAGTGATCAAAGAATTTTTGGGGAATTTATGAAGGATTTTTGATATTTTGGTAGGTATAATGATCTAGGGTCATTGAACTTGGGAGTTCAGGCTGCGCGTATTTTTAGGTTTGCACGCGCGCACTAAAGTGCATGCTCTAGTTTCTGCTAGGGCGAGGCGGGCCGTGCACCTGAGGGTTTATGACGTAGTAAAGGCTTCTATATTGGGAAATGGGGCGATTTTCAGCACACAATGCTATAAGTACGTATGGGTGGAAATCACTGATATCTCTACATGGAAGAACAAGATCAGTGGTGGAAATGAGCTGCATGCTTGGCGGAGGTTTGCGCTCTCAGAGTGCTTTTCTAGTTTGGTAGAATTTGATAATGTTACTGCAATTGAATAATGGTTGAGATTTATTCTATAAATATAAATGAAATGTTCTGTCTAGTGCGTACATAAAGTACAGTTATGTAATGTATGACTTCATGATCATCTTTCATCATTATGTACATAAAGAAGAGGTTGCCACCATTACCATGAGAACCATTCTTTTGTGTGCATTGCACAGAAAAGAAAAAAAATGGAATTGCTGGTGGTATATTAAGTTGAACAGAGCTCTCACCCATCAATCTATTGCTAATTTTGATGAGCGCAGCTGCGTTTGGGAGACACATAGTCGATGATTAATTACAAATTGATGACAGGCCTTGGCCAGATTATTTTCCCGTTTGGTCATCCAAATCTATGAATCCTCCAGCAAAGAAACCTATGTGTGGTTCTACATCATGTTTCAGTCCACACCCACTATCCCAAAATTCTCCTGTTTATTTAGATTCTGGCCGGCCTTAGACTTGTTATCTTGATTGCAGCGTGCCATTCCCCTCTCCCCCCTCCCCCCTTGCTTGGCTAATATATTACTTTGATATGTTACACATTGATGAAGCTATAATGTGTCATTTCAGTGCAGAAAGGGCATGGGTATATTCACACAGAAATGACTGCTGGGGTACCATATAGGGTGATGCCCACAAACTGTGTTGTGAAGCAGAATGGCCTTATGACCATTTTGAAAATATCCCATATCCTTTCTTTGTGTGTGTATGTGTTATTATCATTTTTTTTAGTCTGGGGGCAGGGTAAGTCAGGATGAAAACTTGCAGCAAATATGCGGAAAAGCATGAGTCCAAAGGAAAGTTTTGTTGCCTTCTTGCCATCTACTCATTGATTTATATCATGTCTTCGAATGTTTATAAATGGACATATATCTATCTTGCATGTACAGAATGCCATTCTGACATTTACAGACTCATTTGGGTAAAATGATGTACTGAGTGAGTGTGAAAACTGCCAAATAGAATTATGGAGAGATGGAAGTAATTGACAAGCTCAATTTCTTTTTACCTCTTTGATGGGAGACAATACAGACACTAAAAATAAATCATGCATATTGCACATTAACCCTTGATATACCAAGGGACTTAACCTTGAAAATCTTTTTTTTAACGGGCATTCAGTAATCCATGAAAACCTGACCTAGTTGTAAAGTTATCAAGTCCACTCAGATGTATGTCAGTATGCCTATTTAAATGCCATAAGGATGGCCATGATGACACAATAGACATTATGGCGCATCCGGGCAATTACCTCCCGAGGGCTTTCTTCCAGCTTTCCGTCCAATATTTAGATAGGGTAGGAGAGTCCATTTGAATTGTGTTGTTCATCATTTCAGAGCCTAGAGTGTGGTTTTTCAGAATCTGCCCTTAACTAAAAATCCATGTCTGGCATTTTTTTGTTGGTTTTGTGATGCAGGGTCACAAATAGTTTTCAGACATAGGGCAAGAAAAGCACCCACAGTGTACATTGCAATGGAGAACAAAGCACACTAGGAATTAAACATAACAGCATGCTGTCTATTTGAATTCCATGAATTTTTATAATATATATGTGTTCTCATATTCTTATTTGATGTTTCAATTTGTTTCGTTTATTAAACACTTTCATTAAAGTACATAAAAACAACAAGAGGTGAACTTAGAACAAATTCATTGCTCATGTACACATAAGCATTGATGTGCGACACGGACTGCATGAAGGCATTGGGGAGCTAATAGAAGGCAGCACCATGTATCAACCTCCCCCCCCAAAAAAAAAAAAAGAAAGAAAGAAAGAAAAGAAAAGGTGCATAATGAATGACAGAATGTGCACTTTCATTCACTACTTGCTAATAATGATAATGAGTCAGCGTTGTGTAAACTTATAGTGAAGGTCATCTAAAAAAAATGTGTCAGTTTATCAGTTAAAAGTAAAGGTATTTTCTATTTTTATAGTTCATGGCATATACTTCATGAGAAGAAAGTGTATCACTTTAGTGTGATCCATTTTATGTGTAGAATGCAGTAAATGTGAGCAGTTTTCCACTTACTGGTGTGAAGTTGGCAATGATGACAAGGCTAACCTTTTTATCCTTTTATGTTTCATTGCCCAGTTTAAATTTTGCTTGTGTCACCATACTGTAAATCAGTCTTTCTGGATACATTATCATTTTGTCTAGATCCACGTAATATCGCATGAAATTCACTTCGTCTTTTATACATAGAGGTTGACAATGCAAGAAACCCATTATGGTTTTAATACCCATTTGGTTATTTTGGTTTCACAGATAAAAAGGTATTGCTTTTGATATGGCCCATAACTCCCCTTACCAAAACTATGTACCTCCCAACTGGAGTAAGTTGCAGAGACAATTATACTGAACCACTGCTCTCCACCAGGTACTTTGGCTAGCAACGCCAAGTCTGCTCTTGACCTTTTCATCCAATTTGATATGATCCAGGGTAAGCATCTCAATACCATCATGCACTGTGCAATATTAATATCTTCTGAGAAGGAGGCATGGAAAACTTATCCATCCAAGGTTTAATCAGTAACTAAATTTTCTTAATATCAGCTCAAAGGAAAAGTAAAGACAAAACCCGATTTAAATCTCTTGCACATATTTTTTTTTCTTTTTCTGGCCAAGATCATTGATGAAATATTAACATTATTATGGAAATCATGACTTGCAACTACATCTGAGTACCTGACATTTTTCTCTAGTAAATCAAAAAACAAATGGCTCCCTGTCTTGTTTTGGTATCTATCCTTACAAGCCCCCCTCCCGGCCCATGAGTTAACCCCTTGAAGACGGACTGGTTTTGCTACAACACGCATTTCCCATAGACACCTATGCGAGTATACTCTGGACTCGTCTTCAACGGGTTAATGTAAAATGAATGTTAAAGATGAAGTTTGCAGAGTTTTCACATATGGAGGAGTCTGGAGAACATGTGTGAGTCATCTCTTGTACTTCACTCACCTCTGACCTTTCGAGTTGCTTTTATTAATTTCTAACAAGAATTCATCCATGAACATGCCGTCCAGAGATGCATGGGTATGGTTTGTATATTAACCCAAGTATCTGCTCGTCCACAATGAGTAAACACCTTTAAAGTGGGTATCCATCTCATTGGCTCGGAGACTAGGCGGTGACCTGGTGCCGATTCGAGTCTCACTGGTCACGGAGTGGTCACAGAGATGTCTCTGCGACATCTCTGCAACGTCTCCTGAAGTCTAGCCTGGTCTCTGCAGAGTTGCGAGAGAATTGAACTTGCTAGATTTTTTTTTTTTCAAAAACTTTTTCAAGTCTCCAGCTGATCTTGGAGACAACTCCATGATCCCTTCTAATTTGCTGCCAAGTTGCAGAGACTAATTTGTGCGTGAGGTCTCTGAGACATCTCCGCAACCTTGCGTGTCTGAGTTGGATGAAGTGCATACATGTTGCCCGTAGAAAGATTCAAAGTACCTAGTTTATCAAAGTCTGCAGGGCTTGATGGCATTTTCACATGTAAAATTTGACTAAAAGTGTATAGTATACGCCCATTGATGGTGATGAACTACCTTCATAAATACTGTGTGATGAAATGTACAGTTAGTTTGCTTGGTTTTCATGGCAAATATTAATTTTTTGCTCTGAGCAAACAGGCTCCAGATGGTACATCAAAAGGTACACTCAGCACATTAAAGGGACTTTGGAAGGCTTTTAAAGGCAACAGACCATATTTTCACAACCTTTAACGTTATATACCAATACTTTATCCAAAGATGATGAATGGGATCAAAGCAGACAGTGTCACCGCTTAAAATAAAAATGGATATAGCTGTAAGAATTGCCATTTTTGCCTTTAATTTGCACATACTTTGGTGTGAAGAGAAGATGTGATTAGATATCACATCTTCATGTTTTTCAAAAGCTTGTGATAGATGCACTTTCTTTTTTTTACATTTTTTGTCCTCCATCTGTGAAGTACCAAGAACGTCATTTACTTCATGATGCAGAAATAAGAAAAGAATGTGTGAAGCACAAAAATAATTTGCATGATTTTGAGCTGTAAAAACAGCTGCCTATCTACAATGTATATAATACATTGCTTTTGTTGCCATGACACCGATGTAGAAAAGATGCACACAAAGTTTAGTCAGTTCATCAATTTTCTCAGTGATGGAGGCAGTGTCACATCTGTGTCACTCCCAATATATGAGGAGAATATCTCCACGCTGGCAGTGAATGGCTGCCAGGAAATGGACAAGATGATTTGAACTGGATTTCTGCGAGGCGACCTGGAAATGTGAGAGGGTTGGTGTGCTTCCGCATCTATTTCAGTTCATTTTCGTACTTTTTCGGGGGGTATTGGTATCAGATTTGCCAGATGTCTCGCTGATCTAGGTTACATGTTCACCGACGGGCTACCGAGCACAACTACACAGTGCCTTATTATCCAACAGTATTTAGCGTCACTGCGAATGAATACATCGTCTGTCAAGCAGATGCGATGAATATTTGTGTCCTGACACTTAAGTGTGATTATATTCCTCTGAGGACACATGGGCCCATTATGTACAGGAACCTTGTTCATCACATGCCATGGAAGTTTGTGAATACTGGGCATACAAACCCATTCATCACAAACCACCAACCGTCCCTTGATAATGTTTGTAGCTTTTGTCAAATTATGAAAGAAACATATGAAGAGTTTGTTTGCAAAAACCGATAAGTCCATATTTGCCAAATGGAGATATTTGTGATTAAAGTTCAAGAAAAATAAAGAGAATAGTAAGAAAATTTTTGCTTCTTTTTATAACTTCAAAAATGTACCTTTATATGTAATGACCAATATATCATTTAAAAGGTATTATTTTGTACTTTATGACAGAGACCGTACTTCAAAATCTTCAAAAATGGACTTATCGGTTTTTGCAAACAAACTCTTCATATACAAGTGTAAAGATGATTCCTAACTTATCAAAGTTAGCTACATCTAACTTGCCATAGTAAGATTTATGGAAAATCTCAACTGAAGTTAGGTTACTTTTGAAAAATATGACTTCAAAGTCAATGTCTATATAATTGCATCTAATCACTCTTTTTTGTGCATGAAACACAAAGGGGATTTCATCTCCATAATAACCACTGAGGAGAGAATTATGTTGATATTTACCACATTCACTCAGCACATTCTATTCATGGTTATGCTAAACTAGCAATGCTGATTCTGCCTCCACTTCAGAGTGTTTTCATGGATTTTCAAGCACATATTTACTGGCTACATTAGAGCTAAATGAAGACAACCAAGTTAAGGTGCAAAAAAAAAGAAAGAAAGAAGAAATGATGTGCAAACCCTTTAAAGTTGCTTATACTTTGTATGCTTTGTGCTTACAAGTTCTAGAACTATGTGGAAGGAAGGTTGCTTTTTTCACAAAATATCCTGACCCAAAAGTCTTTTTTAATGCCCCTAATTCTTTTGTCAAAGTCTCCTGGAAAATCTACCTGATTTATAAGTCACATATTTTATAGGAAAATGGGTGAAGCATGAACAACTTGAACCTTTTGTTTTGGTTTGTTTGATTTATAGCCATACCAAATCTAAGAAGAATGAATATGTATTATTAAAACATATATTATATGATCACCCAAGGACAATGGTAAATGTGATGTAAGATGATTATGCTCATTATGTGTAGGGAAAAGAATCACATACAAAACTTAAGTATGTGTTAGATGTACTCTGTGTGAAATAGACAGTAGTGAAAATGTGTCACTTGATGAATCATAATTGATCATTGAGCAGCATGTAATATCATGAAAACATGGCTCAAAATTCTGCTAGAGGACAATGTGATATATTTTTCAATTAATTTTTTGGTTTTGTAACATTTCTGTATTGTCACATTAGGGATTTCATATATATACATCTGGAAAACTGATTTCTGAAAAGTGCGTTTGACCAGGTATTACACAGATGGGATTTGGCTATAGTTTCCATCCTTGACCCACTGGTGGGTGAGATCTGGTTCCGTTTCTAACCATTCCGCCTCGTTTCACTCCCGTGACGACTGAGTAAGCCGCGGCCACTTTCTCCTCCTCTGGCCACACCATGTGGTCAGCAAAATCCGGCGGAGATGCTGTAAGGTCGGGTCATTGAACCGTGACTGCGGCCGCTCCACGAGCAAGTTAATCGTTCGCTTCCTGCTACTGTGTAATCATTTCTGCTTCGTGTTCTGAGACGATGAGGATCAAATGCTTCCTCTCTTCTTAGACTCGTTTTCTCCTTTCTCCTTTCCTTGGAAATTGGAGAGTAGTAGGGTTCATTGACGTTGGCTGAAGCTGTATCACGTTGAGGCTGTTGGAATTTAGAGGCGTGAGTGTTTGGTGCAACATGGCTGTACCATGGGTTATGAAAAGTGTAGCTGTGTGAGTGATGGCTAGGGGATTTGTGTCTGTGATATAGATATTGGATGAGCAGTAGTGCTGTGTAGTAGAAGTGGATAGTGTAGATGTGGTATTGTGAGGGAAGGGTAGTAAGTCTTGCCGTGTCTGGTGGATGTGGAATCATGTGCGTGACCAAGTCATGACTGTGCAGAATATATGTCCTAAGTGTGGAAATACGACAAATATCAAATAATGTTGTATTGTGCCATTTTAGCACTAGATCAGACAAAGTTGTAATGGGCACTATGAATACCCTATATTACCACTTTTACCATCATTGTTGTTGCATTGTAATGTGGGTGTGAAAAGTGTAGTTATAATATGGCTTTCTGGTAGATGGCTGTGGTACCTGTGAGAAGAGTGACTGTGTTAATTGATGTTAGATTTGTGTCTGAGTGCCACCTCAACCTTGGCTGACCAAGCCTGCATTTCATGAGCCAATTTGTGCATCAGCTAGGAATACACCGATGCATATAAATACATGTGTGCTGATATGTCATTATATCATTGATTCAGACAAGTGAGTTGGGTCTAGTTTTGTGTACTCAGCTTACTGTCTTTCACAACAGTGTGACATCTCTGCCAGTGACACTTGTTCTGACAGCTCTCATGATGTAACCATTATTCAGGGCTCGACACTAATGGTGGCCCGGTGGCCCGGGGCCACCAAAAATGAAAGTCGGGCCACCAAATTTTAAAAAAGGGCAAATTTGGTGGCCCACCTCGGGCCACCAAAATTTTTTGAAAAGTATGTCAATAAATTCGTAACTTTTTGCGCCGGAAATTAGCAGTTAAATTTGTTCAAAGGATGGATGAAAAGGACTGAATGAATGCCCGAGAGTGAGTGTTGCAAGTTTGTTGAAGTTTATTTACGAGTAGATATGTCCAACTTCTAATTCTTACTATCATAAATCTTAAATATATGACTCATTAAGAAAAAATGACTTTTAATGTTTTTTATTGGCTTTTTTTTCGGGACACCAAATTTTTCTCTTGGGCCACCAAAAATTTGAAATTTAGGATTTTGGTGGCCCCATCGGGCCACCAAACAAAAAAGTTAGTGTCGAGCCATGCATTATTGATATACAGTAAATCATATAAGGTTCATTGAATGAAGAATATCAGCATTTACTGTCATGCTGATTTCATATCTAATGCTGATATACGAGTCATTCTTCGCTAGTGTATATTTTCGGCATTACAAATTATTGAAAGAACAAGTGTTTCAGAAATGGCAAATCTTTCATAAAGTGGGAAAATAACGATGAATGTTGACTTCATTTAATCCTGGGCGCAATCTTTATGGGGTGTTTCCTCATTTAAAATAACTTTCAATTTTTAGTGCTGCAGCAATAAATACATGCAAAATGTAACGTGACGGAGATGACGTGACGGAGATGACATCTGGTAATCTAATATGGCATAAACAAATATAAGGATAGATATTTAATGCAACTGAACAAAAACAAAATAGCAGTGGTTAAAGGGCTTCCAGTATGATTAACACCATGCATTCTTAATATCACTTTATTGTTATTTCATACTAAAGAAAAAATCCCATCAACGTCATCGCCGTCACTTTTCTTGATGGAGATGACGTGACGGAGATGACGGGTTTAACAAGTAATGACCTCATATCATCTTCCTAATCCATTCACCTGCCGTAATAACCATGTGTACTAGTAGAAGGTATGATCTTCTCTCCTGTTATGCCACCAAAATTATGAATTAATTTGAATTGATATGTAATCTTAAGCGTTCGGAGATGACTTTGAATAAAGGTATGACCTGGCTTTTGTCACAAATTTCTAAAAAATCATAACTTTCTTGATTAAAATAGGGGGAAAACCAGGTGAGTTCTTAAACTTCAGCACGTAACTGTCATGTAGCACTAAAATCGATACTTAGGGTACCCGACATTTTTCGTTAATGGCACCCTAAATGTTCCTGATGGAGATGATGCAAAATGGCTGGACACACAATTTTGAATTATTTATTTCATTTTTTTCTTAAATCGTTTGATATTGGTGTATCTTATGCTAATATTTTAATAGTACGCGTTGAAATGAAATAGAACAGCATTTAAAAACGTTTGAACATGCTTCCATCTTGAAATGCGACATAAGGATATTTATTCGTAGTATCAATGGGACATGGGGCTTTCAGTTTTACGGATACGGGAAAATTAGAATAATAGGTCAAGATAAATAATTCATCCCTCTTTTTTGTATATTATCTTATATGAATGTAAGTCATTGTAAACAGAACAGAAAGTAATGAAATGACCTTTTATTTTTGTACAAATTACCTTTAAACTGGTGGGACACAGAAATATACACTTAGCGAAGAATCACCTATACATTTATCTAGACAAATAAATCTTATCTGTCAAATATATATTTGCATACTAATAAGTTAAGCTATTCAATTTCAAATGGCATAGACAGTTTTAAAGAGACATATTGTTTGTGTTGCACCAAAACACAGTCAGTCTTACTGATAACCTTTGCTAGGTACCAGTATTTTCTGAATGGAATGATTTGCTGAGCTTTGCATCATGATGTGTAGTGTGGTAAGTTGGGCTCCTATTTTATTTTCCGAAGAAGGGGGGGGGGGGATGGATAAACATAACATGACTGTTTTCCTATATAAGAGATAAATGACAAGGTTGTATTGATGCAATTTTGGGAAATAAAGACAGACAAATGTGCAATCCAGCAGCGGTCTTTGAATCAAACTTTTCTGAATACGCCATGACAACTTCATTTCCTTTCCACACACAGTCACTTCACAATATTTTCCAATTATCCTGTCCCTCTACCGTCAGTATTGTCAGCCGTGCCGAGATCGTAAGATTCGCAACGCCCCCTCTCTCACTCATGTGTGGCCGAGACTTGCCAATAATCAATACCGCAAGTGTAGCGGTTGTTTGCATTGTCATAAAACTCCCGCTGCTTCAGTGCCACCACTCCAATCACACCGTGCTGGGAAAGCACACGCTTAGCGGGTGCACCAAGGAAAGGGTGGGGGGGGGGGGTGGGGAGTCATGGGAGGGAGCTCTGAAGGAGCATGGTGTTAAATTAGTCTGTTGTGCAGCGCGTGTCATCCCCACCCCTGTGGATGAAGTCTGGGAGTATCTTTTATGACAGATGATCAGCCCACCCTTAGGCAGCCATGCCGGAAAAATTATCATTTCCTGTTTATAAAGCTTGGGTTGCATTGCCATGTATCTAGCACTTATAAAGAGAGCAGAGTGACTAATGCCATGAAAGGGGAAATAAGACATCCATTCAAATGCAGATGACATGAATGAATGTATCTGTCAAGGGCTTGAGACATCCTATAAGCCCCAACCGCACATAATGTACTTTATCTGTTGTTCACTGATGTATTTTGTCAAAGCCTATTGTATGCTTTATTGGTATCATTCATCTCTTTCCAAATGACAATAAGTCATTTGAGATGTCACATAACAGCAGTGTATAGATGTAGTCTATGCTTTACTGATGTTCTCTGTTTGGATGATGTTGCCTAGGAAACCTCTAAATATTCAATACTTGTGTCTAATAAACAAAAAGCCCCCAAACCCAGCAGTTCCAGCCTGTGTCTTATGGAGTGATCACACTCATTATATCACCAATATGGAAAAAAATAATAAGGATTTTTCATTGCACTGACATAATTCAAAGATTGATGAGAGATAGAAATACAAATCAAAGAGAAGGAATGTGAGAATCACTGAAAGACAGAAACAATATCAAGTGTAGGAAACTCAAAGATAGCGTGAAAAAAACTGAAACAAACGCAAAAAAGAATGAAAAGGACGAAAGGATGTAAAAACAGACAAGTTCACACAAATGTAGGCATGAGCAAAATATAGGAAGAAAGAGATAGAGAGGGGAAGAGAATGAGATAGAGTAAGAAAGAACAGGAGGAAGAGAAAGATAGAAGGAGAGATTTCCGTAGATGAGCTGCATTTCAATGATTGCCTAACTCGAGCCATTACCGAAGTGAAAAACATCCATCTCAGCCTCATAACAATGCACTTAGGCTTCGGAGAGCTCTTTGCCCTGTTGGCTGTCATTTACACAGGCAGGAATCTCTTGACTCTATGTCTACCAACTCCACGTCCAGTCAGTGTCAGCGACCAAGTGGCAGTGGCTACGTGTTTGGTATAAAGCTATGAACCACTTGGGCACACGTAGCTCCTCTTGATGGAAGCTTGTCACCCCCTATTCGTTCTGAGTGTGTGTAGACAGGAGCCATTGACAAGCAAGTGATGTGAGTGATTTCTGTCTGTCAATGTCATCCCTGGGCTCAGGTCAGATTAATAGAATAAAATCACAGGCATTGATATGTATCCATATCCATCAAAGATTGTCTGACAAACAAGTGTTGTTCTTACCCTTCCTTTTCTTCTTATGAAGTCTAGTTTGATCTTTTTTTTTTATTAAGCTGATAATGAGTATGCCAGTATCAAGATCATCAACAAACCTAGATTGCATATATTAGTTGCTTCGATTGATGGCATCAAGATTGCAGGCATGAAGGTTACTGGCATTTTTGAAGTCGGGTTGAATTCCTGTCACCTGTGAGGAAAAATCCCCCCCAAAAAAGAAAGTTAGTAAACAAGCCACAAGCCATTCTGTTATCAGCCCCTGTAACCTGTTGGGGAATAAACACACACATTAGTAAATACACTCTGGTGAGAACATTGTTGCCATTGTAGTAGCTGTATGGCCCATGAGTTAGATACTATCAAATGGCGCACAGGGTAATTTCGTTTCAACTCTTCAATGTAGACCCCGTTTACAGTGTGAGGCTCGGCCACGGCCGAGCCCACCTTCATTTCAGTGTAAACGCGCAAAAGGCCAAATGCGGGGCCAAAATTGGCCGCGCATTTGGCCACGCTCTGGAGGTGGTCTCGGCCGCGGCTGAGCCCGGCCTTTTCTCAGTGTAAACGCAAACTGGGCCAAATGCGTGGCCAATTTTAGTCTGGCTTCCAAACCCTCTGCTCGTACTATTTCGTTATTCAGGATATTAAAGCCCTCAACGTCGAAAACTAGTATAGTTTAAGGTGGTTTTGTCCTGTAAAGAATTTTTCCTTCGGCAAAGGCCTTTGCCCGAATGGCGACTTCGTTGCCATGGAATCCAGTTGGCAAAGGGTCTGAAAACCGGACTATACCAAACTGCGTTTGCGGGGCTCGGCCCCGCAATTGAGGCTGGGCTTGGCCGCGGCTTGGACGCGGCTCGGCCCAGCCCCGCACTGTAAACGGGGTCTTAGTGCCCAAGCATTAACTTAAGACTTGCTATATCAAAACCCTTTCTTCAGCATTCAGTAATACATCACATATTGACCTAGTTGTAAATTCAGGAAGCCCACGTCAGGTGTAGCAATGTGCCACAGTTGAACAGGAATCCATGTTGCCACAATAGGACTTGAGAAATTATGTAAACTGTATTCTTTGGCAATTAGTTATAAGACATCTGCAAATTGGCAACGAAAGCACTCCAGCACGCCTGACACCAATGGGAAACTAAGCCCATTAAAGGTTAAGCATAGAAAAAGCATCAAAAAGCATATTCCCTCCATCTTTCCCTTTCCCAATCATTTTTAACCCGTTGAGGATGAGTCCCGAGTATACTCGGGTAGGTGTCTATGGAAAATGCATGTTGTAGCAAAATCAGCCCATCCTCAGTGGGTTAAGCTGTCTGAAAGACAAGAAGACAGTTTTGCAGCACAGCACACATCGTTGACCATCAACACACATACTAAAGGTCAGGCATGGTGGGGGGGGGGGAGGGGTAATTGTCTTCAGATACACACTCGTGTATGCAGCCTTCTCCTTGTCCCATCCCTGTTCTTGGAAAAGAGAGTAAAGTAATTTGAAAACAGCTGGAGATAGTAGTGATAGTACAGACCCTCATTGCAAACAGCACTGACACAACAACATCTTATTATGACAGAGTAATTTCTTGCCTCTCAGATGAAAGTTTCGTGTTATTTTCTTGTTTCTCAACCTGAAATGTCCTGAAAACTAAAAGAAAGAGTGATTTTGCTAATTGCCAGAAATTTGTTTTAACTGTAAAGCTTACCATTCTTAGATACCCTAATAACTCATCTATACAGGGACCTATACATTACAAGCTTTGCTTTTTAGTAGGTTCCCACATTTCATGTTTGTAAAATTGTCTTCTCTTGTATTCTTTGTAATTACGACGCTTTGTCCAATCTTATGTTCAATCGATTGTATCATGTTATTTGTGTTTTGAGATGTGGAACAATGAAATAAAATAAAAATCAACTCAAAAACTCATTGAGGATGGTTTGATTTTGCTACAACACGCATTTCCCATAGAAGCTTGCCCGAGTATACTCGGGACTCGTCCACAACTTGTTAAAATTCTTTTTATAAGATTATCATATTGTTTTTTTATTCTCACAAGGATCCCTGCACTGTTGAAAGTAATGCTCATAATAATATCAGTGAAAACATATTATATTTTCCCTGAGATCCTTTTACAGCCATTGTATCCTTTCAGATTCTCAACTTACAACTTTAAACTGATTCATTCCACAAATAAATAATTGCACTTCATTAAGTCCTTTCAGGCATCTTCGACCCAACTTCTCAACTTGTCCGCCTTACAATCTATCAGTGAATTGTTTCTCGACAAGAGCCAACACTCACGTCTCTTTATATATACATTATCTCTCTCTCTCTCGCTCGTTTTCTGTGTGTTGTCTGGTGTACGTGAGGGTAGCCTGGCCGATGATGTTACTCTGCAAGAGAAATGTCTGTTCACTCACATACCCATTAGTGGAGAACGGGCTTGAGTTCACATAGAGTGGTGTCGTTCATCATTACTGAGCTTCTGGTGCTATACTGTCTGGATACAGTATGCAGATCTTGCGGTGTGAATAAGAATGGTAGAAAGAGATCAGGCAATATACCATATAGCCCACACAGGCAAAGTAAATGGCCCCGGGAAAAACCTGAGTCTTAATGGAGGATTTTGCGGGTGACTCTTACTGGATTATGGTAAATAAATTCACTTTTGCACTTATTTGCAAAGTCTATTTTCTGAGGCAAAATATATGAATAGCCCAGAGATCAGGAAACTCTTTAAAGTTTAATGGCTCCTGAATGAGAAATATCAATGGAGATGCTACTTTACAGGTTGAATGGGTTGTGAAGACATATTGTGATCCATAAACACTGCTATCATTCTTTTGTAGATCATAAAGATTAAATTTGCAATAAAAGGGATCTTTTTGAAAGGATGAATGATAAGAGGAAATCTACTTTTGCTGTTGTACACAATGGCAATAATTCTTAAACCTTCCTTCATGTCTATAGGTTTTTGTCTCTCATTTTCTAAATGAAGAAAAAAAAAGTATGAGCAAACAACAAAAATAATCGTGGGAGAAGAAAATTTCAAACAGAGACTATGTATAAATATTAGGATGATTGTTTAATATAAACTGAAGATATCAGTACATTCTATGTTCACTTTAGGTAGGAAAAGAATGATTAAGGCATTGATTGCCAAACTGGCATTAGATATAGTCATGTTAATCTGTTTTATGTATGTAATCTTAGCCTGGCATCAAGGGCATAATAAATGGAGATTGAATCTTTTAATTCTGCGAAAAATGGAACTTACCCTTTATTTGGGTTTCGGATATCTTAGAAGTATTGAGTACTGAGTACATATTGAGTTATGTAATCTTAGCCTGGCATCAAGGGCATAATAAATGGAGAATGAATCTTTTAATTTTGCGAAAAATGGAACTTACCCTTTATTTGGGTTCGGATATCTTAGCAGTATTGAGTACTCACACAAAATCATTCTCTGCTATGAAACAAGGATCAGCATAATCTTTAACAAAGGGTTCAACTCTCCTGCGCTGTGGTCCCACTTACACAGGAGCTCAATTTGATCCCCTGTGAATGTGATATAACATCCTACCTCTGTAGCAGCTCATTTTGATCCCCTATGGATGTCGTATAACATCGCCTATCTAATTTGGCCTATCTCATTATCGCATTCCTTTCAATGTGCAATTAAGCGAGTGGGTATGAGTAACCCTCTTTAATTACCTGTACATTGCATGCACTCCGTCTACCAGTTTGGGAGAAGGGGGGGGGGGGGGGGACATGATGTTCTTTTCTACAGTGGTGTTTAATCAGAATGAATGAAGTAGACTTGCTCTAACAGAGAAGCATTCCCATTAATCAAGGCAGTAATTAATTGGAATGTTTGTAATCTATAGAGTGAAGGCTTCTCGGGGTTGGTGGCTTGGTGTATATGTCGCAGTAATAACAGTTGTGCATACCTGGGCTCATGTTATATCCAAAGAAATAAGTGCATGAAAAGAACAGTTAGCTTTGAAACGTTTTGCTTCTGCTGAATGCAACAAACAAATTGTTCTAAAATGTTATTACTGTCATATTTGAAGTGGTAATTCACACAGATGAGGTTGAATAACTACCGTATCCAGTTCTACAAAGAAGTAGCTTTGATAAGGAGACTATATGCCTTAATAGTCATGCATCAAAATAATTTTATAAAATGGGTTCAAGAATGTAGCCAATAGGAAGTGCTGAAATGAGTCACGTGTGCTTTGGTTATTCTAGTCCCATCGCACTGCGTATTAAATCCACCATGGTTAAATCCTATTGCCGATCGTCTGTGCGCGCGGCGGCTCCTTTGAATTGCATGCATACATACAGTACGCGCTGTCAATCCTGTAAACAACTTCTAGTTCGGGCTGCCGGCCAGCCGGCCTTTCTTCCCTTGTGCATAACATGTGTGGCGTACGTATACTCTTATATACGTACACTTTGTACAGTACAGTAGACCAAGCGTTGTGGGACCGGACGCGTACATGGAGTCACTTTGAAGGGCAAATCCAACGATTTAGCAGGTTAATTCTCACGCTGTTTTCAGAGTATGTTGTCTAGTAGGCCTATATGAGGAGTCTATATCAAGTCTTTAAGGTAAAGGGTGCATATTCTATGTAAAATAAGTAAGTTTTCATGCGGGAACTTAAGTGTCTGGAAACCCAACCCCCCATCATACTTATACTGCATGTGCGGGATTTCCGAGTGCGACGTGCGTAAATGTTTGGGACGAACATCTTCGGACGTCTTGACCCACAAAGGTACGTGAAAAACGCTGAAAAATGCTGTTAGTTTTTGAATTTTCGACCCATTTTATAAAAAAATGATGCACAGGATTATTTTGTGGCGTTAGTGGAGGCGTAGCTCACTCTCGGGTATTTACAATGTAGTGCAACATGCACTCGGCTTCGCCTCGTGCATGTTTCACAATTGTAAAATAATACCCTCGAGTGCACTATACGCCTCCACTAATGCACTCTATCCTGTGCATCATTTGTATACTAATCATACTGTTTTGTGAGTCAGCTTGGCAAAGATAAAACTAATTTTGCTATTCTGTCAGATCCAGAGGAATTAGAAGATGCAGGAAGTGATACAATTCGAGATGAGCTGTTTCAGACAAAGTCTAAACACATCTAGAGTCACACAGAATACATTTTGTTCATGATCCCAATGTCAATTCACGATTGTAATATCCCCTGTTAGGTGCCTCTGTTGCAATTTATCAAAATGACCTTGATAGGCCATCAAATTGTCTAAGTCATTAAAAACTGGGGGTAGCACATTAATTTGAAATGCAAAATATCAAATGTGATGTGCTAACCATACAAAGATGGAAATGAGTTTATTCCTCTGTGTTTAATCAAGGATGGTGTTTTATGTTTTCACACATGGACCTGTAAAAATAAACCCTGCCTGACTCTTATTTTTTAAGTGTAAGTCTGATTGAACTAAAACATTCTTAAGATTCTTTGGTTACATTTCTTAAAGACTCTTCTCTTTTTCTTAGTTTAGTTTCAGGAACAGAGTATTGAATAAAAAACAAATGCATTTTTATTAGGCTCTGTTTTACCTGACCTTGTCAATAGACTGAGGTGCAAACATATTCAAATTTGTTGAGGTTTCTTCCGTTGCAAGTAATAACGAGCTGTTCTATTGATCTGTACCTCAAAGACACTTTAAAATACTTGGAATCCAGTTTGCAACGTTAGTATTTGCTATGTTGGGCGAACCTCGGGTAAGCTTTCAGGTTGTCAGGAAGAACAATTGTCAGAAAGGCATGCATAACACTTGAATGTTAGTAAATTGGTCTGTATTGCTCTACGTGATCTTGCGTACGTTGCATTGGTGGTGGGCAGCAACTCGTACAAAACAATCCATCCATCATGGGCTGCCATCAAGATGTGCCAAATGAAGCCAGAGAAATGTGTGGCGGCGTCCTGATGCTGGCATTATTTGGTGCATTCACTAATGGCAAGCCTGACCCACAAACTACGTGGCAGTTTGTTGTGATATCGAATACCTTTCTGCTACGGGGATCGCAGCTGCATTTTATTACCTCTCTTCTGCATGAAGGGAAGTGTGTTTTGGTCGAGATTTGTATTCATTCATTCATGGAGAGCCTAAAGTGCCACAAGTCTGAATACCATTCCTTGCAGATGGGGAACTTCTGTTCTCTCAGCTGTACTGTTTTATACATGAATTCCATGCATGTTTTACAATTTTTGTTTTGTTTTATTCTATCTTACCTGTTTACTCATGAATCTATTTTGTGTGTTGTTTCTCTATACATGGCACATCATTCAGCAGAATATCAAGCACTGTGGTGTGTAAAAGGGTTAGAGGTAGAGATTCTGTATAAGATGGAAAATGACCATTGGTGGGGAAATGAGGAAGAGTACAAATGGCATTATGAAGACTTTGTTCGCAAAAAGCGATAAGTCCATTTTTGAAGATTTTGAAGTATGGTCTCTGTCATGAAGTACAAAATAATACCTTTTAAATGATATATTGGTCATTACATATAAAGGTACATTTTTGAAGTTATGGTCAAAATAAACAAACATTTTCTAATTATTCTCTTTATTTTTCTTGACTTTTAATCGCAAATATCTCCATTTGGCAAATTTATGGACTTATCGGTTTTTGCAAACAAACTCTTCATATTGTAATACCTTAATACAGCTCTATTATAATGACCAAAATGGCAGAACAGCAAGTTGTACAGGATGACAGCAAAACAATGACAGTGTGCTCATTGTAAAATGAAGCCCAGGGCAGTGGGCCCATATATCAGCTTCAAAACAAATGATGCCACAGATGCCGTATAAATGTTCTATACCAGGGCTACACACTGACCCATTTTTTTTTTCTGCTGGTGCGACCTGTCCCTGTCAGTCCTTTAAATACCAAGTTTTTCCTTTTTACTGGGTCTGTACCTAAATTTTATTGGTCCTGTTCTTTTTTTTTTTTTTTTTACTGGTCATGTTGGACCAATAAATTTGGCAATTCCCGGAAAGTTACTGGCCAATAGTGATTTTCACTGGTCATGCACCTGTGGAGCGGCGACAGTATTAAACATTGTCTATATTTGGGGTGATTTAATATATCTTTTGTTCTTGATGGCTATGTATATCACTTCAGATGTCTTGTGAGGAGAGGGAATGGTGTGAGATCTCATACAGTTATTTGCATCAGTGAAAAAAAAACTTAGAAAGAACAGAATTATGCTTGTTTTTCTGTTTTGCATGACATATTCTAAACATTTCATGCCTTCAATTATGAGTCAAGCTTTTAAAAGTCAGAAACTGTTAAACTCTATTTCCTAATGTATGTAGCTGTGACTTGTCAAGATTTCTTCCCCCCCCCCCAATCTTAAAGTGGCCAGGATAGATATTGGTGGACAATCCAATCACTCAGACAAACTGTGCAACTGGCAAAATAGAGACCATAATAACATAGTCAGGATCAAGATTTTGACATAATTTCTAATTATTGATTGTATGTTTTAGAATATTCATACTGACTGGCAAAGAAGTCAAGTCAGGTACATGTCAATAAGCAAGTAAAATACAACGAAGGTTACCAATCAGGCTAATAATAAAGAGAGCGTATCAAAAAAGAAATTGAGTGGGAGTGAGAATTTAATGCTATTCTTTAGTGTCTGTCATCGTCACATCCCCTGTTTTGAAATTTGAAAGACAGGAGAGAAGCGTCTACGAATGGCGGTGCTGCGGGGGCTTCTCTAATTGAGTTTACTCGCATCCCAAACCCAGCACCTTGTCCCAAGGAAGCATAAACACCTTTTGAGAGTCATCCCCGCCACATTCTGTGTCTCGGTGTCGCGGTGTGACATCAAACGTCAGGCCCGCCGCAATGATTGTGTCCTTGTCTTCATAGTCTCAGCTTGCCTTGACTTTCCTGTAGATGTCATATAATCAGAGCTTGTCAACAAAACATAGATTGAGCTGACACTTGGAAATAGCTGGAATTCTGACCAGATTTATTTCCTAAGCATAAAGGGTGAAGAAGTAAATATGATTTTGTCAGCCAGAATTGATTGCCGTGAAATTGGCTCGAGTATTGTGTTACCCAGTAACAGATATTGCTGTTTAGATACATATCCTTTGCAAAATTATCAATAAGCTTTTGGTGTCTATACTTGTTCTTTTGAAAAATAGGATGTTTTACATCTTTTATTTGGATTTCTCTTTTGTTCAGTAATTGAGATGGTTAAGGTATGCCATTGTGTACAAGTATGTGGTGTGCATTGTGCAAAATTTGGAGCTTTTTTAATCTTGTTGGAAGTGGGTGAAGTTGCCTTTATAGACATGTCTCATAATGTTTTAGTGAGAATCTACGCTTCTCAAAACTTAGGTAGAAAATGTTATTAGTTGCACTTAATTCTTTGATTACAAAATGTGTAGCATTGATAAGTGACTTGTGAGTTTCTTTGACTTGCAGGAGTAAGCAGATTAAATCCATATACCTATGCAATGCAGAAATATCCGTCTATGATACGTTAATATCTAGTAATTAAAGTCTGTTGTCAGAGATGATCGTTGTGCAGCGTTTCATTTTTAAAATGTTATAGATTTGAATGGATGATGGTGATGACACTGAAACAGTATTTATATAGCATCATTTATCTGTAGAAATATTCAAATAGGCTCAGCTATTACAATAGAATTAGTCCATCTCATTGATATGCAGATACACCATCAGCAAGACAAGGGTTGGTATTTGAGGGAATAGCTTCTGGTGGGTAAAAAATAATTGGGAGAGAGGGAGCAGCACCAAGCGGTATCCTCTCCATGTGAAGGTGTTTTCATTAAGTCGAGTGTGGTCTCCTGTACGTGGCTGTGTGATTAATACTCCATCATGTGGGACCTAATGCATTCAACACGTGTGCTGACATGCGAGATATTCATAAAACTGCCAAACCCACCATGTGGTATGGTACTGCTGTTAGAAGGCAATGAAGCAGGTATAAGGATAAGGATTTGCATATAAAGTGGGTCAGATCCTTGTATCAATCTGTAGAATTTCTTTTCTCAAACATGCTGGATGTACATGGTCAGTTTCCAAAGTGCCCCCCCCCAAAAAAAAAAAGAAAAAAAAAAGAAAAAAGAAAATTGCCTTTTAACAGATCTAATTTTTTTCATGTGACTTACAAATTTGAAGTAATTCATATCAATTAAAAAATTCTTATTTCTCTGGAGGAAATATTGATGGATAGCTCAGAAGTATATTAGAATGGAAGCTTTACTTAATGGAAAAGAAATGGTATTTAGTGGACAGCAAATATGAAGCTTATACTGACAAATCAAGGATGGATTGGAAAATTTTGTCAGTTTGACATTAAGTGATCTTTATGCAAGTAAATTTTCTTGTAACGAATTTAGAAAAAGTAGATCTTTAACTTTGTAAAGGTATGCAATATGCATATGAAGTCAGTGTTTGGTTGTTTTAGTTTATTACAAATTAAGATAAAACAGCTGAAAGCAGTATCCCAGCTCTGTGTACGTCCTTGTGACATTTCAATTTACCAAATTTCTTCCACACATTCACATGTATACTTTAATAGTCTCACACTTTATTGACAAATTTCCTCTCCTCCAAAAACAATTAGGAATTACTTGTGATTATCAGAGCGGTTCAGTAATTTGTAGAAAACATTGCCACATTTATGATTTTGCTCACAACATGGACACTGCAAAATCTGAAAGAGAGCTCCCCATACACTTTCAACTTCTAACTATCATGCAAGAAGCACTCAGAGCAGAAACTGCTGAAGTCCCCATAGGTTACATGGAAAACAGGCTGAGCTGTCCCTTTAAAGTCCCCAAAGAGGATGTCTGACTGGAACCCTCCGGTGCTGGGGCAGAGAAGGTGTGGAGTATACAAAATTGACAGCTGTCATGTGTCGTTTGCTCTGGCAAGTCCAATAAAGATGTGACTGTGTATGTATGTGTGTACGTGTGTGTGTTTATGTAAGTATATTCGAGGGTTGTTTTTATCTTTAGAATTATTGGGCTGTATAATTACATCATCAGCTAAGAAGCAGAAGGGCATTTTAACAATTTTTGGGGGTATTGACTTATTTGTATCATAGTGTAAAGCGTGATCTCTTCTACATTATGGCATCAATTCTAAATTGTTTTCATTTTTAGTAGAATGGTGAAAAGTAAAACCACATGGACACCGTTCTATTCGGTATTTGGAGCAAGGCTTATAAATCTATCCACTTTTGATTAGATTAACTTTTTGTATCATGAAATTGATTGTTTCATTTTTATATACACTCAAATCTTAGAACGCGCTAGTGCCCTTCTAGGTCTCAGTTGAAGATAATGATCTCATTTTCTACCAAGGAGAGCCTCTTAAAAGTCTAATGCTCTACCATAGGACCCTGCCAATATGATTATACCAGCATTGCAAGGTACCCATTTATATGCAAACTATCTCAAGAGGGGCATATCATAGTCCACATTATAAATTGTCTGGGGATGAATGCACCAGACAGGATTTAAACTCATGAGCCTCTCTTAACCATTTACATGCCAGGTTCTTGGTTGTAACTTACTGTGTTTTGCTCATCAGCATTTAAATAATTCCTCCAAACTTGACCAAATTGTAAAAGTTTGTTAGCCCACCCAGGGGTAAGAATATGCCCCCCCCCCCCATCTAACAGGATGGTTATCCGGTGACCCACGAGGGTTGAAAGGGAGTAGGTAATTTCTATTTACTGATGATTAGATTCCAGGACATCTGCACCATTTGTGTGTGTGTGTGTGTGTGTGTGTGTGTGTGTGTGTGTGCAAAGAAACCTCCTCGACAGATGTGGTAATGGGCAAACAAAGCACCATGATTGTTAAAGATTTAATACTGTATCCACTGTTTAGCAGAGCTCGTACATAGATAATGAACCTTGGCTGTATTCAGAGGACTCTGATTGGATGTTTCTCTAAGTATCAGTTTTGCCAGTGAGCATAGTACTAGTTCCAATAGAGTCACAAATCTCCTTGAAATGAAAAATAAACCCAAACCAACAGCAACATCAATGAAATGAGACCAGTACCCTTACTCAAATATTAGCAGTTTCTTAGCAGCTCTAAGCAGTTATTTGCAGATCCTCTTAGCAGTGACTTGTAACATAAAAACTGTAAATTGCTATCATGATTATAAACTTGTACCTTTGCCAGTAGACTTTTTTTTTTTCCTTAAGAGAGTGAAATCTCAATAATTCAAGCAAAAATTATTCACTATTTTGATCTTACACAGACCACACCAATACCTGTTTTTGATTGGTGTTTCAAAGAAATACGAAGCGGAAGTTCAGATTTGATATTTGTTTTCAAGGATTCCTCACACTTAAAATACATCATTACCCCCTGCCGTGGTCTGATAGTGTATCAGAAAAGATGACATAAAACCAAATGCAAATGAACAGAAATTATGTATGCCTCCAGATCTCTGTTACATTAAAATGGTCTCATTAGACTATGTCATTGCTATATTTTACTTTGTTTATCACAACAGCGTGCCATGTCATGGGGGGGGGGGATTAAACAAGATTGTAGACGAAAGAACTTTTCAAAATAACAACTTAGTACATGGGTACATAAAAAGGTTGTATGTTCACTGTCATGCAGTCAGTGACAAGAATCTTGTCTGGCCAATTAATCCAAGGACAACAACATGTAGGCATTACTTCTCAGACATCGGTATACACAAGGTTGACAATAATGGACTGCGTCATAGGAATTAATCACCCAAGAGGTTATTGTCCCGGACTCATATAATGTGAAGGTTAACACCCACATGGGTCTACCTTAAAGTTAGTACCCCTGAGCGAGTTAGATTGAATGGTTCCATATTATGCCAGTGGTAGATTAAAGAGAATTTGACTCCAGATTGGCTTATCAGGCATGTCACTATCCTTGGGTGCTTCATAGTGACTGTTTAAATCTTCTTCATGGTAATGCAGGCAGGAAGATTCTTTTTAAGGTAGTATTACATGTCATTCGTCAGTTCCAATAAGATAGGGAGAATGTACAATCCCGTAGGTATGCCTGCACAAATGCATGAGTGCTCATCTTTTCCCCCGTCAGGAGGTTTACTCGAGGCATTGAACCATAGATGACGAAAACATGAATTTTTGCAGCACACACGCCCGTCCATGTCATCAAACAAATTACTCAGAGCGAAACGTCGGTACGTGGCTCCTGGCAGTGTTATTGGCTTGCACCTGCACCAGTATGTGCAGGCGTTGTGTGCAGCGTCTAAGCTGCCACTATGGTTTACCAGTCTTGCATGGCATAATGTCGGCTGCATTGGATGCTTCTGCCTGACTGAGTCACCATAAATGTTAGTCAGGTGACTTTTTCCTTTGTTTGTTTTCTGCCTCGTTTTGTTTTGTTTGTTTGTTTGTATTAATGCAAGGAATTGGTCTGTGAATGTTTTCAAAATGATATTCTTATTGAATATTTGAATTACACAAGTAAGATGATGGCTAAAGATGGAAGTACATGTATATAATGATGTCTCTCATGTTTCCTTTGGCTTATCAGTGAAAACTGAAGCTGTTCTTCTTGTTTTATGTAAGTGTGCAGAATCATTTCTGTGCCAGGGACTTTGAACAGTGGGTACAATGCTATAGGATTTTCTGTGCCAATCAACACTCAAAGCACATAAAGGGTTAATTCCCTGTCTCCCAGATAGAAGGGTACCAATGCTGATGGGGGGGGGGGGGGTTCATGTGTGTGTGATTATGTAATATGTAGCTTCATCCATGTTGGCCTTTAGGTCATTTGCAAATTTCCATTGGTGTCTCAAGTATTGATTCCCTTGCTATCTCTTCTCTTTTTTCACATTCTTCTATTGTCCTTATTCTCCTTAATAGTCTTGTTCCAAGTACAGTAGACATACTGTTGTCCAGTAGATTGGTACAATTTTTGGCTCATTTCAGTTAGATTGAGAATCCATTAGGAGACACCAGTTAATCACATTCATCATTAAAACAATATCCCAGTAACAAAATTACCATATCTGAACAAAATAGGAATTTTGTGTATAACAGCAGTGGAGACAGTGCTCAAACTGATGATTTAATATCTTATGAAGATAGTAGAAGAATTATATAGTATACAGATTGTATAGCATTCTGCATTGTACAGAGAACCTCTGCTGATGGAAGCAAATTTTAAATAGCTTCCCTCCTTGATGCTTGAAAATGAAATTGTCCACAGAAACCTGTCTAATGTGGCCACCTCTCCATTATGGACAGGTTGCTGTTTACATCGAATGGTGTGATACGTTTCATTATTTTATCCCATTAAAAATGCTGAATTGGCATAAAATAGGTTTTGCAGTCTTTGCTGCTTTGCATGATTGTACATCCTTGATTTGATTCAAGGAATTTCTGCTTATAGTCCTGATGTATAGATCTTTGTTAGAGTGTTGACAGTATTATTTCATTTTAAAATCAATTTAGACAAGAGAAACAAGGCATATGTATCAACAGAGAAGAAATGCCCAGCAACACTTCTGCTAAGTTTCAGTCATCCATTCCAACCATTTGGATTGCAGTTTATTATGATCATTGGTAGAGTTACTCGCTATAAGAATGTAAAGCATATGAATAATCATTCTTCACCTCGAATTATAACAAAAACAGCAAAAGTAAAATATATAAGCATTAGGCCCCTGTTAGTATGAATTCTTTCATTGTAAAGAAGACATTGTGTTCAGTGCCTATTGTTTGAATGTTGAATTAGTGTCATGTTTGTACTCACTGTTGCATCTGAGGATAATCATGATGGATATCACATGTAATGTGGGCTGGGGAGATATCCTGTTTTGAGAAGAGTAGTGGAAATCATGCTTTGTTGGTACACATTTTGCCTTTGTCATTCATAAGTCACCATGTATAAACATCTTTATGTTTTGGCTTTAGAAATATGTGACAATCAAAAGTACATTCTGCCGACATTTCAAGAAAGGTGAAAATCTATATTTATGTATATAAAATGTTAGAATCTTCTGACCTTTTCAAGTATTTTTTTTTCTTTGTACATGAAGAGTTTGTTTGCAAAAACCGATAAGTCCATATTTGCCAAATGGAGATATTTGCGATTAAAGGTCAAGAAAACTACAGAAAATACTAAGAAAATTTTTGCTTCTTTTGACCATAACTTCAAAAATTTACCTTTATATGTGGTGACCAATGTATCATTTAAAAGGTATTATTTTGTACTTTATGATGAAGACCGTACTTCAAAATCTTCAAAAATGGACTTAGCGGTTTTTGCGAACAAACTCTTCATGTGATACTCTGTATTCTAGTTTCCTGTCATAAGCATTATTGTGAGAGGAGACAGAAGCCGCCCCCAGCCTTCCGAGAAACCCTTGACATGTCACTGGCTGCCAGTGTCTACATCTTCATCAAATCCATCAAAACAAAATTAAGTGCAGGCTTGAGTATTGCTTGGGTGGCAAATCCATCATGGGCACGTCAACACTGTAATACTTTCTCCTAATGGATGTCCTGGTGTTCTACACCCCCCCCCCCCATCTCGTTCGTAAAGGACTTCTCTAGATTTCACACAAGTCCTTTGAGTAGTCACCACATTTGGAAGGGTTTGCATGTGTGTACATCTGGTACGATATCCCCAGATGCTACCACTTAAAAGTATTTAAATTGAAAGAGATTTCCTTCCACACTGATTAGAAAAAAAAATCTTTCTCATCATCTGTCCACATTCTATAACACATAATCTTAATTTCTGTTAATTGAGAATAATTGGTGCTCTCACAAACATGCTCAGCAATTTTGAACCAAAAAACTCCTGATAGACATGCAACATGTAACTGAAAAGTTTCTGTTGGGATGACGTATAGGACTTATATACATGGACAGGTGGACTGCCAGGCAAACCTTCCCATGGATTTCTTCCTTAACCCATTGAGGACGGGCTGATTTTGCTACAACACGCCATTTCCAATAGACCCCTGCCCGAGTATACTCGGGACTCGTCCTTAACGGGTTTAAATTTTGGAAGGAATTCCTTGGTGCAATGCAGCAAAGAACACAAATTTTGACCAGGTGCATTTTCCAGGGTATGATCATATACAAAATAATTACAGAAGATAAGATTATGTGCTATAGAATGTGGACAGATAATGAAAAAGGCTTCTTTTTTTTGGGGGGGGGGGGGGGATCAGTTTGGCAGGAAATCTCCGTCATGCTGAATACTTTTACCTAGTAGCAAAAACTAATGGCATCTTCAGGTACATTGGAAGAATGGATGTGGGATTAAACCTGTGTATGAATTATCTCCTCTAAATGTTAAACAGCTATACAGAGATGTGGGTTGCATAACACAAAAGCGGTATGACCCTGCATTCCCCAGTGTCGCAATGCATCTGTCCTTATTCTTCCCCATTTGACACACGACACCAAAAACCTCACCCAGAGCTTGAGGGTGATACACTCTGTCTTCCACCCACCAGAAGAGGAAGCCAGGGCTTACAGGGTTACTGGGCTGCGGCTATATTCGCACCGCAAATGGGCACGTTAGTTAGATTATGTCATCAGCGACGGGGCTCAAATTTTCTTTGCCGTGGGTTTTTTTTTTCATCCCAGGATGAAAATTGCTCTTGGGGAGAAAGGTATCGTATTGTCAGATTAAAGGGACAGATCAGATATAGTCTAGCAAATGTTGGGACATGTTTCATAACCATGGAATGCACATTGAATTGCTCCAATCCTAAAGTACATGCATGTTTTAGTTGTACCAAATTCTTGAGGTGACATCTGTTAACTAAATGCATACATTCAGCAGGTATGAGATATTGTGATGTCTTTGCTGTTACAGGTCACGATCATCTTATCTTGCTAAATTTATATATTTCATTTGAGTAAAACTTCTCTAAAAAGTGTTTTATTTAAAGTCTGTGTTTCATGTCTGGATTCATGTAACTTTCCTAAAAACACAAAGTTCTGTGAGTAACTGACTAAAGTATTAACCCCGAAAATTTTATCTTTCTTGGAGAAAATGATAAGTAAGGTCAAGTACTTGCTAGTAGAGAAAATAAGATCTCAGTAGAAATCACGGGGACAAAACAAAATTCTTTTGAATTTGACTTTACAATTGGCTTCACCTAATCCAGGTTATATTCTTCTTAGTGCTTGTGCGAGAGTCACAAGATAAGCAATTCAGGGCTTGGAGGCAAGTAGGTTAATCAAAAAAGGATATTGATGAAGAGTTACCAAGTCCCCTCTTGCGCTTTGTGCAAATCAGCTGCATAAACAGAGTCTTCGACGACGCGGTAAATGTCATTCCAAGCTTATTTACCGACCTTGAGATGGTGGCAGAAAAATGAACGCTCGCATATTTCGCGGTCAACCCCAATCTCTCCCCCATATTACCATGACTCCTGTGGCTTGTTGATTTGCTCCTCAGTAGAATATGGATTTTATTGTTTTCTTGTTTTATTTACATCTTCAGGTATTTTACATTTTTTTAAACTGGAGGTATGACTTCAGAATATTCTGTCATGCATCATGAAATGTGATTAGCATTTTCCTCCATTATGTGATGGGATGTGGGAGGATGGAAAGAAAGAAAGTTGCCTGATTTCACAAATTGTCATGGGCGGAATTTGGTTTGTGTTAGCGGAATAAGATGTTGAACTTGTGAGAGTTGTGAGAGAGGAGATTGTGCCTATGAGTATTGGTAGTAGATAATTCTTGAGGTATTTCAGTCCATTTATATCCCTGCATCCCCTGTAAATGGGTACACTAGAATAGAACAAACATAAAACTTTTGTGATGTTATTGCTATCATCTGGGCATTAATGCATATCTACTGGTCACTGTTTCGTATCATGTTCAAGCTGGAATAATGCGACATCTTATGAGGTAATTTCTTTTCTGCTTTGATTGGTTTTCAGTGGTCATACAGACTAGGTCTTGAGGGTTAGATGCAAATCCAGACCCTTTATTCTGATTAACCCCTTACACCAAATGGCATATAAAAACTTTTTTTGCAGCCGAGTGGTGGATTATACATATTGACTCTGGACTGGAATAAGCCTAATCTTTTACACCTTATCAGGATAACACAGTGGGAAGTCATATATGAAGCAGCATTGATCATAGTGTGTTCAAAATCGCATACAAATACTATTAGACACAAGTAATTTTGCAGTATTTGCTGATATTTGTGAAGCTTAGTCACAGGTTTTGCCTTGGTAGAAGAAAACATATGAGTGTGATATGTTACTTTGAGTCTTACTGATCATTACTTCAAAACATCATATTTACTGATATATCAGTATATCAAACATGCCTTTCATATGTCCTTTCCACTTAATAGAGAAAAAGAAGAACAAATGAACAGTATTGAATATTTCATCTCTTTTCCTATGAAGAAAAAGGCAGCGGCTCTTCAGAGACTGTACATCAAATGTGTAGGGAAAGAAAAAAAAAATGCACCAAAGGTTACTACACTTTGCGCTATAACTATCATCGTTTCATCGTGTACCTCCTCTATACTCCATTGCTCCATTCTTGACGAATCTGACACCCTGGTAATGGTTTACAAGGCCGTACCCTTGTCACTATTTTATTTAGTAATACACAGCTCTTGCAGACTATGAGCAGGAGAAGATGCTTAGCATTAACATCATACTGCTTAGGGAATCTAGTGGACTGTGCAGAAGGCATGATGGTATATGATCATGTGATCGTGCAATGTACCATGGGCAAGGACAGTGTTTGTCTTGTTAATAAACCCAACCATTCGTGCCGCACAGGGGCTCACCTTGTCCAACCTCTCCCTCCTTCAATTTCCCACTGGTACATCACAGCCACGGTTGATTACACATGTGTCAGTATGCTTGCTTAACCCGCTGACGACGAGTCCAGATTATGCTCGGGCAAGTGTCTATGGGAGATGGTGTTGTAGCAAAATCAGTCCGTCCTCAGTGGGTTAATATCTGGAGAAGTCAACCACTGCCACCACCATACAGCACCACCACCTAAATGGGTGTCTAGACAGGACCATAGATGGGAGAGGGGGAGTAATTCCGGGTGTCAGTGCATGCAATCATTGCATGGATGAAAATAATTGAAAAATGTGAGAACACTGCTTTTTTCTCCCCTTCCATGACTCTACAGAAGTCACGCCTGAGTAAATAGAGGCCTAGATCACTAGATGGGTGGCCATATGCATGGGAACAAGCTCACATACAAAAAATTAAAAAAGAGAGAAGGATTAAACAAAAGTATATGAACATTAAGATTTGATAAATAATGAAAATGTTTATCTTAAAATATGTGATTATGAAGCCATAAAACAGGACTTGACACTCTTTTCCTGTGCTGACTTGTTGTTTTGGTGTTTCAAAAAAGATATGTAGTGGCCCAAAATAAAAGCAAACACGATCCATTTTGAGTCTTAGTCGTCCGATCGTGCCACCATTGAAATTTGGTGGTCTGACATAAATTTTTAGTGGCCCAAGCCATCGGGCCATAGGGCCACTGCTAATGCCAAGCCCTGCATAATAGCATAACTGCTGCCATGATTCTTCTTTTTTTAACCCACTGGCACATAATCAGCAATGCTTGTGACATAACAGTCTGTCGTCAATGTCCCATAGTGACGTGCCTCATGCACTTTACGCCAAAGACGAGTTAGTACCCTTTCTTCCTGGTTGTCTCCATCAAGCCGGTATCTGTGTTATTGTCTACTCTGCCACCATGTGCGTGAGTGCATAATTAAAATACCACCTGTCAAATAAGTTGCTACTTCTGCACCAGGGAACTGCAGACTATGTGTGGGTGTGGGCGTGTAAGGTGTGTGTATGAATATTAGTACATGTTATTGTAACTGTAATTTTGTGCTTGTAGCAAGGAGTTAGGTCACACATACAAGGCAAACACACACAGAAACATATGAATTTATTCAAATGCTATTGAAGGAGATGTGTGGATGATTTTCAGACTTTTATATTTGAACAACAATAAAATAGTTATACTGGACACAGAGTTTCACAATTTATATTGATTGGGATGAGGAACATGTTTTCAAAATTTATACCAAATCACATTGAATAAGGATGATGACTTGGTAGCTTTACCTGAAGAATGCATGAGTGGACTCAAGGAAGCAGAACAAAAGAAAAAAAGATGCATACATTTTCTACACAGGTTGACTTGTTCAGCAAGCAGTATTATAATGGAATAACATTGCTCCATTTGTGAAATATGTGAGCTTCCTACTATGTCATTATCCATGTTTAGTGTAATTTGTTCTGGGCTTTTCAGGTTATTGGTTTCTGTGCTTAAGGACTATATTAAATTCTACAATTCTATAAATGGAGCTACCAATTTATGTACAACAAGACGTGAAATTTTGAAAATCATCTGGACCTCTTCTTTTAATCCGTTGAAGACGAGTCCCGAGAATACTTGGGCAGATGTCTATTGGGGAATGCGTGTTGTAGCAAAATCAGTCCATCCTCAATGGGTTATGGTCAGAATAGCATTGTAAGAGCATGCTGTAGCGGGCCGCAATGCCCGGAAGTATACAGGGAGTAATCCGTAAAATGTATATCTCTTGTCTATAGAGTAGATTACCCTCAGAATACCATCACCATAAGCTACCAGTCATATTGCATGCAAACAAGTTTCTGATGGTAATAAAGGAGTTAATATGGGCCAAGTTTAAGACTTCTTCGTTCTGAACCACATCTTTTCATGGGTTTTGAAGAGCCATTTTTCAGGTAATGGACTAATGGTTTATGGCACCACTTTCTTTTCGTGGCTGAGGTGGCATCTCCCTTCAGATGTAGGAATTTTAAATTCAGACAGAGGAGAAAAGGGAAAAGTAGAATAAAGAGCAGGGCAATAATCCAAGACAGACAAGTGTCAGCAGAATTTGTTATAATTTTGATTTCATTTCCAATAAAAAACCCCAAACAAACAGATAATGAGCACACTAGGGACTACAGTCGTGTTATACATCATATACTTACTGGTGAATTCACATGTCTACGCATGAATATTTTTGTATGATTTTTTTTTTATTTCCGAATATGGCTGATTATAAAGTTTGACGTACTAACTCTGTCTTGGGAATATGAAGAGACTTAAGAGGCGAGATAGTCTCTCTTTTTTTTCCATTAGAAGCAAAACTTTCATATATTCCACGGAAGCTGTTTTTAGTCTATTCAGAGCATGTTACAGTCCCTCGTGGGAAACATGATGACATTAACACACATTAGCAGTCAACGCTTTTTTCGCGAGGCATTGTCTGAGATCCGGTCTGAGTATTTTGGGAAGAAAAAGAAAATCACGACAGTTTGGGACGGTCATATTACGAACGGAGTGCCGACTGCCCGCGTGGCTCGGAGGAGAAAAAGCCACGATGAATTGAGTGGCCTTAAGATGTCAATCCATAAGCTCCTTGGTTTAACACCACTTTCTCCATCAGCAGAACGGTCCAGGCGGGAAGAGAGAGGAGCCCAAGAAGACACTGTTTTTGGATGGAATATGCTACGCATCTGTCAGTTTGGAGTGACGAGATCCTCTACCATCTGTCTGTGACACTCTCTGCTCCGGATGGAATTGTCGCAGATGGAGGGATCAAAGCCAAACAAGGAGACTCTCCTTATACGAATTTCTCCGTTTCAAGCATGGAGTGGGACTAAAGTGCTAAATTTGAACACAAGATGACTGAGATGATATGAAATGCAAGTGTACAGTCACATTTTAAGTTTTTACTCATTCAATACAGATCTGTCAGGTTGTTGTCCTTTACCAAAGTAGCTGTTGATATGTCAAAGATATCATCTAGTTTACATTTATTTCAGTTGTACATTTGTTTTAATTGAACAGTGTTCAGGCAAATCAGATAAATAGTATTCTACCTTTTTACTGAAAAAAGTTGTAATGAACTAAATGATAATGGCAGTAATATTCACAGCCACACATAAACAGAAAACTCATTTTTGATATGCCTGAACATTGGTACTTGTGAACTCTTGCAGCTTTTGCATTGGGACTGTGAGTTAAAATTTACACAATAGTAGAATGCACCCTATGGTACATTAGATTTTTGAAAAGAGAAATGTATTGATATGATCATATAGAACATGTCCCGTGTAAAGATTCCTTCCTGATTAATATATTTGCATTATTGCTGTATTACAGTATTGCAATGTCAAGATTAGTTCTTGCAGAATGCTTGTATTGATAGCTAGGCAACAATTTCTTTTTGAAGTCTTGCATTTTTTTAAAAACCAGTGACTAATTTGTTTTCACAACATTTTTGCTCTCAAATATGTTTTGAAGCTGGTGCATATTTTTTTTAAAGATGAAATATTTTGCATGGGCAATGAATTGATAACCATCATGGTAATAATTATAAAGAAATTGATTAAATGAAAGATAACAATGATGATGATGATGAAAATGGTAGTAATACGTTTTATTTCCTTAATTTGAATACGTTTACATATGAATGATTATAGTAATGATAATATTGAAGAATGTAGCAATAGCAATGCTAATCATAATGCTTGTACAAGAAAAAAAGAAAAATATGTGTGCTTAGCTTATCATCTTACATACTAAGAATAATCTTCGCAACACATTCACTGTTCTTTCACAGGACCCTACCACAATCAAAACCGAGACATTGCTGCATAAAAGTCATATCTGCAACAAAAGGGACCCTGACTACCAGAAAGGTTTTAACTCTTGAGATGTTCTGTTTCTTAGAGAATCGGCTATTGTATCACAGCCAGCTAGCTCCCATTCACATGGCAGGGTCTTTAAGTCCGTCAGACAAACAGCAGCAATACTTATTTTTGGCCGTCTGCATTGAATTTGGAGCAAAAGTGTTCCTTTTTGTCCTCCAGGCATGTTCTGATTTCATGGTTATGGAGAGCTTTGCACTACAGAGAGGTAGAGGGTTGAGACCTCTAGCTCAGAAGTTTGCCTAAAGTATCAGACTGGGTCAAAGGTCACCCTTTCATATTCTTCCCATATTTTTTTTTCTTTATGAGTTTTCAAATGCAAGCTTTTTTTTGCAGACTTAATTTTTTACATCTGATATTGTTACTTTTTTTCTACATCTTTTGTTTTGCTATTGCTTCTCATACACTGTTTTTCCTGCTCTTTCTTTCATATCATAAATGTGTGTGTGTGTCTGTGTGTGTGTGTGTGTGTGTGTGTGTTTGTGTGTGTGTGTGTGTGTGTGTGTGTGTGTGTTTAGATTACAGATCCCTTCAGTATTACTACAGTACAGACCACATTTATAGAGTTTATGGGTGAATGAAATTGTAATTTGGTGGAGAATTTCATGGGTATTGTCACTGTGCACATACAGTTGAGCCTTGGCATTATGAGGAGGAATAACTGAGGCATATCATACTTGGTACTCTATGCCCCACCCCTTGGTTTATTATCCTTGTGAATCATTGTGTGTTATAGTGAAAAAAAGAAGATAAATTTGGCTGGCATTGATGTGAACAAAAGTAACTGCATATAGTATATGGAATAGAACTCTTGGTTATTTCCTTTGTCCCTTCTGACATATTATATTTGTCGCTTGTCTTGATTTTTTTTATGCTGCTCGCGTCAGCTCCAGTAGTGATCTTAATTATCCTTTTTGTCCTTTAATCTCTTGTGTTTCTTCTTCATTTTTTGGTTTTTCACTTTTACACAGTCCACTTTGTGCTCTGTTTCCTTTTTTTAAGTTTTATTTTGTATGAATTTACTTTAAAGTTAGATTAACAGCAGGTACCAAATCCTAATCCACTCTCAAAGAGGCTTAAACTTCTTATCACTTTCACTGGTCTGCCTTCAGTGGTAAGCTACAAGTAGACAATTATGAGTTCTTCAATAACAGTAATAGAGAACAATACAGTATTTAAAGTAATAATGCTTTAAGGAAGAGGATTGACATGCAGTGGACATTATCTCGCATCATTAATAACTAAAGTAGTTATTTGTACCATTTATATTCATTCAGGAATATACCATTTTCCTATATTCATGGTTTATAAATTATATTTTGCAGAAATCAGCTGATAGGAATCATTGAATTTATAGAAAAAAAGACACGTCTCACTTCTATTTTTCTTATTTTTTTTTTGCATGATGGTATATATTCTTGGCATTTTATAAAAGAGATGCATGACACAATCTCTGCATTTGATACAATATAAACATACAATCAATTTTAGCACTCAGTGAATTTCAGCAGACATTTTTATTTTGATCCTTGGTTTTGTTTTGGACTTCCCTTTGAGCCAAAAGTAAGGATCTCTTAAGATCATAAAAATTCACATCCTTGAAAAATGCACCTGCCTGTGCTAGATGGATTATATTCTGCCAGACAAACCAGGAGGAGAAACGTTGCGCAATGCTCCGATGATCCATCAAAACAGTGATGAATATATCCCCAGGAAATCTGCTGTACTTGGTTTCCAGGTGTCACATCTGTCATGTGATTACCATTGTGTCAGTCACATGACCAGCTCATCTGCATATTCTTGGAAGAAAAAGCAACAACAAAATCATCATGGAACCGCAATGTCTTTTGTTTTATGTTTGATGCTAAATTGTGATATCAAACACATCTTAAACATTTTGATGTGTAACTGGGTTTTTGTGTGTGTTTTGTTTTTGCTGTCTGATATGTTAGTATGGCTTTTTATTTATGTGTTTTTTGGAATGTCATACAAAAGAAACTCTGCATATGGCTACAACAACCTCTATATAAAAACACTTTGAAGCCTACGTACAAAGTTTGTTTGTTTCATATTATGTCCATTAGCTGCAGTAAAGGCTCAATTTTTTACAGTATAATCTCGTAATAAAGGTTATCAGTGATGTAACAATAGACTGAAAGACAACCTTGGCCATATATTATGTACATGTCTATCAAATCAATCAGTGAGTTGGCTTTAGTACAATGTATGTATGAATAACAGAATGACACATGAAAAATAGTGATTGCATGCAAATTATAACATAGTTGCTGCAAACACCTACTAGCACCTGTGCTACCTCTTGGTTCTTTTAGCAACCTCATTGTGTACATTATTGCCATATTGTAGCTCTTTTTTTGAGAAATACAAGTGTAGTTTTAGATTACTTAGTTATTTATCCATTATATATTCGATATTTTTGTAGATCGTTTAGACAGTACATTTTATGTGTGCTGTGTATTAATGTTGATGTATAAACATGTATTCAAACTTTCTTGTACTGTGTGTTGTTATAAATAAACTCAACTCAACTCAACTCAAATACACATTTCAGAAATTGAATTTTGACAAAATCAGCTTGCCCCTACAAGTGCAAACAATTTTCTATGAGCTGTAAGTCAATGTAAAGCTTTGGAAATATCAAGGAACATTGTTAAGATGACATGATTTTGTTCTTGTTGTTGTTGTTTTCTATACTAAGCACAATGTTCATCTTTGTTCACCCAAATCAAATTATTGTAATCATGGTTTAAGGGTTTATGACTCAATAAGGGGAGCAAGGTTACAGGTTATTTTGTCATGACTGTAGCAAAACAACTTTCATTGCAAAGTACTATGACATCACAATGGACACATCTATAGTATAAGTACCAGTTCTCTCCTCTTGTCAAAACAACTTTCATTGCCAAGTATTATGACATCACAATGGGCACAGCTATAAGTACCAGTGCTCTTCTCTCCTCTTCAATAACATGGCGCTTCTCCAGGGAGCAAAGAGCTGTTGACAACATTGACCGTCTTGAGTTTCTCTGAAAATCAATTCTGCCTCCAAGGTGCCTTCCTGCCTTTCTTTCTTGTACTTTCTTATAACATGAGAAAGAAGAGTGTGCAATAAGAAGAAAACATAAAAGAGAACAAAACAAGATTAGAAAATTAGACCAAAATAGAAATTTGAGATAATTGGAAAGTGCAAGACGTCAAAAGGTGTCCCACTGTCATGGGCTTAGTTGGATCTAGGTCTTCTTGCTGCAGGGAAAAGGTATTAGGCCAAATCATGCAGTTGGTATTAAAAGATTAATAGACCACAAAGTCATAGTCTGTGTTAGCTATCTTTCATTGTAGTCAATAGCATAGTTCTTGTAAATCATCTTGAAAGCACAATTTTTGTTGTCATGCATCTACTACATAAGTTTTCATATGGAGCTGCTATTTATCTTCAATGCAAGGTATGTTACGCCACCTGCCATCCCCCAGATGATATCCAACAGGAAACCATTACTATGAAATGTGTGACAACTTCATTTCCTGCCGTCTTCTTTCATTACTTGAAAAAAATATGATGGTGGTACAATCATCAGTGTGGGTGTTAAAGATGTGCAGTGAATGCATGGAAAAGCTGACCTTTACATGTTGGTGTGGTCTCTGAAGTTGCATCTAAATATCTGTCAGATTGATTATCTTTAAATTTCATTTGGTTGATGTTGGATGATAGGAGAGGGTAGGGGCTGATCTTCGCTAGAGGGTTATTCAAATGTATAGATTATATAGCTTTGACTTTGTGTTATTGTCTCGAACCAGTAGTGTTTATTTGTAAACCTGTGAATTGATGTTCTGTTGTATAGACACCCCCATCATCTAAACATATCTGTTTGGTATAGATTGTACCTGGGGTGGAGGTGGGGGTGGTGGTAAACATTACCCTCCTTTGCAAATTCATTTTGGAAATGGAATGAGGTGGAAGGGACTAAATTAACCATTATTCTTTGAAGTTGGACCCCTATACCCCATAACAAATGTAATCTTGTCAATCTTTTTTTTTCTTCAAATTTGCTATCTTCCCCACTAGACTTCTTTTTCCACAAAATGTATCACAGCCCTTGAATTTTTTACTGATCCTCACTAGGTGTTCATTAATGAGTCATTTGATAGAAAACAAATGCCACTTGCACTTCAAATGAAAAAATGATTCACCAGTGGGTATTGTACCACTACCCTTAACCCGTTGAGGATGAGCCCCGCATATACTTGGGCAGGTGTCTATGGGGATGCGTGTTGTAGCAAAATCAGTCCATCCTGAATGGGTTAAAGATTGTATGGTTTTTTTTGTTGCAAATGTCATAAGATTTTGCACGGTCGAATAATAACATTTCTCAGCATTGTTTATGAAATCATTCATTGATATACCTCAGAGGTGTTTTTTTGTGCTTGTTTTTGTTTTTGTTTTTTTAGGAAAGAAAGAGTAACCCTATGTCACAAATACGCCCCCTTTTGTACTGAAAATGATGATTGGGATTTTTTCTGGGTCCAAATAAAATCACTGGAAATCTATAGTATTGTTTCCCCTAGCATCATAGAGAAGTTTCTCATTTTTGATATCATTCTGACTAAAGGTCTGAATTGCCTACCTTTATATTATACCAGCTTATGAAAAGACAGCTTATAAAAGGAATCTAGTATTCAGGGTTGCTAAAGGGAGACATAAGCTTTAAAAAGAGGAAAGATCACAAGGGCATCAATATGTAGACAGTGTCCATCAGTGTTGATGAATTAAAGTGACCTGACATGTTCAAAGAACTTTAACAATTCTGATACAAAAGGGACTTCACGTATTGTTTAAATTGGTGGTAAAAAGTTAAAAGTGAGGCAGGTGAGTTAAGAGAAGTATCATTTTCTTTTTTGTTTTTGAGGTTTTTTGGTCAGCACTGATAATCATTTCTGGTTTAGTATGAGCCTATTCTATGTTTTAATTTTTCTAATCATTCAGGAATTTATGGTTACTTTTGTTAGACAGTAGTTTGTATTTTTATGCCTGGTATGAAACAAAGCAGTTTGTTGATGTTAAGACAATATTAGCCATATAAAATATGGATTCCTTGGAGATACATCACAACAACAGTAAAAAGGGCAAATGCAAATATGAACTTCTCTTTGCTGTATCAATGAATTCGTAGCTTGATATTAGGCTGAAAGGACTAAATCATTCTTGCTGCTCTGCTTGGGATTATTTAATAAGGCTACTTGTGTGTGATTTTGTTTGTTGGGGTTGTTCAATTGCAATTCAAATCTGAATTCATTTTCCAGCAAAACAAATTAGACATACAAATCTAAAACATCATTATCTGGTAGACAAGATTTAAGATCGTAAGGTCAGCCAGATTGAGGAATGTAAGTCAATCTTCAAAGTAATGTTTCTTTTAGAATTGAGAGACCTATTGAAAGCAGTGCTTATGTAATGTGGATCCCAAATTGTGCCTTCCAGTTTGCTTTTTTCTCTCATTTTTGACTTAATAGAAATGTCTTCAACCTCATGATTATTTGGATGAGGCAATACATTGTGTAAAAAAGACTTATAACAGGATGAAAAATGAACTACAGATGGTCATGTATGAACAAAGCAATGAAGATGAGAGTTGAAGAAATGATGCAGGATATATGTTCATCCTTGAATCCCCAATGCAATCTGTGTTAATTTATACACGGAGAGGTATTGCGGCCTATGTAACACTTTGGGATACACAATTCATATCTATTATATTCAGGCATGTACAGGTTCAACAAAGTATTCAAACAAATTATGATTTGTAGTCACTGTCATGCAATCATTGCTTCAAAGCTGTCCATTCTCCACACTACTCTAGTGTACTGTTGAGATCTTGAGATAGTGTTCTCAGCTCTCCTTGGCCCAACATCTGCAAACATATGTGTTTTATACCTCTGACCCTTTCACATTTTTAACCTCGACAGTGCTTTGTTTGCCAATTAGAATGTGTGCTGGAGTAAGTCCTCTGCTGATTGGCTCATATGTCTCGAAACTAAGTTGTCAGCGAATAGAGATGTTGTAATCCCCCTTACCCTATTCCATCACCATGATCTTAGACTGAGGCACATTTCTACACCCAAGTGGGCTTGCTAATTTTCAGTTCAGTTGATTTCATTTTTGCATTTTATCAAGGAAATATGCATGAAAATAAAAAAAAAAAGAAACCAGTGTGACGTTCATAGTAAAGAAACTAGTACAATCTTTAAAGTTTAGACATAACGACTATAGAATCAAAAGAATCGACAGTACACTTGTGAGGTAAAGAGGAAAGAACCAAAATTTACAACTAGGTCAAATTTGGGTGGATTACTAAATACTTATGAAATGTTTGGCAAGTTAGGTGAAGTACATAGGCACACAAAGGGATAAGAAATGCTTCACTGCTTTTATTCACCTTGATGTCCTCCATTTCCAGTCAGCAGACCCAGTACAAATCTAAGACTGTATGTTAGAGAGAAAGATCAATATAACAAGGTTCATGCCCTGATTCTCACCACCCACCCCACCCCTCTGCTCCTTCCCCCCTTGCCCTATTCACCTGCCTGTCCTCCCCCCTCCCGGTCTGCCTCAGCAAACACTAGAGATTGTGTCACGCCTTCCCTGATACCTTAATGTCCCCCGACTACCGGAATTGACCCAGGCGGCAATTACCCCAGACAGCTAGTGTGATGGATGGCCAAATGCCTCCCACTCATTCCGGGCATCCCTGACAACTGCCAACAATGGTCTCTGTCACCGGGTCGGAACCCATGTATCTGCCGAGGACGTGTTGGTTGGTCGGTCGGTCAGGGAGGAGGTGGAGGGAAAACGATAATTGTAGCAAGGGGGGAAACGAGGGACCTCGGAATGGTAATCGATAGCAGGTTGAGAGATGCTGTGACCCACTGCACCACTGCCAGCTGCAGTCCATCACAGATAGACAGGTGTTGTGATGGATGGGTACAGCTATGTGGCAGACATCCCATCTATAGCTGGCTTCATGAACATCAATTCCATTATCTGAGATCTTTGCAGAATGATCGTTCCTATCTGCACTGTTCTTGTATGTCATTCATGCATTCGTGTGTGAGCATATGTGTGTTTGTGTGTATATTTTGCTCAACATCTAATGTGTTGTGTTGATAATATTTTGAAAGCCAGTGGAGGCAAGGCAGTGATACCTCCCTTTCCTTCCCCTATCTGGCAATTGAAGCTTAATCATGTACTAGTATTTGATTCGATTTGGGAGTTTGGTAATTTGCATTGGTCTTGGTGGAGCCACTACAGAGAATTTGAAAAATTATATGACTAAGCTGCATCTTGTTGTGCTTTCAGTAGCTTTTTTTTTTTTTTTTTTTTTAGATATAGAGCAGATGAACTGAGATAAAGTTTAAAACTTTTTTGTCAGGTCTGTAAGAAATCAGTAGGTATAAAAATCATCTTATACAGAAAATGAATGTTTTTTCAAGAATTGCTTGTTATAAGCTCAGTTAACTGATGTGTCAGACTTGTTTACCACGTTTATTAGTAATGATGACCATTGGTAGAATGGAGAACAAATGGATTTAGCCATAATTACTCTTTTTCTATACAAAGAAATCATCACATATATTTGTCTTTTGGAGAAACAAATGTGTAAAGGAACAAAGTATATACAGCGTCTCTAGGGCATAAACCAGGAAAGATTGTGATTAACTCTGTAAGATGCTTATTTTTCTTTATCAGGGCAAGTATAAATTCCTTCAGACCTGTCACAGATACAATAGAAGAAAGATCAGTGTCGACAATTTTGGCAAGAAAACAATTTAGAGAGGGTGAAGAGCTCATGAGACAGCTATTGGGAATTTTATGAGAGTAGACAAGTTTAGTGGTATCATGAATGGCATGGAAGTGCTTAAAGGCATAAGTTACCATTTGCAGATGAAACAAAAAACCCAGTATTAGTGTTTTAAAATAGTTCTAAAATGTGAGTTAGGAATAGAATCAACCAATGCAAAAATTTGAACCTTTATAATCAATGTCAAGTATTGTTAAATACACAAAATGTGAACAATAGTTATAATAAAAATGTTTCCAGACCAAACTGTCTATACGGCTATGGTTTAATGAGAGAAATAGTGACAGCTCCTAATATCTTAGGCCTTATTGTGAAAATTTTACATGGTAGGATGTTTTGTGATACAACTGACATCCACATATATGCATCAAAAGTGATATCTTGAACATTTTTAAAATCACTGCTCCCAAAGGTAAACAGGACCTTTGAAACCTGTTGCTGGAGGAATTCAAGCTTGAATGCCTCCCTAAAGTTTGTGGATAAAAAACCCAAACAAACAAACTGAATTTTGATCGGCATTACTATAGAATCTGAAAGCTTCATTAGATGTGAATATAGTGAGTTTATTCTCAATGCTCACACAAATACTGTATAGAGTACATACAATAAAGAGTGTATGCAGTTTGATTGGATGGTAGCTGACAAGACACCAGTAGATGTGAGATGAAAATTGTCATTTATGACCACTACCTCTGCTCCTGTGAAATTCATGGGACGAGGGGAACAATTACAGTGATTGTTAGATGTAGGAGGTGGGGGGGGGGGGAGGGGGATGGTTGGAAGATGGTGTGAAGAGCAAATGTAACCAAAGAGGCGCCTGATCGATGGATATAAGCAAGCGATGATGGAATGTGAAGGATACATACAAGTTGTGTGGTGTTGCTGTGGCATTGTGTATTGTTTTTGCTTTCTGAGATGGATATCATAGCAAACTGAGATAAGACTTCCATCTCTAGAGGAGTTTGGGTGCCATGTATTTACACTTGTACTACGGCCAAGTGTTAAAGGGATGGTATAGTTTTGGTTGAGATGGGGCTTCAGGTTTCCAACTTTTTTGTATGAGATAATGAGAAACCTCTTATGAAATATGAAAAAGCGTGTAATTCTAAGAGGGATTTCAAAGTTTATTTGATGCAATATCCAAAACAAAGGGATCCTAGTAATAGGTGGGACCCACCTTTCATTAGGATCACTGTTTTACTTTGTTTTTGGATATCTCAGCCATTTCAAAACCAATTTCATCAAAATAATGATTTCATTAAGATGATAATTTCATTCAAATAAATTTAATTGTGAATTTGAATTTGAATTTCAAAACCGATTTTCATCAAATAAGCTTTGAATCCTCTCAGAATTGTATGCTCTGTGACAATTCTGATCTCAACCAATACTATGATATCCCAAGCACAAAATGAATGAGGCTCACTGACACAGTGTTTTTAGTTTATCTTGCTTTGTGCACATTAACCCATTTTGTGTGGGAACCTGGTGGCCTGCGTATTAAGTCTATGGGCATTTCAGAATTTAGTATAGAAGGGGTTGAGTATGTCATGTCTTCTTGGAAACTTCTACAACACTTTAAATTTTTTGGTAGTTATGTTAACATTGACATTAAGAGGTAAGCTGACATGTATGTGTGCAGCAAATGGTACTGGTATAATAACCTGCCACTCTTAGTGGGAACATGATGGCACTGCAAAGATATATTTTGGCATTTAAACCTCTGAGCTCTGTGTGTACAAATAAAAAAAGTTGAATCTACAGGAAAAAAAATGATGTTGAATAATCCCCGTACCAAATTTCAACCATTTTTACTATTAACCTTTTTGCAGGACACGTCTAGGCATTTATGGTTTTCGAATTTATTTGAATATGTAATGGCTTGTTTGTAAGTCATGCTGTAGTGATTATAATACCATGTTGGCACTCCTTCTCCTAGTTGTAAATTGGATATCTAAGTTGAAATGACGACATAGGTATCATATGTGGTTCCATGACATTTGCTTGTGTGACAACTGCTCCCATGAAATATATGCTTGCTAAGCTTTGCATAAAACCTACCCACAAACATAACCCTAAACTAAATCCTAATCCTCACATCAAACTAAACGTAAAACAGTATCACAACCCTAACCCTAAGTCCTTGGGGAAAATAAGACTGGAAAAGTTGTTGCAGGAGCAAATGAAGAGTTTGTTTGCAAAAACCGATAAGTCCATATTTGCCAAATGGAGATATTAACAATTAAAGGTCAAGAAAAATAAAGAGAATAATAAGGAAATTTTTGCTTCTTTTAACCATAACTTCAAAAATATACCTTTATATGTAGTGACCAATATATCATTTAAAATGTATTATTTTGTACTTTATGACAGAGATCGTACTTCAAAATCTTCAAAAATGGACTTATCGGTTTTTGCAAACAAACCCTTCAAATTTTATGTCACCATTATGTACGTGTAGATCCTCAGACAGATCCTCAGACATAAGTATGCAGTAATATGTACAGAGTAAGAGATAGAAGGGTAATCACACCCAAATGAATAGAAGGGGAGGAAACAGAAAAGAAAGTTAAAATCTTTGAAACACCACAGCCTTATATTCCATATTCTCAAGGGGATCCTTCAGCAACATAGATGAATCGAAAAATTGAGGCACAGAGCAACACGGAGAGAAAAAGAGAAGTAAAAATTCAAACAGTATTGGCCAGTTTCACTGCAGTCTCAATTGTATTCTGTGGCTGCTGTCAGGTGCTCAGGCTTTTGGCCAAAATCTATCTCTTTTATGCATACCATGAATTTCCTCCGTCTGTTATCATGACACTGTTTTTGCTGAACTTCGTGGATTCAGGGCAGAAAAAAGGAAAGAAAGGATGCCTTTTTTTATTATGTTAGTGATTCCTTTGAGTTGTTGCGAAGGATATCACATTTAAATCTCTCGCGTCTTTTGTTAGGGAGAAAACTGGATTTGGAAAGAGAGAATGAGGAAATTTATACTATTCACATCCCTTAAAGGTAATATCAAGCTTTTTGTGTTTGAACAAATGAAATAAATTAAGTGCTGGATCTTAATAGCAAATCATCACCTGGAGATCTTTGTATGGCTGAGTTTATAGTATGCTGAAAACAGTGATAAAATGACATTCTTCCTTTGTTCAGTATACATATTAAGGTTTGGATGAATCTGTGTGATACTCTATTCCAAAGAGTCTAATAGTTGGTAATTGTGTAAATACATAGCATGTGAAAAATAAAACAGTGAAGAAGAGGAAAAAAAGAAGACAAGACACAGATGCATATGCATAATGAGAGAGAGAGAGAGAGAGAGAGAGTGTGTGTGTGTGTGTGTTTATGTGACTGAGAATAATACATTAAAAAAGCTAAGAAAATCCAACAGTAACAGAGTGAATGATACGTATTGAAAGGGAAAAGTTTACAAGGAGAAAAAAACCCCAGACAAATTGAATTGCCGTAGATGTAGGAAAAAAAAGTGGTGCCAATGCCTTGGGAAAGATGAGAAATAGTAAAGTGGCAATGGAAAGTGAAAAAAGGGTAAAACAAAAATAACAACATTCAAGATATTCTGAAAGGGGGAGAAGTTTAAAGGGTCGATTAGAATGTTGATGGAAGCAGAAAGAGATGGAGAACTACAAAAGAAATATAACTAATAATGCATGAATCTGTCTGCTGTTTGTTTGTTTGTTTGTTTGTTTTTTTTTTCTAGCTGATGGCAGGCATAGTGATGGTGCAAGGAAGTGATGCTCATTTTTGGTCCATATTTGTTTTTCTTGTGTGTTTTTTCACATCATTCACAATGGCCACTCTCGCTTTTGATGAAATTCTGCAGTTCTTTCCTCGGAACTTGGCACGACTGAGATTTGATGATGCAACGGGAGAATAACATGTGACGCCCATTGTGCTAAATCTCTTACCCCATAGTCCACAAATTGTGGGGTATTAGACAAATGCCAGACGGGACAAAATCTGAGTGTCTGATGCCGGGAAGTGAATAATGTGATTGGCTGAAATCATTCCCTTCCCCTGTTTTCACTTGTCCCAAGTGCAGTTTGTGCAGATATGGCCCTAATCTGGTGTGGCGTAAGTGAAATCAACCACTTCTTGCTGACAGAGGACATGTTTTCATTGGGCATCACCAAATGTTCCTCAGGGTATGGAGGAAGTAGTGTGGAAAGAAAAAGTTGAAGAATGGAAACAAGAAAAATGGGAAGAGTGAACTCTGGAGAGAGGATCCTGAAATAAGTGAAATGGATAGAGAGAAAGAAAAAAAAAGCCAGGAGAGAGAGAGAGCGAATAAAAAAAAGGTCTTATGCTCTCAGAAAACACCATTTCAGTTTGAGTTTCACCTTGGAAGTAATCTTGTGTTTTGTCTCGTATGGTTAATGACGAATCTTGTTAATGACAAGGCTGATTTAAGCCATTGAGGACGGGTTGATTTTGCTACCACACACATTTCCCATAGACACCTGCCCGAGTATACTTGGGACTGGTCGTCAGTGGGTTTATATGATTTGTTGCACAATGTTTCTTTCGATCTGTCCAACATCATACCATGTTCTGAAGATATGGCTGCTACTGTACCACAGTGGCCACTTCACGATGAGCTACTGTAAAAGTGGAAATTTTTGCGGTGTTGAAATGTTTGCACATTTCGCGCAACCAGAAACTAGCGCGAAAATAAAAACACACGAATATTTTTGCGTGCCATATGTTCCTGTGCGTGATGTCTTGATTCCGCGGAATTAAAAACATGCGAAACTCTTCTGACCCGGCCAAGCGCAAAAAATTAGTCTCGCGAAAAAATCCACTTTTACAGCGCTAAATCATTTCATTGATGGGGGAGAAGGATAACTTTGGAGGGAAGAGGGTTAGATTAAGGCAAACTCTATCATTGCCATTGGAAACCTTGTTGCAGATGATATCAATGGTACTTGACATACTGGTACTGAGACAGCGATATAAGAGAATTTATTCATATCCAGACAGATTGTCTTATGCTGCCAGGAACATCAACATTTTGAAGCTAGGTTACAGAACCTACAGGTCTCCAAAGGTTTGCCTGACATAGCAACTATCTAGTCACAGGTATTCCATCATGCTATGGATTTGGAACAGGTTAAAGATGTGTAACATGTAGCTGCCTGGAAGTTTTTGTTTGTCTGGTTTTTTTTTTTAAAAGGATGTGACTAAATTGTGAACCTTTCTAGTGGATGCATTGATGATTACGTGGTTCTTGAGAGTTGGACACAGAGAACTTTGTCCTGTTTGGTTTGACTTCAGTAGCATTTAGTTTTGCTCCTGAACCAGTGAAGAAATAAAATGTATAGAATGAGAGTTAAAGATGATATAAAGTTTTGGTTCCTCAAAAGTTTCCCTGAGTTTCGTTGTCTTAGTTGGTGTTTCAGGTTAAAGTACCTTTCATACAAAACACTGTGAGACTTACTCGCCCCAAAGTGCTCTCATGTCTTAGTAATCATGCAATAATGGTTTCGTACGATACGTGTATATTGATTCCTGCGGTACCGCGTCGAGTCAAACTAACGGCTCATTCGAATTTTTCAGAGCCCGCTCTGCTCTGGTACGAAACCATTATTGCATGATTACCGTAAAGTTCCGTGTATAAGACGCACTATTTTTTCGTCGGAAAACATTGAAAATCGGGGGTGCGTCGTATACACGGGTACAGTCGAATCACAGAAAAAAAATCTGTCATGTACACCCAATTTTATAAGGTCACCTTGGGGCCATGTATGCCCATCGACGTTTGGAAGGTAAAGCAATCACTAGAACTTACGGATAAATGAGCGATCTTTCAATCTGGACACACACAAAAGCTGCAAACGTTTATACGGGATAAACTTACATCGGCCTTGTGCAGTAACGATGTATCAATCTGGCCATAGACAACAGCTGTAACAGCACTGCTACCGATGTATCACTACCAAGCTACCAACAGCCAACCTAGTAGCTGAAATACGCGATGTACAGGTATCATTACTAAATTACCGATACCGTAAAACTTATCAATTACTAGTATCAATATGGCCATAGACAAAAGCTGTAAAATACGGAGTAGAATCGACACTATTGTCACCGTAATATGAACGATGTGTGAAGCATTCGTTTGCATGCTCTTCACGAGGCCAGGTAGGATAGCATAGCTACACTGTAGCTAGCTAGCTAGCTAGCTACAACTTGTAGCAAGCCTTGTGCAAAGGCAGCAGCTGCAGAGAGGCTCTTGCAATGGACTCACGTCGTGCACACAGCGATCGGATCGGAGCGCGCTTGCCCGTTGCGCGCTGTGTGTGCAAGTCCATTGCTCTCTGTGTGCGTGAGCTGAAATTATAGGGAGCTGCCTTTTGCAAAAGGCTAGCACTGTGCATACAATCATGGTACAAGAGACACACATGTTACTGGTAATCCCTCCGGGCGAAACAACAGTGAGTGTAATTACCGTACGCACCGTACGTCTCGCCGTAGGATCCCTCTGCTTCACTTGTTGATGTTTTTCTTATTTTTCGTAATGAACCTTCCAGTCTGACATGCGTCAATATGCGAGACGCCCTCTGCTACAGCTGTAGCAAAGATCGTACTGTACACTCGAGTACAATATGATACACGTACTGGTACCACGACTGAAAGGCGAAACAATAGCAAGTGAGTACCGAGACAAGTCTTGCATTTTGCGTCTTCCATATTTTGCCGATGTCCGATGAATACCGTTAAAAGAAAGCATAAAAGGAAACGAAAAATAGAGCAAATACATGCTGCATTCTAGGGAAATTTTGAGCTGAAATAATATGTATGACACACGCAATATTTGTGTGGAAATTTTCGTGTTTTTTTTTATTTTTTATTTTAGGTCCAAAAGTAGGGGTGCGTCTTATACACGGGTGCGTCTTATACACGGAACTTTACGGTACTAAGACATGAGAGCAATTTGGGGCGAGTAGGTCTCACAGTGTTAGTTATATGAACAGGGATGCCAAGTTCAAAAAATTTTTATGAGTGAGATTTTCACGACTCGGCATCGCTCGGCATCTCGGCGCGCAAATGTGCGCGCAAGCGAGGGTGTAGGAGGGGTTTTCCCCCCTGTGGCTCCTCACGGTAGGGAGCTTGTTCAGTTTTTAGCTCTTAATGGTGCGATCAGGTGCATACTTAAGTGACCATTTTTTTACTTATTTTGAAAGACGTAAGGGAAATATACCTTCAATTGCAACTATCATTTTAAACTTTTGAACTATGCTCCTTATTATAGGCCCAAGTTGCAGACTTCGCCCAATGCGTGAGAAAAATGGGTGCCATAGATCGTGAGACAGACCCTAAATGCTTGAGTCTCATGCAGAATGCGTGAGACTTGGTAGCTCTGTATGAAAGGTACTTTAACCTGAAACACAAACTAAGACAAGGAAACTCAGGGAAACTTTTGAGGTACCAAAACTTTATATTATCTTTAAGTGTTGCACTTTGATTGAATGCATAATTTATAAGTAAATGACTTATTTGTGTTTCTGTCTTTCTCCCTTGCTCTTTCATGTCCTTCTATGTGGTCGGATTTCTTCACACTGCATTACTGAAGACACAGAAGGTAAGCTGAAACATTCTTACTATTACAGTCAAACCTGTCTATAGTGGCCACCCAAGGGAGACGGAAAAAGTGGCCATTATAGACAGGTGGCCACTATAGACTGGAATTCCAAATTTGTGTGCATTGCTTACATGTACATGTATCATCATTGTATCCTTACATGTACATGTATGTGTGTACGTACTGCACACACCGTGTGTTTCATGCATTCAACCATGCCGTTTTATATGAAATTGTTACGTATTAGTTAGTATGTGTATTGTCGTGAAGAAAGCTTAACACTAGTGCATTATTATGACTGAATGAGGGATGAATGCAGCGGTGGCGCGATCAGTGAATGTTGCCAGCACGGCTACAAAGCAGAAAAATACGCTGAATTATCAGCTCGGCTATGGCTCCATTGGGTTTTTGGCCGCTATAGACAGGTTAAAATCTACCACGGGAAACAAAATTTGTAGCCGCTGGCCGCGTTAGACAGGTGGTCGCTATACACAGGGTCTTTAACAGGGCTTTTCTCTCGGGGGGATTTTTCAGTGGCCGCTATAGACAGGTGGTCGCTATAGACAGGTGGCTGCTAAGGCAGGTTTGACTGTACTTACAAATTAAACAGAATTTCATAAGTAGCCCTGATGCACGTGGAACATTTCTTGTTTCATGTGTGGCATAATCAAATGTTCATTATGCCTCACAAGTAAAATCAGAATCATCCAAAAAATATGTTTTTAAGTCTGAATAATCATGTTGAAATGGAAGGCAATGTACTGATATGAGCACCCTTCTACAGCCCACAAACACCAGATGATATCAACTCTTATCCAGGAGACACCAGAAACAATGCCTTGAGAACTTTTAAACAAACATGTTTGTTTTTTTTCTCCATGAATTTCAAAAAATTTCAATATACATACTAAAACCTGACAACTGACAAGATAAATGCTGAAAGGGTACATCTAAATCATGCCCCATTATCTCCAAAGAAAAACAGACAGAGATCAAGTCTGGAATCTAACTCCCGGTCTGGAACGAGTCAGATTTGATGATTCAAATTAGGGTTGAGAATAAATGGGTCAGCCATCTTCCAGGAAGGCTACATCCAATGCGGACTTGAGTCTTTTTGTCTCTGAAAAATACTCCATCTGTATTGATGTATTGAAGTGCAAATATCTATTTCAATTTACATGCTTCTGACATGGATTATTGCAGATGATGCCCCAAAAAGGGTTTTCAGATTAGGAGAGAGAGAGAAAGGAAGAAAGATAACAGGGAAAAGTAAGAAAGAAAACAAGAGTGAAAACAAGAAAGATACTTGGAAAATGTAAAGATGTTCAAATCAGACAAATATTATTGACCCAGGGTGAAATCAAGAAGCTGTTATTGATTTGAGCACTAATTTTATAAAAATCATCCTTAGTCCAATTAGTGTAAAGTTCAATAATTTCTATGGCATTTTAGTTCACTTGAAGTTCAGGTAAAGGAAACTTTTCATCTATGGAGCATCATCACCTTGAATTAAACCTGTAAAAAAATCAGAGATCACGAAGGGAAGAAAATATTGTGGAAGAGCTGGTTATTGCATGATAACCTTTTCAGTTTTCTAATGGTCAATAAAAAAATGTTTTTCATGTAAGAAAGTGGGAAAATTATACAGTTGTGTCAATTTAAAGCTTAACATCAGGCAAATTCATATCTGTCAAAAAAAAAAAACCCACAAGGCTAAAACTTTGTTAAGTTTGTCAAGTGACAAGTGTGCAGCTCCTGTTTAAAAGTGACCCAAACTTTGAGAACTTATAAATCAAGAACTGTAACTTTAGGAAGTTTGACCACCAGTGTGAACTGATGAGCAAACTACACTTCGAGAAGTTTTGCCAGTGTGACCGCGGCTAATGTCACTCTGTCTGCGGTCATTTCAAGGTGCATACTGTAAAATATAACAAAAAATAACAAAGATGCAGAAGGCAGGGAATCCGACCTGCTTCCAAGTGCAGCCAGTATACACAGTGCATCTCTTTTCATAAACAAATGCGACAAGAGCTCTCACCTCAATTGCACATAAATAGGCAAGATTTTCTAGAGAGTTCTTATCCAACTCAACCGCCCCCAGATTTCTTTTTGATGGTAGAAGTTAGAATTGACACATTTCACTTCTATGTTTTCACTTAAATGATAAATATGGGCTCATTTAAAAGATAGAATTTGATCTCATCTTGTGCATTGTGTGTGTATATATATGCATATGTATTTATGTACATACATATATATATAGAGAGAGAGAGAGAGATGGTGAAAATGTGTCATATTTTGTAATTTCATTGTAACAATTAATCTCTACCTTTGCCACAGTGAAACTAAAGACTATTCTGTGTTATGACTTTCATCATCATCATCATCATCATCATAATCATCATCATCATACCAGGGCCCCATTTTGTCAAAAGATAAAATTGATTTTAAATTTCCTTACCACACAGGCTGCCATAGACTTACAGTTGAAATCAACTATATAATCAATTTTATCTCTTCATAAAACAGAACCCAGGTTTATCCAGATCTGTCCCTGATATGGGGGGCAGGGCGGGGCAGGGTGGGGCAGAATTACCTCACAGCAATAGCTCTAACACCTTCAGAGATGAATACTTTTATCTTTTAACTTAAAAGATTGAGTATGATCTGATTTTGGTATAAGACACACTTCCCTCAGACAACTGTCTGACTGTACTCACGACTGGCATTCAGCAGGTCAATGGACGATTCCTTGAATGTTTAGAAAAAGGCAACCCAAGCTGATGAAGTTCTTTCATTTTACTCTACAAATATCTTGTTGGATCAGAATTAATATTTTCATGTGTTTTTAGATTTGCGAATAGCACCCGACTCACGAAATTTGCAAAAATAAAAACCTCGAGAAATATTCAGTGCATACAGTACATTGCAGTTTCTGACTTGTACTAGGTGTTACAAAAAAAATTCCCACTTTTGATGACTAATAGTTCAAAAACTATATGTCAGATAGCACTAACATTGATATGGACATAGAAAATGAGAGAGAATTAAAATTGAAAACAAAATTAATCCGTTATTTATGCATCCATGAGAAGGGTCTATTTCAGTGATCCAAACTCAGGTACGCCTACCATAATATGTTGCTATAGTGACAATGGAACGTATTAGCCTAAATATTCAGCTCTCTAAAATTTCCTTTTTTTTTTGTCACTGAGTCTGTACATGAAATATGCATGCCTTTGTATGTAAGCAACACATACATACTGTTTTCATAGGAACTCATGCATGCCTCTCTTTCTCACCAACATATATGTTTATCAGTGTAACTGTGTGTGTGTTTTGTCTGGCAGTCCGTGTGTGTGTAAAATGAAATCTGTTTAGACAGATGGGTGTTGATGACGGATTTCTTATTATGCTTGCTGAAACAGTGTTGCACCTGGAACACAGTGATGTGCCATGTAGTTCAGTTAGATATGGAATGATAAGGTATGATTATACTATTCTTCAATCCTGAAATGATGTGTTTATGTTGACATGGTGATAAGAGTGAAAGACAGAAAGAGCAACAGACAGATGAAAACAACAGACAGAGCAACAGAGAGAAAGAATGAGAGATAGAGATGACAGTATAGGTTACTGTAAAAAAATAGAGCATCAATTGGGGAGAGGGTGATGGGAGGGGGGGGGGTTAATTGGGTATGGATGAAGGCCTGTGTGTCGCACAAAGATGAGAGAGGAAATTTATTGAAAAATGGACATGGAAGAACAGAAAGAAGCCAATATATGACTTACAGGATATCATGAAAGCTCCGGAACAAGTGATGACAAGTAAAAATTAGAAGAAAGAAAGAGGAGAATGGATTAATACAGCCACTGTGAGCAAGAGAATGGATGTAAAGTCTGTAAAAAAAGTTTAATACAAATATTGTTTCATGATGAAGACAGAAAGTATGAAGGAAAAAAAAAGACTGGGAGGGACAGGATGAATGCTGAGAAAACAAAAATGCCATGATGTAATGAATGTGATGAAATGAGATCGCTGGAGCGATGGTCATGTGACACTCTATATGATAACAGTCATTTCCCAAGTGCACTTGGCATTTGCGTGATCCAGAGTCCGTTTGCCCGCAATTTGTAAGCGATCCCTCCGATAGATGCCCTCCGCCTCTCGGTGTCGTGGGAAGTGATGCTGGGAGCCTTGGAGGGACGATGACACCTATCAAGGTTAGGGGTGTACTACTGGAGCTGATCAAGAGCGTTTCATTAACTCTTGATTTGACTGTCTGTTCTTTTCATGCATCAGGAATAAAAATAAGCCTTTTGCATTGAATGTTGGTAGTAAAGGGGGCTAAATAGGGTGATTTTGTTTAAAAAAAAAAGAAAAAAAAAGAGTACTAATCATATTGCATTTGTCATTTGTCATTTTGTGGCTGGTTGAATTAAGAAAATTAGCTCAAAATTTTACCTGAGTTTTCTTTTAGTGGTTTCATTGTGTGTTTTTTTTCAGTGTAGTAACAATGTCATAATCAATAAAATGGTGATAAAGTATAATTATGCAAACCCCTTTCAAGGTCAAAATTGGATTTGCATCCTTCTGATGTCATTTTGATTAATACAATTGAACATACACAACTTAATGTTAGCTGCAACTTTTTCATTGGAGATAAAGTGCTAGGTTTCTTATTTCTTGCTTCCCTAATGATTTGCCTTTGCTGTTTTTGTATTTACAGCATCAGCTTTTTTCATATCATGTTTTGTAATATTGAAATATCGAGTGAATTTAACTTTCAATGATGAATATGAAGTTTGATTGCAAAACAGGTAAAGTGCCATTTTTCAACATTTTAGATTAATTCAACCATTAGATAGAGCAAGATAAAAGCTTTCCAAAGATACCACACTTGTTGCATAACAAGAAATATTCTTGAAGTTTCAATTACAAAATCCCTTGTAATTTTCCTTGTATCTTTGCAGGTGTAATCACAGATATCTCAAATTGACCAGAATGGAGTTAACTCGTTGTGCGACAAAATTCTTCATGTAATGTTCAAACCTAATGTGATATCACCCCACTGTCATAAGGAGCTTATATGGTGGGTCTGCACAAAGTCTATAATAATCAGACAATCTCATGAGGGAACACTACAATCTATTCCTGCATTATTTGACACAACAGAGGAGGAAAATTGAAATATTGATATCATGTCTCTGATTTGTTAACCATTTTTTATGAATATTCAGATCTTGTATCCCTGTGATGCATTTCGGATAAAGATTCTTTGAATGTTTTATACATGTTAAAAAACTGTAATAAAACAATGCATTATTTAAATAGCATCTGCTGCACAAGAAAAATTAACCACCTGACAGTTTACATATTAAGTTTTGATTTGAATTTTGATCTAATCATCTAGAATAATATTGGTTCATCCTCCCTACCCCCCTCCCCACCCCCAAACCTCGACACACTCTCTCTCTCTCTCTATGCCACTGCTAGCGTCTGCCGCCCGTAACTATCAATCTGCGAGCTGTCTGTCTGTCTGGCAGCGAGAGCACATGATGCAGATTAGTCATCGATTTCTCAGGGTGCTGAAAATGCTAAGACCTCAGGACAAGACGCTTCAAAGAAGGAATGAAAAGATCTCGTCCAGCTGGCCCCACCCCCACCCCCCATCCTGCGGCAAGCGAGCATGACGCACATACATGAATCTCTCAGATTTTCCACTTGCTTTGCTACCAATGGTTCATATCATCTTATGACCAATCTTTATAGCTCAGTGAGCCGTCTTACTTTTGTGGTTTTCTTAACTCTGAGGAGTATAATCAAAATTGTTTTTTTTTACCCAGCAAAATGAAATTGATTTGACATTCCCCCTTTTTTTCTTCATAAATAGGTCTTTATTTCAACACCTTTTTTCCTTCCTCTTTTTTTGACTTCCTTTTTTTTCTGCACTTTGACTGTCATGGTCCCTATATGTACCCAATTCTCCTTCTATTTCATTCTCATTACATCATTGGTGTGTGTGCTACTTTAAAGGGACTGTACAGTACTGGTTGAGGTGGGGATTCATGTTTTGAACATTCTTAGGTGAGATAGTGAGAAACATCTCATGAAATATGAAAGAGCATGTAATTTTAAAAAGGATTCAACGTTTATTTGATGAAAATTGGTGTTCAAATGGCTGAGATATCCAAAAAAGTGATAATAATAAAAGGCGACATGCCCCACCTTTATTAGGATCTCTTTGTTTCACCTTGTTTTTGGATATCTCAGCCATTTCAAAACCGATTTTCATCAAATAAACTTTTGATACCCCTCAGAATTGCATGATCTTTGACATCTCATAGAGTGCTTTCTGAATATCTCGCAAAACGTTAAAAGCAAAATTCTCACCTCGACCAGAACTGTACATACCCTTTAAGTCATAACCTTATAGCTAAAGACTAACTATAGTCTTTTGTATGAGTTAGAATGGAAAGGCAAATTATATGAAAGAAAATAATGATTCTTCATAAGAAAAAAAAAATGAAAGCAACCGAGGTATATATGATGCTGGCATGTTATTGGATGTGCCTAGCCAGCAATGAAAGTCGCCGTACATGCTGTTGTTTGAAGATACCGCTTTAATACCTGAGCGCATGTCATTATCATGAGTGTACCCATTCCTTAGGAACGCGTCTCTCCCACCACCAACCACCCACCCCATCCCAAGTGTGCGTGCATGTGTGCGATAAGGCACATGTACATGTATCAAATATTGACAGATGCGGCCGATTGCATAGCAATGTGGCGGGTGCAAAGGAAACTGACGGGATACCGCTCCAGCCCATCACTTCCATGCACACATTTTACCCACCACAGTTTGACAAACCCCACCACCACCGATGCATACTAAATCATTTGAGGTGTCATTGATGCACACATGGAAAAGCCTTGGAGGCAGGTTTGGGGCGATGTGATTAGCCCTCAATCATCCATTGATGAAATTTGATGATTTTTGGCATTGAGCTGTCAAGTCAATTTGCTCAGCAAATTTTGACAGGCTGTCTTTGTAATGTGAATCCAGATTATATTGTATTACTTTCTGTATGAATCTGAGGTGTGCATCCAAAACAAATGTCAAAAGTGTAAAAAGAAGAGACAGGAATAATAATGTACACACACATACACACACATACACATATGTATCTGCACACACACACACATACACACACATATATACACATACATAGATATATACTGCATATATTTGAGATATTTGAGATTTAAGCTTCTGAAAATCAAAGAAAATGATTGAGATATGAGTGATAATTTTCATGATATCTTCAGATATATTTGTCATGTATTAAGTAAAGCATCATTGAAAAGATTTTATTTTTCTCAATTTGATGATGATCTTACATAAAAAAATTAAATGTCATTTATCTGTTTAAATTGCATTAAAAATCTTTATACGTATACATTTATGTACATACCGGGGCTTAATATTAAGATTTTTCCATGGTGGCCCATTCAGGCTACTCAAATCTTTAAATTTAATCAATGTATTTGGCCCCAAATAAAAGGAAACATAACAATCCACTTTTAATGCTAGTTGCCCAATCAGGCCCCCAAAAGATATCCTTTTTGGAAATTTGGTGGTCCAACATCAAGTTTTTGTGTCCCTTGGCCACCAGGAAAGAAGGAGGGGGGGGGGGGTATTTTGATCTGACTTGATTGACAATAAGTTCAACTTTTGAAACAACCCTTATATTTCTCACATTCATCTATGCAATTAAAAAAATAGCTAACATGTTGGTTGTCACTTTTTAAGGAATGGAAATAATCTACTATGCTGCATTTTGTCATTTATAGATTTTATAATTATTTCACATTTCTCATCTAGTCATGAGTTGCGTGACTGCCAGTATCATAGCTCTTTTGCAACTTCTACGACTATATTCCACTGATATTGGTCCTATATGAATAGTAATGGTGACTAAAATGTTAATACCCTGTTGTCTTTATGCTGTTTTGTGTCTACTATTCTCTACAGGTCATACTGGGTGGAAAACTCCAGTATAACATCACATATACCATAATAACAACAATATAAGCATTGACAAATAGTATAGATGTACCATTGGACTGTTGATGTAAATTGTGAATAGATAGGCTTGTCTCATGTGTATTACATGATATCAAAATAAGGTTGGTTTTATATATGAGGAAATTGATTGCAAAATGGGTTAAGTGCTATTTTTGAACATTTTTAGGTAAGTCTATCATCGGACATTGCAAAATAAAGCCTTTCCGATGATACCGCACTTATTACATATTTACTGCACTGCACTTATTACATATCATGAAATAATTATTACGTGTCAAGGAGCATTTTAAGTTATGATTAAAACATCCTGTAGTTCTTATTACTTTCTCTGTTTTTTAGCAGCTTTAGTCACAAATATTTGAAATTAACCAGAATGGAGTTTACTCGTTTTGCCATCAAGATCTTCATATATGCATCATAATAATAGTTATACTATAGTGGCAGAAGGTGTGGTTTCCAGTGCATCGTATATGAATGTTCTGTGATTGGAGTCGAGAATACTCGGATAGCCAAGCTGTGATCTGATTTATTGAGGGACCCCTCGTGCTAGCGGAAAGGATGGTGGGGTTATAAGTGGAATTTCCGTCAGCGATGTCGGCTCGATATATTTAGGGATCCATTAGTGAATTGCAGAGCATTTAGCCAGGAAGCCGAGCAGTCCCTGCCGCTGACTGATGATTCTAATATGGAAGGTCTGCGGATTTGAGGCGAAGCTTTTCCTTTTAAGCTCGGAGTCCCTGGATCCAAATTCATTCTTGAAACGACTGAATGCAAACATCTGAATGTGCGTGACTTGGAAGACAAGTCATTTGTAAATTCAAAGGTATTTTTTGAGTAGAAATTTGGATCACAATATCTTCATTCACAGACAAGTGAATGCCTGGAATATGATGAAAATGTGATGTGAAAGTTTTTGAATTGGAAAATGTCAATGAAGAGAAAGGTCCATTGGTATGGAGGCAAAAGGTCATTAATGCTGTACAAAGTTTTTGAACTTACACCCTTTTGCTTATCATGTACTCAACTGAAGGATGGGTAAAGGGGCACACAGTGAGAAATTCGCTTTTAACCCTGTATCACCTGAAGTCACTTCTTGAATATCATTAGTCACTTTTACACACAAGAGTTAACAGCTTTTCCATTGTGATGCAAAACTGGAGTTTATTTGCCACCATTCACACACACACACACACACCCACACACACACACACACACATACACACACATACACAATCACAATGCACATGACAAATTGTCACAATGTTTGAACTTAAAAATCAACATTGACCGGACTGTAGCAAGAAGTGTTCAAAAGGGTGCATAATGATTAGAGAGAGAGAGAGAAAGATCTGATTTGATGAAAAAAATTTGGCCTGCGACAATGTACAATGTAAATAGCTACTGTATTATCAAGCTTAACCCATTGAGGACGGGCTGATTTTGCTCTAACACACATTTCTCATAGACACTTGCTCAAGTATACTTGGAACTCGTTTAAAACCTTGGCTTCATGGTTACAATTGCTGTCATTGTCTCTGTAGATATCAATTGTTTGCAACAATGGACCTATAAAAAGTCTAAAGGAAATATTTCTCTAGATTCCATAAACAGATTGACTAAAAGAAAAATGAGGTAAAGCCAAATAGAAAGGTGAAATCAGACAAAAGAGAAAAGTTAAGAAGTTTCAGTTTTTAATAATACAGTGACGTTTGTTGCAATCACATATGCAAAATTTTAAAATTGATCATGTCAATGCCTTAGATCTCTTTCCTTTATCGTAATGGAAAACCAAACAGTATAATCTTGTTATCAATTAAGCAATTTAACAAGGTATCTATGTAAAAGTCATTGCCAGTTCAAAAAACCACTCGAGGGTAATTTGCTGTGAAGGATAAAGTTTCTGCATCGTAAAACTGATCTACTTTAATCTGTTATTTTGATTGATACTTCTTTTTGGTTACATATACTTGAAACATCAAAATAACAGAACTTTGTTATTCTATGTTGGACTTATTAAAAACTTCACTTGTTTATGTTTTTGTTTTTTATTAAAGTCTGATCTATAAATGTCACTGAAACATGAAATTGTCACTTTAAGAGTTGTCGACTGGCTGTATTGAACGATCATTTCCTGGAACCTACCATAAGTGCAGGTGTGTCCTCACCGGCTGTTGCTTGCTGGCAAACAAGCTCAATGCTAATATGTTTCTTGCCTCAGTCTCCCAACAGTAAACACCATCTAGCCGAGCATGTTTTTGGTGTTTTTGTTTTTGTTTGAAAGGGAGTGTTCATATTTGCAATTAACTGCAATCTGTGGTAAATCTGCTTTTGTAATTCCCATAGCAGATTGATACCGATGTTTTAGAATGCCTGATTTACAGTGTGTGAGAACTTCTGCTCCTGATAATGTGCTTTGTTACATATTCTGTCTTTGATATTGCACCATACTGTAAAATTAGGAATGTTCGCGGTCATTTTAATTTTGCGAAATTAAAATGCACGCAAAAGTTCTTGTTTACACTATATGCATTGAGTGTTAGAGGCAACTCGCGAAAATTTCACGCTGCGAAAAAGGCCATCAGCTCCAATTCGTGAAATTTCATGTTTTGAAAATATCGTGTTTTACAATAACTGATTTGTATTTTGTGATATATTATGGTTTATTTTTTCCTTCACATAAAATTTGATTCAGAATCGCACAAATCACTCTACTACCAGTTGACCTATCATTAGCCTCTTTAGACCCTTTGGCCCCAGTTCACCATGGTTGCTTAAATTCAGTCAGTAGGAGAAAAGATAGCATTTATTGCTTTGTCTTAAGTTTCAGTTGCTGTCAAAATTCATTTTGATGTACGGTATGTCAGAAAAACAGCCTCTGAAGCAACATTCTGGCATATCCTTGTCATTGACAAAGTTTGGTGGAAAAAGTTTAAATTTTCATTCAAATTCACACACAGCTAGTGGAGAAGATGCCATACCTGAGGTATTTTAAGCGTCAAGAGGATGAATTTCTTCAAAGACAACACCTCACTTATTTGCATTCACATGGAAATAGAGAGTGTAGAGGTAGCCTCCTGTCATGGATCAAATTCAAATTGCACCAACCATACTTCCTGATGAAAAAGCTTACTTGATATGAAGAGTTTGTTTGCAAAAACCGATAAGTCCATATTTACCAAATTGAGATATTTGCGATTAAAGGTCAAGAAAAATACAGAGAATAATAAGAAAATTTTTGCTTCTTTTGACCATAACTTCAAAAATATACCTTTATATGTAGTGACCAATATATCATTTAAAAGGTATTATTTTGTACTTTAAGACAGAGATCGTACTTCAAAATCTTCAAAAATGGACTTATCGGTTTTTGCAAACAAACCCTTCATATTTAATATCCCCCTACACGCCTCACCAAGATTCTGCTGCTTGATCTTTGCTTGGTCTATTTCCGTCTCCAAACTTCACCTTTGCACAGGTTAGATATTGAAATATTAAGCGACCACTTCAGGCCGAGAGGTGAAGTGTGAGTGAATGTTTAACTCATTATGTGCCCTGTTCGCACGTCCGACTCAGTCAACCCAAACCCACAAACCCGCCCAAAACCGATTGATAAATCGCCAAATGCCGAGAACAATGAAAGCTTTTATGGCGCTTCCGTTCGTCTCACGTATAGCTTGCATTTTATGTGGTGATTGACTATCAAGCGGTGTTCCCTAATAGATTTGAGTGTAAATTCTAAGTTTTGTCGCTGTTGTGTGTGCAAAAGCCATGCCTTTACAGTAATTTAGCTACTGGTCATTTGAAACAAAAATGCAATCATAATTTTGTCATACAATTTACATCAAAACAAAGCTTGGCATTTTCTATACAACTTTGCTCACTACATGTTCAGCTTAACAGAAATTTATGTAAGTTACAGAGATTTGAAAACTGTCTGTTTTCTCAAAGCATGACTACATTGGTGTCTCAGAATAATGTGACACACTTGGGGTTTCCACCATGGCACATAAAGAGTTAATCAAAAACTGTCCATCCTTTCTGCAGCTTTAAGTGCTCTGCAGTGAAAGTCCCTCATCAGCTACAGGGCATCGACATATTTTCAGGGAGAATATATTTCTTGACTTGGAGGCACTATTTTGATGACCTGACACTATACTTTCTACATTTCTATATTTTTCACAAACCTATGCATGTGGGAAGTAGAAAAAGAAGTTTCTGGTCAGTATATCAGATTCCATTCCATGAGTTGATTTCAATCTTATTCTATTCAGTTCTGCAGTCTTTTCTAAAGTAAAAAAAAAGATAATGATAAACAAACAAATTGAAATGACAAATCAGTACAAGTGTAGTATATGATACAAGTAGGCATCAAATTGTCCGTGTTACAGGACTGACTTCACTCACACCCATGGCACTAGTATACTTTGATGTGTTTGAAAAAACAGAAACAAAATTATGGCTAAGCAAACTCATTGAGAAGAAAGAAGGCAAGATTAGGATGGTTAGAAATAGAAGGGTTAGAAGAAAAAATGTGAAGGAGAGAAATAAAATGCAATTAGTTTATGTATATGTTTGTACCAGGTGGAAGATATAATTGAGTGTTATCAGTGTTTCTGGTACTGGTGAGTCATCTTTGGTGTGAATGAGTGTGGTAGGTATGTGTTGAAGGCACAGGAGAGAAGGAGAGTATGCAGGGATGAGAGAGAGAGAGGAAGGTATCAGAGAGAGATACAGAGAGAGAAAGAGATAGACAGATAGATAGATGGACAGATTGGTATATGGAGAGGGAGAGAGATATATATAAAGAAGGAGGGAAGAGATGGGGAAAATAGTGGGTGGGGAGATAGAAAGACATGGGAGAGAGAATGAGAGATAGACGTGATAGAAGAGAGAGATAAGAGATGTAGTGGGTGGGGAGATAGAAAGATATGGGAGAGAAAAAAAGAAAGAAGAGCGAGGGAGAGATAGATATAGTGGGTGGGGAGATAGAAAGAGATATGGGGAGAGAAAAAGAGATAGAAGAAAGAGAGATAGATATAGTGGGTGGGAAGAGAGAAAGATATTGGAGAGAGATAGAGAGAAAGAGATAGAAGAGAGAGAGATATAGAGTGGGTGGGGAGATGGAAAGATATGGGAGAGAGAGGGAGAGAGAGAAATAGAAGAGAGATGGAGGAGATATAGTGGATTGGGAGATAGAAAGAGATATAGGAGAGAGAGAGAGAGAGGTAGAGACAAGGAGAGGGAGATGGGCAGGCTGACAAAAATTGGTTAATGCGACAAAAGGTTTTTCCCCAGGAACATGCACATAATGGCTGGCATCAACTTCAGCACAAGATGGCAGCAGAGTGCTTATTCAGACACAGCAAGATTAAACTTCTGGATAGAGTGGAGGTTGTCCATTGCTTTTGTCTGTTATATTCATATTGTTATTTGAGACTGTATGTCAACCTGTAATTTTCTGTTCTGTTTTCTCTGAGGTGAAGAAACATTTACTTCACTGGTCTCCAAGACCAGAAATGATAGTCATGGGGAAAACAGCCACATTATAACTTTACAATTGCTGTATAGGTTCCTGTGAGCTATAGCTCATCCTTATTTAGGGTAGTGGACCTTGATGAAAATTAATATGATATATGAAAGTTGTTTAAGAGTATTCTTTTTGTTTGGGTATGTGGGAGGATGTGATTACCATTTACTTGATTGAGTGGTTTTACAATAATTATTTCATCTGTACTCCTGTTGGATGGTAGTTTCATTACAGCATTTAGAACTGCATGATGCTCAAATCTTGAAGTAATAAATATTCAAAGAACACTGATGCATCCTTTTGTATTTATAGACATGCAAGGGTTGAATGAAATGGAAGAGAGTATGAAGCATACATGTAGATTCCAAACAGGCCAAAGCTGACATCATTACTGAGTAGATAGATAATATGAACTTGTGTAGAATTATAGTCTATTCACTTAAATCTACGTGTAAAGAGTTTAAACACAAAATGAGCCTTCTCCCTCATAGTGAACTCAGGATAAAAAAGGAAAAAATAAATTGGATATCTTTAATCATAACTTCATGAATATTCCATTAAGTATAACAGTTTAAGTACATGGGAAAGGTTTTAGTTTGCTCTATCTATGATGGACATACTTTAAGATGTTTAAAAATGACAATTAAGCCGTTTTGCAATCAAACTATTCATGCATTCTCAAGCTAACCTGACAGTGGACAATAGAGGGCAGTAGAAGACTGTGAAAGTGGCTCAGCGTCTTTCCCCTTAAAAGAGCTGGGTGCAGTTGAGGGTGGGTGTGTGTTGGTACAATACAGTGTGTGTCTGTGTATCTTGGTGTGTGCAATACAGTGCTGAGGCTGGCTTGCTCTCAACCTTAGCTGACAGGTGATATGACAAGAGAGGGCAGCATACCCTTTGTACCGGAACTTGTGGGTACAGTTTTCTTCAGTAGATATTGACATTACTGCCATGTGTGGTAAAGCTACTACAAGTCCAGTGATGGATTTGGTATGATGCCTGCCTCTAAACCCACACTCACACACAACACATGCCCACACACATTGTACCATCATTCATCACTAGAGGGCAGCAAACTATTGTGTTATTCTGTAACCAATGATTTAAGATACTACAATCATTCTTTTGAACAACCTAAGACAAATTTTCCATTCAGAGACTTTCCCACTTGAAGGTTAATCAGGAAAATTACCATTTATTTCATTATGTGAAAGATATGGTGTAATCTCAGTGCTGGAACAAGGGCACTTTTCGATAGCAAGTTTTATTTTTGATCTGTTGACATGCTCTTTAACTGATGTTACTTGTGTTCATGACAAGTCTTTATATCAACACATTACATATGATCATTACCTTTGATTCATTGCAAAGAAATCCACTTAAGCCTGCAACAGTGTACATGTTGTCACTTGTGTGTACCTCTTTTCCTGTTCTCTTGTTCTCTTTCTCTGCCTTGTTTTTCGAATGTATTCTTGATGAGCAGCTTTTATCGGCTATCAATCACGCCATGTTTAATGTGCTCGTTTTTCATCCCCAGTCGTTCAGCTCTTTACACTCGTGTGTCTTCCAATCTTTTCTCCCCCCTTGCCTCTCGCTAATTCCCTCCCTGTCACACCTCGCTGCCCCCAAAACAACGTCACTCCCGGTTGCTACGGGCGACCAGATTATTGTCCCTCCTGTAATGATGTCCCGCGAAGGGCTGAAATTTCTCCCCTTGTTTCGTTGAAACAGTATTTAGAAGAGCCGGTTGGAGGTCAAATTTTCCTTTTAAACTTAATTTGTAGTTTGGCATTGACTGCGGGAGTAGAGAAGACAGGAGAAGTTTTGCTCGCAAGCTGTGTTCTGGTCATGTGACCATCTGAGTCATACTACAAGCATTCTTGTTTGCATTTCTCCCTGATCAGCAACATCTTGATTTCTGGGAATCGTAAAGCTGGGACCAGTGAGCAGATTACAACCTCTCAGTTGTAGCTGCAGTGCTTTCAGTTTATGCCTTCACATTTGAAGAGCTATACTGCATTTGGATTTTAATCTATCTTGTCATTATAAGACAACTTTACAATTATTGTTATATGCTATATAGTTTCACCATTGTTTACTTCATAAGAAACGTTCGATCTTGACTTTTATACAGAAGTCTTGAATTTGAATTCTGCTGAGTGCTTGTGTCCTCTAATAAGATATTGTTCCTCACAAGGTCCCCGTTGTGACACAGGTAAATATTTAGAGGGTAAAAACTAATGGTGAAGCCCTCTGGGAAGTAATGTTGGCACTAAAGAGAATGTTTGAGGTAAATGATAAGGCATTGCTACTAATGTGATCATGATTATGCAATAGATATTTATTTGCTGTGGAAACTGCAATTTTAGTATTGTGTTCAGATGCATAAATTCCCATTCTCTTAACATAGCATATCCAGTGGAAATGTTATCCGGTAGATGTTGAAATCTCATGTTAGTCAATTAGTATAGAGGCTTCCGGTATAATAGGGTCATTTATAAGTCATGACATAATTCAACCGTTCTCCCAACACTGTACAAAATACCTTATTTATAGCTGTGAGAAATATTAATTTCCTGTGCTGAATTGTTAAAGTACATTATTATGACATATTAGCATGGGTTCCCGATTTCATGTAATGACTGGTCTTATCAGTCAATCATCCCAAATGAGGTAATTATCATAATAGGAGTGATGGCATGGTTATGTGTATAGCATTAGATTTACACTTTTTTTTTTTTAATACAGTCAGTGATGCTGATTTTAATCACCAAATGTTGTATAGAAAAAAGGAGTACAGCAATCATGGGCATATACACAGGGGTGGATCCAGGGATTCCGTAAAGGGGAGGTGCTTTTACAAAAATCTTTTGCTTTAACAAAAAATAAAGAGGGGGTGCACACCCGGTGTGCCCCTGCGCCCCCCTCTGGATCCGCCACTGTATACATGGAAGTCTTTATGTCACTGTAAAGTGGCGCTGATATTTGTAAAATCCTGACTCTTTTTATACCATACCCTACTGCTAATCTCATCAAGAAGTATAGCAAATTGGCATAGTTTACTGAAGAGATACATGAAGATAATTTGGAATTTCAGCAGTATAGTTTGCAAATTGTCAGTAGTGTATAAATTGCTTTCTTGTTCATGAACTGCACTGAATTGTAATGTGAACATGACACAGACAGGATTTTTCATATGATACACAAGAACTTCGTTTAAAAAAAAAATGCATACGCAGAACTTGCTGAAATATAGACCTTTAAAGTTTTATCAAACATTTTAGACTTATTTGAGTATGTGCAATTCCTTTGATCCATTCTCATGCCCTTCTTTCGTACGTGAGTGGTACAAATATGCCAAAAATGCCAGCCCTTCTCCCAGAAATATCTGGGGATTAAGTCGCCGATCTGGAGTGACGTCGATCGAGCGAACTTCTTCTGACCCTTGCACAAGAGGGGCGGGTCTCTTGAGAATTCCTTGATGTTGGTATAGGTGTGATTAAAGATGCAGGAATGATACATCTTGTAGAAAACTATCAATTTGTTATTAGTTTGCTCTGCAAAGAGACACTCTTACAAATTGAAATCAGGGTGACATATTCACAAGCTGAAGAAGAACATTATTAGATATATTACAATCACTTGTGACAAAGATGATAGCAGTATATGAGGTAATATGAGCTGAATACCAGCCTTTTTTTGCCTGTGTAGTAGATGCGGTTGCAAATTTTTATTACTTTTTCACCTGTTTTCTGATATTGCAAGGCCACTCCGTATCAAGTGATTGTAACATAATCTGCACCTCACTGTGATGAAGTATGACATCCAGGCCTTGGACTTGGCAGAATGCTGTGAGCTTAAAACAGGAGGGTGGGATAACTATGTCGCTGCAGCCGCATGGCGATAAAATTGTGAGGATGAGCTAGAAGACAGCGAGAGACAGGGGTGTACACCGATAATGATACCGTGCCAACAAACCCGAGGAGCTCCCTGATTGATGGGTCTCATGCTCAGACAGATGGGTGGGGAGATAAATCTCGAAATGAGTTTACGGTCGGATCGGTCCTGTCGAACGAGGCCTGAATGACCGCCCGAGATTGTGGAAGGAGGTTGGACGTGCTGCCTTGAACATTAAGGTTTGGAAAGCATATGCACACACATTAGACACTTTTTCATCACTCTCAATTTTATACCTCCACATATTGGTTATTTGATAAGCAACATATTAACTTTTCCAACAATAATCGACCAAGAACCAGAGAAGAGTCCACTATATTGTCTAGTAGTTCTGCTATCGTGTTTGTTAGGGTAAAGAAATCTAGATCACACATCTAGACACACACACACACACACACACACATACACACCCACACACATATATATACATACACACATTCATACAAATACTGTAAAACGAGGAATTTTCGTGCGCACTTTAATTTCGCGAATTTCGCGAGCGCCAATATTCGCAAAATTAAAATGCATGCGAAAGTCCTTGTGTACACTATTAACGCCAGTGGCACTTCGTGAAAATTTCATGCCACGAAAAAGGCTGTCGGTCCCAATTCGCAAAAAATTCATGCCGCGAATATATCATGTTTTACAGTATCTACTATCAAATCGATACCCATGGAGTGTACTTTTGATACTTCAGAATGGATTCCTCCCCTCCTAAAAGAAAAGAGAAGAAAAGAGCAGTGTTAAAATTAACAAGTTTGAGAGCAATAGAATGGATCAGCACCTTCTCTGTCTATGTATCCAGAGCTAGTAAAGGAGAACATATTATTCCATCCAGCATGTTGCATGCAGGTTTATTGCTGTTTGGACAGTGCCCCTCCAGAAATACCTCTAAACAATCTGAAGTGATATTGTGCTCCTTTTAGTTGGTAGTCTTGGCTCATACACAATTAAAATGGTAAATTACCCTACCTTTATCCAGCCTCTTCCCTGTGAGCCAGGACTTGTTGACCTTAACTCTTTGAGAACGGTTTCATTTTGCTACAACACGCAATTCCCATAGACGCTTGCCTGAGTATACTCGGGATTCGTCCTCAATGGGTTAAGATTAAGATCACAATCTTTAAGGTCTGGAAGCTTTGCCAGTGTGACCACAAACTTCTTGCAAAACTTCCCACTCAAAGTAGGGATATTTCCTGGACCCCTTGCAATCTTCTTGATCTTTAGGCAGTGTGAACACTAGCGAGTGAAACTGTACAAAGTTTGTCTTGTGACTAGTCTACCATCTTTTCGCAGGCCATACCTCCAGAGGGCTCAGTCATTGTAATATAAGTGTTTACGTTGTTACATATCAATCACTGGCTGTCAGATATTACGATCTTTCTCCTTTCTTGCGCACGTACACCAGTGACCCTAACTTTGAGATCTTAGACAATGAGAAGTTTGGCTCCAAGTGTGGACAAAACTAGCAAACTTTGCAAAGACTTAAAGGACAAGTTCACCTTCATAGACATGTGGGTTGAGTGAATATAGCAATATTAGTAGAATACATCAATGAGAGTTTGAGGAAAATCGGACAATCCGTTCAAAAGTTATGAATTTTTGAAGTTTCTGCTCAGTCACGGCTGGATGAGAAGACTACGATAGCTTGTGATGTCATATGAGTACATTTATGTAAAGAAAGTATAAAGAAAATTCAAGATATTCTCACTTTTCTCACATAATAAAAGAACACACGACTTCTCTCTTTCAGAAGTCAGGGGGAATATTTATTACCCCTAACATAAGTCAGTAACAAGTCGAAGAAATGTGCGCTTTATTCAAAAAGTTAAGTTTTGTGAAATTCTCTTTTTATTTTCGTTATATCGTATGCATGTGACATCATACACTGTAGTAGTCTTCTCCTCCAGCAGTGATTGCACAGATATTTTAAAAATTCATAACTTTTGAATGGATTGTCGGATTTCCCCCAAACTTTCACTGATGTGTTCTACCAATATTGTTGCCTTCACTCAGTCCACATGTATATGAAGGTGAACTTGTCCTTTAAACTTCTAAAAGTCTTAATCTGTGCAATCTTTTGCCAGTGTAACTATGGGTATTGACACTTTAATTTTTATTTCTTGACATCTCTACTGATCTAAAAAGAAATCAAACCAGTACAAGTTGTGCTTGATTTTTTTTAAAGCATAGTTAATACTGTGTCACTTTTTGTGAGATTAATTTTTCGCACTGAGCAGCTTCAAAACATATGGGCTGGTTCTTAAATGTGCACTGCACAATCACTTTACACTCATATTTTTTTCCTTCGTTCACAGAAAAGTCATTGTGCTCAATCCATTTGAATATACGACCTGCTCAGAAACTAGTACCTGGTACTGCACACACACACATTCGCTCAAATGAATACTAGGGCACATGCACAAGCACACACACATTTGCTCACATCAGAGAGACGCCACTGACAAGCCCACTATTTCACCCATTCAAAATATGCGGGTTCTAGAATTTTCGCTAGCCAAAAAGTAGCTCAAATTATGCGAAAATTAATGTACCTTAAAAAAATTCCACGTTTACAGTATCAGGGGGTGAGAAAGAGAGAGAGAAATCTGCGTGTATGCATAATATTGACAGCAATAGGGAAGTTCCAAATACATGAGACTTGAACTTGATCTGTTTCAAAAAGATTCTGTTTTAATTCAGCTTTTTTTTTTCCACAGGGAACAAATGAAGACAGAGTGTTCTAGATGTCTCATTCAAATTTGAAACAAGCAGAGTGATGGGAGCTTTAAGAGTTGTATCTATTAGCCAAGAAGTGCCCCGGCTTGGTGGGACAATAATTACTCATCAGAGCTTCGCAACAAGCGATGGCACATTTGTGGCCGGTCCGTGATCGATGCGTCCAGATCTTTGGCGCCTCCTTAACCAACACCCCACTGTTTTATACTAGCGCTCATCCAGCATCTTTCTACTCTTTTACTTCTTCTCTTCACATCACACACACACACACACACACACACACACACACACACACACACACACACACACACACACACACACACACACACACACACTCTCTCTCTCCTTCCCCACATATCTCTCTCTATTTCACCTTATGTCTCCACTTATGATTGTCTCTTCTCCGTTTATATTTCAATTCTACTTCTCTTTCATCCTATCTAATTCTTCTGTTTGCTCACTCTTGTTCTTTCCATTTCATGTCTTAACCAGTTTCCCCTTTTATTTTCATTGTTTTCTGTTACTAAAGCTTCTTCCACATTGTTTCCTTTACCTTTCCGTTAATGATATAATGAAATGAGGAATTTATTCATGTAGCACCATATTGCAAAAAGTTTCTTAGCACCTTACAGATAATATCACCCATGAACATTAACAATCAACAAAACAAACAAACAAACATATAAATCAGCTATGAGTACAAATTATCCATGAATTGCATAATCATTGATATTGTTCTTGACATTCTGAAGTCCATCTCCCTCTCCCCCCCCCCTGTCTCTCTCTGTCTCTTTATTCTCCTTCATGTCTTTCTGCATCCTCCCTTCAATATCCTCCTCTGTTTTCTTTTTCTTTCTTTTTTCTTGGGGGGGGGGGGTTGCTTTGTGTCTTTTCTTTCATACCCTTTCTTATATCCATCTCCTCTTGTTGTTTCTCCATGTTCGTCTCATTCCCTTTTACATTCTTAGCCCAAACTAAACTAAAGGACTTATTATCAGCTTATATTGAATTTTCCATTTTAGCTGTGACATTATTGGAGATGGAAAAGCGGCTTTCAAATGGCTGCTCCAGGCAATGTGTGAAGTTAAACAGTTTACAAGATACAGTTGTTGGCCCCTGTTGGCAACCGATGAGGTGGAAATGGCAAAATAGAACCTTATGAACAGCTGTATTAAACACTTCATCCTATACATGATAAAAGAAGCAACAGAGAAGTAGCTTTGTTGTAGAATTTCTTTCTGTGAAAATTCAGACCCTTTCTCAGTCTGTGGAAATCAGAGAACTTGTGTATGCATGTCTCAGTGTGTGTATGTGAAAATAGCAAGATTTTTTTTTTAAATTTCTATTGGAAAGTTTGTGATATAGAGAAGAGAGAGAATGAATTGAAACAAAAAAAAACAAGCTTTCTGCATTTCTGTGCACAAGTGACACAAAGTATTCTCCTGAGAGATTTAGGAAGATGAGGATGTTTGCAGTTTAGGATTTCTGGTGCTGCATTACAGTATAGGACAGCTGTGATATCCAGCCAAACAAAATTTCAATTAAGAATTGAACGAGTAATACTGTTACTACCCTGGGAAGGCCCAGCAAAGAGCAGGATCTTTATTTCTATGTCAAATAACCGATGGTCAGTGGACCCCTGCTCAGTGGCAGGGTCAGTAGTTGGAGGAATGCACGATGGGGAGCATTAAATTGACCAGCTGGGTTCAGAGTGGTCAGTTACCTCTTAATCCTCTCAAGTTCTACCATGTGATGGCTTCATTAGCTATCATGAAATGTTATGAGAAGTATCTTCTGGTTCCATTAACCTTCAGACTGTTTTTCTTTTCTTTTTTTGTCTAAAGCTGATCAGAACATATTATGTATCTTCCAATGTACTCTTTACATTAAAATTGTGTGAAACAAACAGTCTATGATGGATGATAATCTTAAACCTATGAATTCCTGTTCTTTCAACCTGTTGAAGACAAGTCCCAAGAATACTCAGGCAGATATCTGTGGGAAATATGTGTTTTAGCAAAATCAGCACATAAAGGGACTGTACAGTAGTGGTTGAGGTGGGGATTCATGTTTTGAACATTCCTAAGTGAGATAATGGCAAACGTCTTATGAAATATGAAAGAGCATGTAATTTTAAGAAGGATTCAATGTTTATTTGATCAAAATCGGTTTTCAAATGGTTGAGATGTCCAAACAGTGAAAATGATAAAAGGCGACAGGCCACGCCTTTTATTAGGATCTCTTTGTTTCACTTTGTTTTCGGGTATCTCAGCCATTATATTTCAAAACCGATTTTCATCAAACAAACTTTTGATACCCCTTAGAATTGCATGCTCTTTGACATCTCATAGAGTGGTTTCTGAATATCTCGCAGAATGTTAAAGGCTAAATCCTCACCTCAACCAGAACTGTACACACCCTTTAAAGTTAGACATAACTCATTGGTGAAAGAGGCATCAAATTATTATTCTTGGCTGTAGTAAAGAATAAAGTTTTTAATAGTAATTGCGCTGTACAAACATTTGACTGTAACTTTCTTATTTTGATGTTGTAGCATGGAACAAATATTCCTCTAATCATACAGATCTCAATCTTGTCCAACATAAATGTTTGCAATTCACCCTGGGGCCAAAAACCTTCCTGGATGTCTGATTTGAATCTAGGGAACTGCACACAGTCCTATCAAATCTCAGTGTTCTCCAAAGCAGCGATGCAAAGTAATAAAACACGAGGAGGGCTTGTCAATCTTGTATGGATATAATCCTCCTGCTAATAAACTCAGGTGCCTGTTGTCATGGCAACTGCATGGTAGTGCCTACAGGTTCAGCGGCGAGAATTAAGCATGCATCATTGATTAGCAATAAGCTGGTGCTCCTGTTTCAGGGAATTATCTGCAATCTCAATCTTCTGAGAATGAAAAAAAGAAAGAAAAAGGTATAGTCTGACCAGGAACGTTTAGGGTTTCATCTGAAATTGTCTGTAACCCACTTGCTGAGATGAAAACAACGAGCACGAAGGATTAACCCAAATAGGAGAAAATCACCTTCCCCTCCGGAAAAGGATTTGGCATTCAATGGTTCTGCTACCTACTTTCCTTACGCATTCATTGTTCTTGCTATGCTCTGCCCCTGTCAAACTGCTCAGATTTGATTTTGTTTTTATTCCTATCTAGAAGTCTTTTTCTTTCTCCAAGTACAAGCTTTTGTTTGATGTACGCATCTCATGGTTAGCTTTTACAATTTTTTGAAGGAAAGTGATGATGTCAGCAGAACAAATTTGTATGTGACAAATTGAAACCTAGAAGCAGAGGTGATGGACTGTCACATTTAAACACAATATACTGAGTAATCTTCATCTGGTGTAAGAATGGGGGTCTAATCTTGTATTAAATTTTTGTTGTAATACAGGTGTTTTTTTCTCTATGTGAAGGGAATGTATGAATTAGAGATGGGTAAAAAAAAAGAAAACTATGAAATGACGCCAAGAGGTTGGGAGAAATAAAGAAAGAGAACAAGAAACAGTATTCACTGTCAGTACGGTTATAATACCTCAGTAGATTACCATCGCTGAGAAAAAGCCGTAATATGATAAACCCAAACTACAAAAGAAAACATAATGGCTTTGTGAGGCTATTATTGTTAGAATAAAAAAGGAATATTCACACCAGAAAGAGTTGTGTAGGTGCATGGTATGTAATCCAGCATAAATGTAATACGATAAGGATAACAAGTATTGACATGAGAAATAAGGCATTAGGGAATTGTAAGGGCAAAAGAGAAAATTAAGTGTTTGACACCATTCACTGATTGAAATTTTTCTTTGCCTGTTTCATTGCAGCAGTCAGCTGTTTGTAAATATATGAATGTGCCTCTTGGTTCCAATCACATCATGTGATAATGGATTAAAACTATGTATTATTGGTTGCATGTCTGCCTCAATTTTACTGGCAACAGATGTTTGGATCTCTAAATTGGCAACACACATTTTATCATCTTTCTCTGTATTTCGTTGTTGTTGTTGTTTGCAAATGGTGAGCCTGGAGAGCTGCCTGAAGTGCTGGCAGATTTGAAACTGTTTTGAGAATTAATCAAGAAATGTTTGGCTTGTTGCTAGGCAATGGTCAGGGGTAGTGATGGCAGTGGAATTAGGGGCGCCACTTGAGCTTCAGATGTTTTGGCACTTGTAACAGCACTAAAAAATTTTAGGAGAGGATGTATTTTTGGCATGTAATCAGTAGTCACATCTGTCATAGGCCAGCCTTGACTGCTGGAAGGGGGGAGGGGGGGGGGGGGATTGGAGAAAAGGATAGGGAGGTTTTGCTGAAGGAACAAGGACAGCTAGACATGTCTATTAGCGGTGGTGAAGATAACGAGTTTGCTGAAGATGTTACTATGGAGATGGACCACGGCGGTTGGAAAATGTGATGGAGATTAAGGAGGGCCGAGGGAAGATGTAGACACATCTTGGTCACTGTTGGCAAGGGGGGATATCAAATGGGATTACTGGGAGATACCAGGTGCTCGCTCGCCCCCTTGCCACGCCCGATGTCGGATCAACTTAGTACAACTCACTGGAAGCACAACATCAATGATCATAGTCCCAGAATGGTGCATGATGTCGCCCCTTTCCCCTGTCTCGTACCCACTGTGGCTTTCTCTCTCTTGTTTCCTTTCTCGCACTTTCCCCTCTCCCTCAAGCCTTAGAAATTGATTTGGAAGATAAGTGAGAGGATACGGATGCAGTCCACTTAGGGAGGACAGCTCAATTTGCTTCTCGATGCTAATGGGTCCATTACTTTATTTTGAGATTTCATTTCCTCTCATGGGTTAGGTAGCACAATATTGTTTGTACAGGCAATGTGTATGGCTTCAGCAAAATGGCCAGACTTTCAAAAAAATGGTTGCAAGGTCAGCAGATGAGCAGCGGCTTGAATTTTGGCTGAGTATTAAGCACTTTTGATGATTGACAGAATGCTACATGATCTCACGTTTTATAGTCTATAGTGCATCTATAAGAACACATATTCATCAGTTGCTTGCTGTGTGCATTTGGGCCTCACTTAGTATCATCTGCCATGTGAAAATCTCATGGAAACAATTTTAAGCAAATATCAGTTTCATGTGACTCGCATAAGTCTCCATGATTTATTAAGACTTGCATGGAATGGCTAGAATACTGTAAAACACGATATATTCGCGGCATGAAAATTTCCCGAATTGGAGATGACGGCCTTGCTCGCAGCAAGAAATTTTTGCGAATTGCCACTGGCATCCAATGCATATCGTGTAGGCAAGAACTTTTGCGTGCATTTTAATTTCGGGAATGTTGGTGCTTGCGAAATTCGTGAAATTAAAATGCATGCAATCATTTCTCGTTTTACAGTACATTTCTTTGTTTTCTCAGTGTAACAAGCTGCATGTGCTTTTTTGAGCTTCTTATCAGTGAGATGTAATATTTCATACTAGATTTTATTTCTCTAAATATTGATAAGAGCACACTTTGATGCCTGTAGGCCCTATGTATGATTCTTAAGGACTCTATCCTGGTCCGAGTACTACATCGTCAGTTCATTCTCATTTTATCCAGCTATCATTTGCTGAATCAAGATACCACACCTAAAATGAGAGATACTTCAATCATTACAAAGCAAACATACTGTGAGGCAGGTGGGATGGTCCATTCTGAATTCTCCCTATCGCATATATAGCTCTCTGAATCTGAACGCGTGTGGCGTTCTAATTTTTTTACCTTTAATTCTTGGGATATAAACTTCCGGTTATGAAGGCACTATGTGTAAATGTACACTTTTACGCACATTAACGCCAAAGTACCAGTATTCACAGATCGTATCAAATTCTGTCTTATAATCTGTCGAAAAATGGAGTTATTCTCAAATCTATAACCTTAAATTTGATGAATGGGATTCTTCTGCAAAGCGGCCCAATGCTGGGCCGATGATGCAAAAAACAAAGTTATGGAAAATATCCATAGGTGAAGGACGTGACGTGAGTAAGCCACATAGTTCTGTGGGGTAAACCGCAAAACCAGAAGTGTACGTCCCAAGAGCGATCGATCAGATATCGGTATCGCAAGGTGATATCGCTTAATATCGGCTACATGCGATAGGGAGAATTCATCACCTCCTCAAAGTCTCAAGGCAGTAGATGTAATGAAACAATGATTCAATGATGTCATCAGGTGAGCGCCAGAAGGGTGCTATTGCGTTCTAGAATTTGAGAGTAAATGAAAGGAAACGATCAATTTTCATGACATAAAAAGTTTGTTTAATCAAAAGTAGGTAAATTCATAAGCATTATCACACATACACAATAAAACAGCACCCTTGTGGTTTTTATTTTTAAGGTTTTAATGAAATTATTCAAAATTGATTCATAATGTAGAGGAGATCAAGCTCTATGACAGCGTGACACCAAAAACTCAATACCTGCCAAAAAATGCGACAAAGCCCTTCTTGTTATCAGCTGGCGATGTAAACATTACCTGCAACCTGCCCCTAAGAAGCAGTGTAGTTTCAAGACTATGCACATGTGACTTCTTTCCTTCATTCCTACTTATCAAGAAGGGATGTACATCCTGTTTGTCTGACACTATTTCCAGGTAGGTCTGATTACCCCACTGCCCTTCACGCCTGATTTAGGAGGCTTTCCGTTTCAAACGCTAGCTCCTTCCGTTCCCTGCCTCCCCCCTCCCCCCTTCCCATCTGAGAGGTCAGTTTGTTGGATGGACAGTTGACTAGGAGTGTTCCCAAGTTGCCTATATCTATCTCCCTCTCAACCTACCTCCTTCTTTTCGTCTCTCGTCTTCTCTCGTTCTCCTGAAAGCCAATTACAGTTCACTTATCTCTTCGGAAGAAAAATACACACATGCACATATACACAAGCACACAGACACACACATGAGTAAAAAAAAAAGCCAAAACAATACATACATATATACATAAATATGACAACAATGACGGTTCTTCAAATTCATGAAATTCTTCCGTCGAGATGTTTTCATTGCAACTGATTGACAAATTGCCCTACATCGATGTAAATAAGCACTGAATTGATCACAGTGTTTTGTATGCCCATGATTTTTTATCATGGCTACTACTAGAACACTGATCAATTCAGTGCTTATTTACGTCGATATAGGGCAATTTGTCAATCAGTTGCAATGAAAGTTTTTGTGTGAATCCTCATTCAGTTTGTGACCCCCGCTTCTGTGCTTTGCCCTTTCTACACATTTGCAGATTTCTTCATTTATTCTTTCATTCATTCATTCATACATTCATCCATTCATTCATTCATTCATTCATCCATTCATTCATTCATTCATTCATTCATTCATTCACTCATCCATCCATTCATTCATCCATCCATTCATTTATTCATTCATTTATTTATTTATTCATTCATTCATTTATTTATTTATTTATTCATTCATTCATTCATACATACATACATACATATATACATACATTCATTCATTCAAAATTGATAATAAAATATCAAATGAATTCTATTCATTTAGAATTCCTTGTTCACCAATCAATGAAGATGTTTTGATTTCAACTCACAGTGAAGAGAATACACAGTCCTCAAATCTATCCTTATTCAGTCATAAAACCTTTGTGTGAGACTAATATTGAAACATATGACTGAGTAAAAGGTGTATATTATTTCAAACTTGTTATTTTATGGGAGGGTGCAGTGAATATGAATAGATTTATATGGAATGGATTTCTATGGTGTATGGTAAATGTATAATATGCATACTTACATTGTGAAATACCTTTGCTCAACTTAAATGCTTGTGAATCTAAAGATACTTTGGTAGATAAGAGAATAAGTAGTGAGGATAGAATAAAGAGCCTTATGAACTGGTATAGATAATAGTGGGAAATAAAAGAGAAAAGATGGAGAAAGAAAAAGAGATTCAACAAAGTTGAAGTGGATTACAGATGCGTTAGTACTATATTACTAAGCTATTCTTTTCTTCTTTATTGTTTAAAACTCTATGTCCTGATGACAGTACTTGCATACCATGAAATCATGAACATTTGTGACCATGCACCTCAAAACGAACATAAAGTCGCACACACTGATTTTGCGTGAAGACTGAAAATAAGTGAAATGGGTCAACCTAGCCGAATTTGACTTTTTCATATTTTCTGAAAGAGCGGGTCTTCGTTTACATTATGCTAAAATTTGGTATCATAAAACGGGCAGGAAAGTGTGTTTTTTAGCAGTTTATCTCGAACATTTTTGGTAGAATAGTGTGATTAGGTGTGTCTTTAGAATCCCTTTTTCATTTCTGAATAACCTTGTCCACACTCTTCACTTTCAACTCTAATACCTTTTAAAAGGATAGTGCTACTGCTTTGAAAGTTTGTATTAATTATGGACAGAATGTGTTAATGAAGCATGCTTAATTTCAGTTTAATCTGATAATCACTTCATTGTTGTTACTCTGGTGGTTTACTTCCTGTTTTTTGTCCCATTCACTGCACAGCCAGTACGGTTTGGTAAAGATTAAGCGCTTGAATAGACACTGTACTTCAGAGCCTCTTTTCTCAGTTCACACTTTTCCTGAGTTTGTGCTTTCTTTCCAATATTTAGATAGGTTAGGAGAGTCCATTTGATTTGAGTTATACATCATTTTAAAGCTTAAAGTCTGCTCTTTCAGAATATGGTCTTAACTAAGAATTCATGTCTGGCGACTTTTTATTTGTTTTGAGGTGCTGGGTCACATTTTACTGTGATTGTCGAATATTGAGAAGTTTTGTAAAAATGCATCATGATTTGACGATGGACATGAGAAAAAGAAGGCCAATGCAGTGGAGCAGGGAGGGGGATTAAAACAACCAAGGTCAGAATGACCCAGAAGTAAACATGCACGTATATCTATATTGTTGAGGAATATGAATGGGGGGGGGGGGGGTGATGTGGATAGTTTCATAGAAACATGAAGTTGGTGAAAATTAAGTGTAGATGAGTTTTTTAAAGCATTTGATATCAATTCAGTGCATTTAGTTTTATCTCATTCAATAATTTGTTTTGAATACATACAAAAAGGGTACAGGTAAAAGATGAGGACAAATAAACCAAAAAAATAGGGTTAAAAGAAAACTGGGTATCATGGATCAATGGAATGAAAGGGGCAAAAGAAAAACATACTGGTATTAGAAGTGGCAGTATATGGTCGGAGTATTTTTGGAGACAGGATATTGGAGCTTGCATTCCGCTATCCAAGTATGTTGGGTGATTTGGTTGATCAGTCGCCTACATCCACTCAGCAGATTTTCCCATCCCGTCACTTCTTTAGACAGCTTTCTTACTTCATTTGATGGGCGTATATATATTTTCTTTTCCTCAAATATTGTTATCTATGATGTCCCTGCTGACGGACTGACATCTTGGGTGTCCTTGGATGGAATTTAGACGAAAGCGGTGGAGTAAGAAACAATATCTGAGGCTTCTGTGTGTTCATCCCACGGCAGTTACTTTTGAGCAGAGATGGGAACGGAACTTAAACAGGACATATATTGTATTCTAAAGATATATATGAGATTTGCTTTTTTAGTCCTTGATTGGATATGCTTATATGCATTTTTTACATTCCATGGCCTAATTCTAATATATTTGTCTCAATTATTTTGGAATAGGCAAAACTGTGTCTGTGTCATCCAATGTGATTTTCCAATCCAGTATGGCATTACCTCTGTTTAAAGTACATGTGATCATTACCCTTCCGCTTTGCCGAGGATGAATCAGTAAAACAGACAGCAATGTGCAGAGTGCTTTGGGAGAAGGTAGAAAGGATAGAAAGGAAATAAGAGAAATTCATAATTCTTTATTAGTTTAGATGACTTGTACTCATACTGCCGGTTAACCTGTCGAGGACAGACTGATTTTGCTACAACATGCATTTCCTGTAGACACTTGCCCGAGTATACTCGTGACTCATACTCAACGGGTTAATGACCTAATGTAAAGTGAACATTTTACAAATCTTTGTCTCATTTTCTGACCATATTTTCTCACCCACTTTCTCCTCAAAGCTATGTCTTCAGAATTTTAAATGAGGATGTGTGTCGGAACAATATGTTTCTTCTCCAGGAATGGAAAATATTTGTATAACTTTTTTACTATTCCCCCTAAAAGGACAGATTCACCTTGATATATGTGGATCAAGTAAAACCGGCAATATTAGTAGAATACATCAGTGAAAGTGTGAGGAATATCAAACAACCCATGCAAAAGTCATTAACTTTTGAATTTTCAGTGCCACCATTGATAGATTGGAAGGATTGATATAAAGAAAATATGAGACAATTTCACAAAATTTCATTCTTAAAAGTACACATTTCCGTACTTGTTTCTAACATATGTTAGGGTAATATCATTACCCTTGCCTTTTGAAAGAGGCAAGTTAAGTGTTCTTTTATTATGTGAGAAAATTGAAAACATGTTGAATTTTCTTTATATTTTCTTTATATTGTTCAATGCATGTGACTTTACAAACTATAGTTGTCTCATCCAATGATGGTGACACTGAAACTTCAAAAAAATGATAACTTCTTGGATGGATTGTCAGATTTTTCTCAAACCTTCACTGATGTGTTCTACCGATATTACTCGGCCGTAATCTGGCAGAACTGCGTATCTCCTTTAACACATTACGCCAGAAATTGGGTTTAAAGATTCAATGTTACACCTTTCTAAACTGAGATACGATGAGTTGCATTTTTCCTCTTTTCTCGGTCATAATTGGTCTAAAGAATTTATTTCCAGCAAAAAAATGACAATCTGACCTTTTTAAGTAGTAAAAATTACCAATTTAAAAAACTTACGCAGTTCTGCCAGATTAATCGTCGCCAAATTTTTGCGATCGTAATCTGGCAGAACTGCGTATCTCTGGTCACGTGCCCGGGTTGATCAGCCAGAACTGCGTAAGTTTTTGGCCATGCGGGGGGTTTTTCAGGCAGAACTGCGTATCTCTAGGAGATACGCAGTTCTGCCTGATAAGCACGTGTTTCATCAGGCAGAACTACGTATCTCTTTTTGTCGTCAACCACGTGCTTATCAGCCAGAACTGCGTATCTCCTAGAGATACGCAGTTCTGGCTGATAAACACGTGGTTTATCAACCAGAACTACGTATCTCGGTCTATTTTCTGCGGGTTGTCTATCGTATTTTACCATCCACCCTCTTACTATTCAGCGGATGCAGTGTCAAAACAATGAATATTTTAGATCGAGTACAATTTTTTTGAAATATTTGTATTGTATAAAGTCATCATTATTGATTCACATTTAATTTCATTTTATCCATTCATTTGTATATGGAAAATAACTTGCTTTCCCCAAATGTTGTCAGTCTGTGTTCATGTTTCAGTATTATTTAGCGGCACAAGAAGTACTGCTACATCAAAAGCCTGGCTGCTGCTTGGGTTATTGTCGATCTCATGAAGCATTGCATTTGGACTAAGAATAATATTAGACTAGGTTCTAGATGTTAAGCTATATTGTTCATCAAGACTATAGGTACTACACTGTAGACCGTCGTCTATTCAGGCCTAACGATACACTAGACATCTAGAGACTAGTACTAGTAGAGCGGTACGTAGGAATCTGCATACGATAGGCCTACTGATCTCATCATTATCCTAGTATTCCTACTCTATGCCCAAAGTAAGAGTAAGCCTAGACCCTTTTGGCTGAAAGCCTAAACTCTATTTAAACTAGAGAATATTAGGAGCTAGGCCTGACTAAAAGTTTATTTACAGCTTTATTAGAAAATAAAAAAAAATAGACCCTAGTTCTCGTTTGTGTCGACTCCTAGTCCTACTGTAGGCCTTATTGTCACTACAGTACTAACGTTAGGGTAGTAGTGTTCTAACCGTTACTATCTATTTCTACGCAGGCCTATTAAAAACGTACGAGAACTCTCGAACTCTGTCTACTCGATTGTCTAGGTCTATGTAACATCCAGACGTCTATTTTGGGGCGTCATTATAACAGACTAGTAGATCAATGAAAATTAGTTTCTAGATTTTCTAGTCTAGACTCTAGATCTAACGCTAGACTCTATATCCAGGTAGGGGCTAAATCTAGCGTTACAGCTAGACTGTTTATTGGGGATCTAGGCCTAGAAGGTACTAATGTTGTAGATCTAAGAACAACATAAAGCCTAACATGCCTATCTATAATGACTAACGGTAAGTCTATAGAGTCTATAGCCTATAATGTCTAGTAGTAGGCCCCTAGTACTGGTAGTAATGTATAGAACACAGATCTAAATCTAAGTTTCAGATCTATTTCTAGGGCTAAATGTTTATAATTTAGCGTTTAACCTGTAGATTCTAGATTCTTCATATTACAGACTTCAAGAATGTCTGGCCGAATCAAATCTAGAAAAATAGAAAACTGAGTAAAGACAGAATAACCGGCGATTCAGCCTAAGTTAAGTAACGGTAGGCCCCAGTAGTCTACTAGTAGTAGGCCCCTACTGCACAATTTACTGGGAGTACCGGTACGGTACCGGTATTAAAAAGTAAACTGTAAAAGTGTTAGTATTGGTCAATTTCTGACGTCTGTAGGATTGGATCGAAAATGCCATCGTTATAGACGGTATCCTAGATATTCATTAAACTTCTCGAGATCAATCCCATAGATCCAAGCCCACTAACCGCTTATTACAATGAAAAATAAAATAAGAAGCTATGGTCAATGGATTACAGATATTGTTGTTCGCGTGACCTACGCTACCGCACAGTACATTGATTTCACGTACACTAACAATCATGGACAAGTGCTGCAGCAGTACCAAGTAGGCCTAAAGTTGACTGGAGCGTGATGTCAGACAAGATGAAAACTATAACGTTTGTTAGATCTAGAAATGCTCTAGGCTTAAAAAACACTAGATTGTAGCAAAACTTAATAGTAAGGCATACCGCATATTGACCTGTTTTGAAGCCTGCCAGTCTATGAAGGGAAAGAAAGTGGCAATTTCCCCCAAGAGTAACGAGGGTTATTGCTTTAGCGTGACTGTCGTCGTGTACAATACACGTAGCCGCACGACGTGTCTAGCTAGCTAGCTAGCTAGCTAGGCACTGCTAACCTGAACGCGCAGCGCGTTCGTCACTACCAAGGTCGCGCACGCGCGTGTTAAGATATACCATGTCCGTGCGGGACGCAGGAACACCTTGGTCCAAGCGTTGTCGTAAGTCGACTTACGCAGTTCTGCCTGATTAACATCGGAAAATTCATTTCGAATCTCGACTTACGCAGTTCTGCCAGATTAATCGCCCTCTCTCCTCAGGAATTTTGCCAAAATCACTTTCTAAAAATAACTTTCTGTACCGATTCACAACTTATTTTTTGGCCCACTTGAAAGAGCATGAGAAAAAACACTCAAAACACTCAAAACCTGAAAATCGACCAAAATCGACTTAGGGAGTTCTGCCAGATTACGGCCGTACTGCATTCACTGAATCCACACATATATTAAGGTGAACTTGTCTTTTTAACCCATTGAGGACGGGCTGATTTTGCTACGACAAGCATTTTGCATAGACCCCTGCCCGAGTATACTCGGGACTCATCCTCAACGGGTTAAGAGGGGAATTAACCTGACCTCGCAGCTGTAACAAGAGGAAAGAAAAACAAGGTAGGAGAGTGTGTCAGCATTGCCACCCTGGCAGTAAGCTGCGATTTGATCTTTTTGAGAAGTTGCTCACCTTTTTTTCATCCCCGATGAGATTGAATCACAAACCCGGTTCGATGGAGACGCTTTTTACCTCTCATCATTAGCCAGTTCATGCCTGGCCCTTGAACTTTCTCTCTCTCTCTCTCTCTGTCTTTTTTCATTCTCATCCTTTCTCTCAAGCTTTCTCTCTCTTTTGGTCCACATGTTCTAGTTTCATTTCTCTTTTTCAAAGCCATGTTTGCAATTTTCGGCGACGTTAGTGCTTGTTGGACACAGCAAGGACATAGCAACTAGCTAGGGAGTCACAAAATTCTCTAGTTACATCTCCTGGGGTTTTCCTCTGCCAACAGGCACACACACACACACATACACACATGTAGCAATGCACAGACATACTCTCAGAAACACAAATGCATACATCAGGACCAAAGTATGTCAAGAGACCCTAGTTGACACACACAAACACACACATACAAACACACAAACACGCACACAGACACACACAGACACACACAGACCAGCAAGTACGCCCTGCTACTCATTTCATACACAAACATGCCACTTCCAAGTGGCCCGCAGTCAACTGTGGTGCTTTTGTTTACTACGGCAACCCAACACTCCATCACAAGAGCGGCCGACTGCACGCTTCTCGATGACGACACCGGAGGAGGATGGTTCCTTCCACATCGCATCCTCTCTTCCTTCCACTCTCCCTGTCCGTCTGAGCATCTCTCCTCCAATTCCATCTCCTCATTACTCTCTCTCATTCTCTCTCTCACTGTCTCACACACAATCAGCCTCTTTGGACCACACTTCTTTGGTGGAGGATATTTTTTTTTCTCTCTCTCTCTTGTCTGACCCGACTCTCTGGAATACGGGACCGTGACTTCTTTGCCGTTGTGCCCCCATCTCTCGGGTCTGGATTTACCATTGTCGGTTCCTTCTCGGAATACATTCTGTGCTTATGAACGACAATCTGCTATCCCATCTCGTTTTCACGGAGGAAAGGACAGTTTTGATTGGAGAGTAATTCACACATGGAGATGAGACGGCATGACAGTAACAAGCTCGCCATGGGCGCCAGGAAACGAGAGTCGAGGAGGATGTCGCAGACAACGTCCACTTTCTTCTTTGTGCCTGAAGACGGTAAAGACACAATTAAGTTTTGACCTTTTCTTAATCTCTCTTCAAATGTGTGCATCTATTACCTTTTCAAAGAGTTACAAGGGCATTGATTCTTGTAGCGCTAGGCCTGTATTCCAGACATTGTAGGTACAGTTGTGTATTGTGATGAAGTTTCACAGTCCTTCATCTTTAATAACAAGAAAAGTGGTCATATAATTGTAACATTAATGGTATGATTTCCTTTGGGTGTAGAGTTAAAGTGGTATAGGTAAACTCACATCTATAAGGTTGAATTTCTGTAGAAACTGGTCACTCTTGTTTCAGTATATTTCTAGGCAATGAAACAGAAACAATACACAAATCTGGTAGTATAGGGGCCTTTTAAGACATCACATTGAATCTGACCAAATACACATGCAGAATTCTCTGTTTCACATGTTGCAGGCAAGTCCCGTGTATACTTGGCCAGGTGTCTATGAGAAACACATGCTATAGCTACCTAAGCTTGTCCTTAACAGATTAAAAGGCATATGTATCACTTGACCTATAACAGACAAACAGGACACTGTCTACGGAATTAAATCAGCATTTGTTGTGTGATTTGATGTCAAATTTGTGTTTAAATCAGTTATCCTTTCACTTATTATTCTGCTAGAACTTTTAGTCATTCATCATTTATACCACATTACTGCAAGTAAGCTTACAAATCCTACAGCTTCATTTCTTTCAGACCATAACTTATAGTAGTATTTAAACTGATACAATGATAGAATAACTAGTCAGAAACCTCACAGCAGGCGTAAGTATTATGAGTATATTAATGGCACTGTCTTTGTCATGGTATTTGTAAGTGAGTTGCAGCTACTAATACTTTATGTTTTACTGCAGCATTTACTTTACTCTTAACCTATGACAATAACAACAGCTGCTACTACTATGCTACTACTACTATGACCACTACTATACTACTACAACTGCTACTACTACTACTACTACTACTACTACTATTACTATGCTACTACTACTACTATGCTACTACTACTACTACTATGCTACTACTACTATGCTACTACTACTACTACTATGCTACTACTACTATTCTACTAGTACTACCACCACTGCTACTAATACTAGTATTACCATCACTACTAGTACTACTACTATTACTATTATTTCTACTACTACTGCTATTACTACTACTACTACTACTACTACTGCTACTGCTACTACTACTACTATACTACTACTACTACTACTATTACTACTACTACTACTACTACTACTACTACTACTACTACTACTACTACTACTACTACTATCAGCATTTCTTCTATTGCTTTGCCTATGATAGCTGTTTGAGTGCTTCAATAGCTTTTGATATGGTGACAGTTTCCTGATTGAGTCACTCCTGTCTTTATTCCTGCTGATAATTTATCAGTTGCTCAGTAGTAACTCTTATCCCTACTTGTGCTTTTCTAACTTGATTAGCCAATTTAGTGTGTTTTTATACATTTTTGGAGAGGAATGTTGAATGTGTTGTTAGTCACATTAAAGACTGCATACCTAAGGATCCTATAAAAGTAACAGGTGTAAGCCCAAAGCTATCAAAGCTGTTAATTTGGTACTTGTTATAATAAGAGTGCTAGCATTTAAAACAAACACACAAACACACACACACACACACATATATGTATGTGTATATGTGAATGTATATTATCAAAATATATGCATACAAACATACCCACATCTTAATACAATAAAACTGAAACCAAGTTCATGCTGTATTCACCATCAGTTTATTTTGGCGCACAAATTTTCAAGTGTTGAGAAAGAGCAAATCGCTCAAAAATTTGTGTGTCAAAATAAACTGTTGGTGAATACAGCATGAACTATCTATCTTTATATATATATATATATATATATATATATACATATATATATATATATATATATATATATATATATATATATATATATATATATATAGGATACCCTTGCTCTTCCTATTTTCTCAGTTATTACTTTTATTGAGACAATGAAAAACTGATGTTGGCAGTCCAGTAGTTCAAAAGAGGACAAGGCAATCCACAGCACAGCTGCATGCACCCAACTCATGTTGTCATGTCCACTAAATGTCTGAATGGAGCAAGCAAAAAGAAACAACATATATGTGACTGGTGCTGCAAATTGAATTAGGCGCTGGAATTTTTTCGGTCGAGGGAGCAAAGGAATTTTGAAAACTCAGCCACAGTCAGGTCGCGTCTTGTCCGCGGGGCTCTGACTCTGAGCAGCCAAGCAGTCGAGGACAAACATTTTGCCGAAAAAAAAAGTGAGATGGGAGGGGAAGGGGTGTGGGTGGGGAAAAGGGGGGCAGGGGGCAAAGGCAGGAGGAGAAGAGAAAGAGGGAGGAGAAACATGTAGATAGGAGATGTTTAGTTTGGTTGCTAGGAAATGCCAAGTGACGTTTGAAGCCCTCTCTTTCCATTGGTCCATAGATGCGTGACCTCACCATGACCATAATCACCCTATATATGTCTCTTGTAATCCACACACTCTTCACAATTTGTTATAGTTTTGTTTTTCACAAACATGGTTGTAGTCATGGGGACAGCTCATTTGCATCTCATGTTATTTGTCCTCAGCAGTGACAAAATTAATTATACAACAGATAATCCTTCAAGCGTAACCAACACATAAACTTTAAATTTGTTGTTCCGTGGATATATTACTGTACACACTTAGATATACACGTCTCCATGCACACTTTGATGTAACAAATTCTACATATTCAAATGTAGAATTCTCTTTTAAGCAATAAACACATCATAAGGTATTTTGGAATGTATTTCCTTCTCAAATCTGAACATGTTCTTGGGACATGATTATCATTATGCGCCGTAAATCATCAATATGTCTCATTCTTAGAGGAATACAGAGGCAATTTCAGTGTTTTCTGCCATCTTCAGGAGATATGAAGTCACCTTGTCTTACCAGTTTTGAAGTAGTGTCTCAGCTCAAGTACAAAGATTTGGTTTTGTGCTTGCAAATGCAAAAATAATCCTAATCTATCTCTTATTTCACCATCAATGGCTGCAAGGTTTTGCAATATGCCTGTCCATGGTCTTGCAAGTGGAACAGATCTCAAGAAATCAAGGCTACAAATTTTGCATATTCTCTTCAGCTGGGTGTGCCCACTATTCCTACTGATGCAAAAAAAAAAGACATGTGCATCATCTGTTTTATAGAACGGGAAACTTTTTTTTTTCTCTTGAAATTCTTCCCTTTTACGTAAACCGGGAGAACAGATAGGAAGAGTTTGCTTGTGGTCCAGGCATTTATGCTAGTGGTGTAGAATAATGACAAAAATAGTGCAATTGACATTCAGGAGTCTGTAAAAAGGTGTAAGTGCGTGACAGCGATCGTGTGAGAATATGTACATAAATGCATACACATTTCCCCAGTGTATTAATGACCTTGTTGCTCCATTCTGTTGTACTCTATCATGACTGGATGGACAGGGGAACTCTCCATTCCTCAACGAAGAATTCTTCTCTGCATTAGTGTGTGTGCTAGCTACTGGTGTTCCTCAACATCTTCTTACTTATTTGGATGTGACTGAATTGACTTTGCATCCCAGGACAAGCTATGCTTTCAATGGAAAAAAAGACCATGGACAGGCATATTAATATTTTTGAGTTTTTGAAATCTGCTCAAATAAATGGGCAGTAATCCAGACAGTTGTGGTGGATATTGAGTTTTCGTGTTCATATCATTTGAGATTTTCTGCAACCTCAGTCAGAAAGAGGACTTGCTCTCTAACTGCATTCACATCAACCAGTGCACAATATAGATTAAACTGTTGGTGCATAGCATACAATGTGCATTAGTGCCCTTCTAGCACTCAACAGATACAATGTGCATCAGTGCCCTTCTAGCACTCAACAGATACAATGTGCATCAGTGCCCTTCTAGCACTCAACAGACACAATAACAGACTTGAGGGAGAATTATGTAGGTCACCCTAAGCCTTATGGGAAGGGAGATGCTTAAGACTTAGCCCTGAGGGAATTACACTCTATGCTATGATACACTATGCATAGATTTAGACACTTCTGCCTTGCTGACCTCAAACCCATTTGACATACTGTATTAGCTGTTATTTTTGCATGGAGATATTTTTGCGAATGAGGAGATCTCAGGCATTTTCACGAGGTGCAGTTTTTGTAAATTAACACCGTTGCAATCATAAGTGCACTATTATCCCAGAGCATGGCAACATTTTCACATGTTGTGGTCATTTTTGCATTCCAGCAGTGATATGCAAAAATCATGAAATTAAACCCTTGTTTAAATGAAAGCTTATACAGTAGGGTAGCATTCCATGTTTGTGAAAGAGGCAGGAAGATTACTTTGACGAAAAGTGGGAGTTTTAGTCTGTATGACATTGATGATAGTTTTATGGTTGGAAAATGTATATAAAAGTTCTGATTCGTTAAGAATGTGGTTTTGAGAGCACTGGAAATGGAAAGAGCAGAGGAGCCTCCTTCTACCATTTTTGTTAACACTCTTCATGTTCATTCAGTTTAGATGCAAAATTGGGTTTTCAAGTGACTAGGTTATAGTTTTACATTATCTTTTCTGATTTACATTGCTTAGATAATCTTTTCTTTGCAGGATGTGCTTGTGGTTAAAACTTCAAGCAGAGTTGCAACTTCTATCTGTAGCTGTGATCACACTGGCAAAATTCCTTAAGTTTATGCTTTTCAAAGTTTTGCCAGTGTTGCAATAAACCTCCTTCAAACCTCTCAAAAGACTTCTTACAAAACTTTCCACTAAAACTATGGAAATTTCCTGAACCTCATCAAATCTTGGTGAAGTTTGTGCAGTCTGAAAGTTCGCGAAGTTTGTCGTGTGACCAGTCCAGATAACTCACTGCCTTTGTCAGTCACCTGTCAAATGGCATGCTCTTTCTTGTTTCTTGTGCATGCATACCAGTGACCCAAACTTTGAGAACTTACCAAGAACTGAAACTTGGAGAAATTTGGCTACCAATGTGAACAGACGAGCAAACTTTGTGAAGTGTTCTCAAAGTTATAAAAGTTTTGCCAGCATGACTGCTTCTTGTGACTTACAGTCAAGTTCCATTGCCAATGAATGTGGATTCCTGCACGTCTTATCATATATATATATATGACTGTATGCAGGAATAGTTTAGCAAATCTGTGAGAATAGAACTCTGAAGATGTGTACTTTTAAAGAAATTACATCGCCAGATACACTAATCCAGCAATGTCATAGAGACAGAAGGATAAGTAAAATCTCGGCGATCAAAAAGGATCGGCAGTGATGAGATTATACACAAATATCTTATGCTGAAGTTATTAGTCCCATGCTAAGATAATTGCTGTATGATATACTACCTAGTATTAAAGGGGCCCTTTGTTCCATCTGGTCTCCTTTTTGGAAGACAAGCACAGGGTAGGAAAAAAAAAGAGAGGAAAAAAAGAGTAGTCTATGTCTCATACTTGTGCCAGTCGCTTTCGCGGCAAGCACAGTGAGAGTCACTTTTGCACTAATCCAGTGTGCATATGGTGGCATAATTTGTCTAATTACATCTCAATTACGGAGGAATAACTTGCGGGAGCAGGCATGCAATATTCAGGGAACTACAAAATGTAAGCGTAGATGAAGAGTAGATTGCAGATGCCAAAAATGAGCTGCTTCAGGGAGAAGTGCACATGCTCAGAACCTCAAGATGAACTGAGATGTGTAATTGATTAATAATATGTAAAATACACATGGTATGAATGAGCAACCAGACCATTATGTTATTCAGCATGTTGAAGGGAACAGATTGCCAAACTGTCACCTGCTCTTTTCTCCATAGTGCATTTTAAGGTTCTATGTCATTCCCTAGTTATGCACATTCATAAAAGAACCCAAAAAAGTTATTATGTCTTTTTTTGTGAAGTTATCACTAATATTGTACAAACTGTCAAGTGAACAGTAAATGTCTACAAGTAGACTAAGTGAAAAAAGTATACAAGAGAGAAGGTGAAAGAGATAGATCACAGCAAAGATGAATATATAAGAAGATTTGATTAAATACTTTGCACATTACCTTAATGAGTGGACTTGAGAAATGGTGAAATATAATATGTAGATGTAGATAAAAACATAAGAAGATGGGAACAGAAAGAAGAATAGAAATACTGAGATATAAGTTGGTAGAGGTGGTCTGGAAATGATTCAAAATGATGTATAGATGAAAGATGAATATAGTTATGTTTAAACAGGGGAATACAGTGATATCAAGATAGGACACACACAAAAAGAAAGATAACCTGATAGAGAATTAGAAGGATGTATGCACAGAGATGTAAAGAGGGACAGGTAAATGTGATGACATCCAGCAATAGGAGGACAGAAAGAGAGGTAGGTAATACAGACATGAGCCACGGTCACACTTGCAAAAAATTACAAAGTTTAAGATAGCGATCTAACAAATCTCAAAGTTTTGCCAGTGTGACCGTAAACTTCTTACAAAACTTTTTGCAAAACTTCTTGCTCAAACTAGATATGATAGGGATATATCCTGGACCACCATCAATCTTCTTGATCTTTGGGCAGTGCAAATGCTAGCAGCTAAAATTTTGCAAAGATTGTAGCGTGACCAGTCCACCATGTGTTTGCTGGTGGTCCCTCAGGAGCATGTGGACATTGTGATATACAGGTGTGCATTGTTACATCACAATCACTAGCGTGCTCTTTCTTCTTTCTTGCATGTGCGCGCCAAACTTCAAGAACTTAAAGATCGGAAAGTTAGGCAGCCAGTGTGGATGGACAACCAAAGATCACAAAGACTTCACAGTCTTTAACTTCACACTCTTTTGCTAGTGTGACTGTGGCTCTAGACAGATGAAAGAGACTGATGCAAAGAACCATTAAGACAATAGCAAAGAGGGATAAATAAGCAGAGGAGAAGGCTGAGATGTAAAAGGATGAGCAGATAGCCGGAAAGAGAGATAAGTTGATCGAGATGCGGACAGAAATGTAGTGGAGGACATAAATGGAAAGTTGGCGATTGACAAAAAGTAGATGGAGACATAAAAGAATGAAGTTTAATATTGGATATAAAAAGATTGAGACTTAAAAGAGATGTGGAGATTCTGTTTTTTTTTTTTGTTTCCTATACTTGGAGATACAAAGTATATTGTCTGATCAGTCCTGATGGGTTTGGTGCTGGGAAACATGCAGCCGGGCAATGGCAAATAGATGGTAGTTCATTGCATACGTCAATATGAGGACTAAGCTAGGGAAAGCAATGAGGGGCTATTTTTGAAAACGTGGCATTCTTTCCCCTCAATCTTTGCTTTTACTCCCCCTCCCCCAAGCATCTCATCCCTCTTGGATACAAGGGTGTCCCTGGATGCATCTGAAGTACTCCAATTAGATGAGGGGTGCTTCACAAGAGACACAGAACTGGCATCACAATCTTTTCAGTTGAAATCCTAATGAATTTCAGGGCTTTGTCCTTCCCAGTTCACACCTGAAATGTAATTCGTTCCTCTCATGAAATGACAATCCTAATTACTACACAATAATAGCCCTTGAAATTTCAGCCTGGCAGACTTCTACCAAAGAGTTATCAACCAAGTCTGTGAGTGGTTCTTTTCAGGTTTTGAACACCATTTTGTGACACTTTAAACCTATGAATTCTATCTATTCAGCATGGGCATGTTTCTAACCCGTTCCTCCAGGAATTCTCTGGGGGCCTTCGCTGCCTCCAATTGAGATTCACTTTGCCTGTGGTTAAAGAATGGACAGATTGGTAATCCATCTGTGTGAAAGCAGCCAATAAGTAGTATTTCGCCTTTCCACAGTCAACTTCATGTGCCATCAAACAATGCAAAATATTGATCTTACTTGAGATATTAACAGACCGTGTGCTGATATGGGCTCACAAAGTCCATTGTTATACACTATAAAGACACCTGAATAGGATCAGCAAAAGTCAAAACTTAGTGAGCATAGCTTTGATGTCAACAAAAGATAGATTAGACAAAAGTATGCACACTTTTGATTCAGAAAAAAACCCAGTTATGGATAGAAGAAACTCTAATCTTTCAATCTTGGTTAAACTTTTGAATGTTGTGGTACCACTGTGACATTTTTTTCTGTCTTTGTTGATGGAATATAGCTCCAATTCTATTCCAGTTCTCAAGCTGATTTGTCATTGAACTCACTGACATTGCTTACCAAAGTCTAGATACAAAATCATGTTGAATTTCATGCACTGTTCACTGTTATCATGGGAGGCCTAGATTGATGTAAAGTTTGGAAAATCATATCAAGCTGTTGATGAGAGTGTAATGTTTGAAAATACAACTGACTTTCTTTTTGTATCAATGCGTTGTAATGCATTTGAGCCATGGTGCAGAGGCTGGCATAGAAATTGAGTATGAACAGGGCTTGAGTTGAGTGAGCACTTGATAGCTGCTGGGTGTAACCAGTGATTGCACTTCAGTAAACGAGTGTTGGAGAACGGCTCCATCCATTTTCTCCCTCTCACAGTGGGATCAAATTTGTCCATTTGTCAACCCACACTACATATGTTTCTTTTCCTTGTTTCTCTACCCCTCCCCGAGTTGTTCCTTGCTTCTGTGGTCTTTTATCTTGTTCAGTCGTCTTGAGCAATCCTGATATGTTTCTAGTAAATTGGACATTTGTGAGCTGTGGTATTGGGTATTGCAGGGAAATCAAGAAATGCTTGACTTTCTCCCTCCCTTTAGTGTCATTCATGTTACTTCGCCGTGGCGACAGTGAAAGGGTTAAATTCATTGGTAGCCATGTCGTTAGCAGATGAGCTGACATCTTGTACACTTTCTACTCCCATGTGACTTAAACTTTGGCGGCAAAGACCTAACATGGTATACAAATTATAATTACCATCTTTCCACAATGCAAGCAGTATACCCCCCTCAGTCTCTGAATTAGTTTTTGTTTTTTTCTCTCTCCGTAAAGACTCTTTGAAGTGTAATCTATACCTTTAAATGCCAAAAAAGATGAAAAGGAAAAGAATGAAGAAGAGATAGAAATAAGGGAGAGAGAGAAAAGGCCACACTGGCATCAAATCCATAAGGCTCTGGCCTACCTCATGTTCACCCCTTCTTAGCCATTTATGGAGATGTGATTGTCACAACGCGGTAAAACCAGTGAGATCAGTTAGACTGAAAGATTGGAGACGCATTGTGGAGGAGAAAAAGTGAAGCGTATAAACACCATCATGATGAGACAAGCGTGATATAGAAAGAGGAAAAACATAATCTCCTGCAGAAAACTGGGTGAGATAAACTTCTCAACAGCTGTCATATCATTGATGATAGCATATTGTTTCTCTCCTCTTTTTTTCACAGCGATCCAAACGTATCATGTCCAAGCGCCCTGGCAAGATTCATAGTTTCTTCTTTATCGCACTGTTGTGGCAAACAAGCAAGATGTGGCGTCAATATCAAGAATGTCTTTCTCGGCTTAACATCCATGCAGTATCTCATGGGGTCTGCAGCAAGAGAGAAGGAGAGAGAGAGAGAGATAGATAGAGAGAAAGAGAGACAGAGAGAGAATGAGGGAGATTGAGATTGTGCACTGGAAAATGCGTCAAAGTGATTTCCCACTTGGAAAGACGCTGAAACGAGGGAGTAGGCTTGGAAGGTGCAAGAGATGGCAAAAAATAAACCATGACATCACTTCTCGTGGTGGTGGTGGTTTAACGTGATAAATGACACTCTGTCGCTGTGAATCGGCGAATTGCTTGTTGCAAGGATGAAAATGAGCGACATTTTGCAGTTGTTTTGATAAACCATGGCATCACTGCAGCAGGTTTACAATCTCTCTTCTCGGCAGCTGAAATATTCATAAAAGAAACTTTAGGGTGATGTGAGCCATATATATGTATAGATATATTAATCAAATATGTAGGTGATCAATAAATCTCCATCAAAAATATAAAATGTATATGAAATATATATGAAGATTCGAAAGCAAAAACTGATACATCCATTTTCAACATAATGATGTTGGGCATACATGGTAATCAATTATGAAGCATTCATAAATGACAAGTCTGCTCTCATGAAAGTGGGGCCTCAGCATTGATAGTTGATTATCCTTCACAGATGGTGATCAGCAAAGTTCAAATTTTGTCTGATGCATATATCATTTTCGTCGAAAGCATTATAAGAGGTATTAGCGTTTCTGCGAAAGGCTGTTGTGTGACTTCAAATGAGCAGCGGCTGAAGTAACGTACCGTGCAGTGTTATGTGGTACAGAAAAAAGCTGTGACATGAATGAAACATGCTCTTTAGCTAATCAGGTACTCCATTTAATGGGGCAAAAACTGCTCTGCTGGACACTAAATCTACTACCACATGTGGTAGTTTTTCATTTTGTATTTCTTATAGGAAGGAGACCATAAAATGAATCAATACTAATTGCGAGTCTATGTGTTTTATGGAGTTCATTTCCAATAGCGGATCCGGGGGGGGGGGGGGGGGGGGGGGGGGGGGGGGGGGGGGGGGGGCGCCCCCTCTTTATTTTTGTTAAAACAAAAGAAATAAAAAGAAAACAATGGGCGGGGGTGTGCCCCCCTTTGATTATGTAAAAGTGCCTCCCCTTTATGGAATACCTGGATCTGCCCCTGATAGGCATTCAAACTTTTTTTTATTTGTTTTTTATTAATTTTCAGTTATGTAACTTTTGTATTGCATAATTCATTGTGTATCGTGTATTTTTAATTCACAGACTGGCTGAAAAAAAGCCTTCAGCTGAGACCGGGACCGTGACAAAATAAAATAAATGAATGAATGAATGAAACTATAACAATTGTCAGTGATATGAGGGATAGTATGATTTCGACCTGTTGCCTTAGTGTATAGAGAATGAAAATAATCGTAAAGCCCTGCCAAAAATTTGCTGCCCTTTAGATGCTGTGGATGCTGACATTTCATATGGGATGATTTCGCCACTGGCAATGAAGCCAAAGGAAATGTTATGGCAAGGCCTGGTATTGCATGGAAGTCATCAGTAATAAAAGTAGTATTTGTGCAGCATAAAAAGAAAAGGTGAATAACTGTGGTATTTGCACTACTGTGTAAAGCATCTCACACAATTCCTACATCTAAATGTCCTGCTCCTGACTTTGTCAGTCAGTTGAAGGTTAAGACAGTACTCACATTTTACAGCAGCAACAGTACTTTGAATATATCAGTGTATATCAGAAAGAATTAAAGGAGTTAACTGCATCACTCATATTAACTTGTTGAAGACGAGTCCCGAGTATACTCGATCAGGTGTCTATAGGAAATGCGTGTTGCAGCAAAATCAATCCGTCATCAGCGGGTTAAAGGAAAGGAGAAGTTAGAGTCAGAGAGATGCTATTCCAGTTCTTTGCAGCAGGATTTGTCGCAATTATTCATCCATATCCATCCCCTTCCATCAACCAAAGTCAAGTTCGATGGCATGGGGGGGGGGGGGGGGGAATTCCCGCAGGAGTCTTTCAACTCTGAACTTTAAAGTATGCCCTCGACAATTCCCAAGACATGGGGGGCTAGCCTGCAATTCAGATTTCATTGGCACTGCTCTCTCCTGCATTGTGCCTTCAAGTCCTGCTCTTAAATTGCATATTCTCTTCAGGCGGGAAAGCCAAACCGTAAACACGTCTGCTGAACCTTGTTTGCGAAAGTCGCAGACAATATATATCGTGGCAACAATGCATTAGGGAGCTTTTAGGACTATTCCTCCCTGTAGGTGTATGGTCTATTTTATTTTGCAGCTGTGCATTTGTCGATAAATGGAGAGAAAAAAGTCTGAGCTTGTTCAGGGAATTGTTGGAGCTCGGCACTTTTAAGTTACTGTTTCCATTTTGTGTGACTGATGATGCAACTTCCGTGCTTGCCACAAATAGCTGTGTGAAAAGAAAGTAAGAAAAAGAGACAAGGGTTTGTGGAGTAAACTCATCGGTCTAATTAATCTCTGTCATCGTCCATTGAGAGGCAAAGTCTTGCTGCCCACAAGGTCATATGCACAAGTCAAAACTCATAATATCCCTGCAGGTAGCACGCTGTGGTTGAATGAAAATGAGAAGAAGGTTGACTGATGTGATAGAATGGTGGTTCGGTAAATGCATGCAGAGCGATTAATCCTTTATATGTGACCGTGCATCACAAAACCAACAAAAAGTCGCACCCCTTGATTTTACGTGAGGACTCAAAAAAGGTGAAATGCGTCAACCAAGTCAATCTTGAGTGTTTTCATGTTTTCTGAAAGAGCTATTCTTCTTCTACATCATTCGTAAGTTTGAAATCATAAAATGGATCAGAAAGTGTGTTTTCAGCATTTTTTCTACAACCCCTTTTTTGTAGAGCAGCGTGATCATATATGTTTTAGAGACTCCTTTTCATTTCATGAAAATCCTTTGCACACTCTTCACTTTCAAATCTAATAACTTTTGAAAGCAAAATGCTACTGCTTTGAAAGTTGGCATTAATCATGGACAGAATGTGTTAATAGAGCATGCTTAATTTCAGCTTAATTTGATAATCCCTTCATTGTTGTTGCTCCAGTGGTTTACATCCTCTTTTTTTTGTCCAATTCATCACCCAGCTTGCATGGCATGGTAAAGATTAAACGCTTAAATAGACCCTGTACTTTAGAGCCTCTTTTCTCAGTTCACACTTTTCCAGAGTGTGTGCTTTCTTTCCAATATTTAGATAGGTTAGGAGAGTCCATTTGAATTGAGTTATATATTATTCTAAAGCTTAGATTCTGCTCTTTCAGAATCTTCCCTTAACTAGAAGTCCATGTCTGGCGACTTTTTGTTGGTTTTGTGATGCAGGGTCACATATACCCACGCATGCAACTTAACTTGCCAAGCTTGCTATCAGAACTCTGCAGTCTATCCAAACTTGACCTAGTTGTAAACCTAAATAGCATGGCTCACTCAGGTGTAGCAATGTGCCTCATTCCAACAGGACAACAGATGACACAGCAGGGACTAAGGGAATTGGGTAATCTCTATTCATTGACGATTAATTTCCACACATGTTGGTGAGAGTTTGAAAAGAAAACATTCCAAATTGAATGCTAGTTGGCAAACAAAGCACAATAGGGGTTTAAAAAAATTATGTATTTGCATGATTAGATCATCGATATTCAGTTATTTTTTTAATGCAAAAATTGCAAAAGATATTTATTAGTATTTCCAATTCTAATAAGATTATTTTAGTCAAATCAAGCCCCAACAGAGCCTTGACACCCCTCCCCCTTCCCGCGAAGTAGATGCACAAATTCCTGAAATTTCCAGTCCAATCATTATTATTCCATCATGCAGACACTAACCAAGAGAAAATGTGAAGAATTTTTTTGTAACCATAATGCTTTTACACATATACATTAAAAATGTACATGATTGTATGTAATGTACATAAAATGTACAGCGGGCAAGTAAATGGGCATGTAAAATAGGCAAGATACATGTTCACACTTCCAAAAAAAAAGATGTATATATGTTTATCTAAACTGGATTAATAATGCTGATAAATCTTACTTTCTGCAATGCATTGATAACAGATATTCTTAAATCTGACTCTATGAAAGAAGCAAGTGATGAATCTTAGAAATTAGTATTAATTTTGGGTACGGTATGTCAAATGTGGGGATTTATCATCAGAGGTAGATATGAACATATGTGACCGTGCACCTCAAAACGAACATAAAGTCGCACACACTGATTTTGCGTGAGGACTGAAAATAAGTGAAATGGGTCAACCTAGCCGAACTTGACTTTTTCATATTTTCTGAAAGAGCGGGTCTTCTTTTACATTATGCTAAAATTTGGTATCATAAAACGGGCGGGAAAGTGTGTTTTTTTAGCAGTTTATTTCGAACATTTTTGGTAGAATAGTGTGATTAGGTGTGTCTTTAGAATCCCTTTTTCATTTCTGAAAATCCTTGTCCACACTCTTCACTTTCAACTCAAATAACTTTTGAAAGGATAGTGCTACTGCTTTGAAAGTTGGCATTGATTATGGGCAGAATGTGTTAATGAGGCATGCTTAATTTCAGTTTAATCTGATAATCTCTTCATTGTTGTCACTCTGGTGGTTTACTTCCTGTTTTTTGTCCCATTCATCGCACAGCCAGCAGAGTTTGGTAAAGATTAAGCGCTTGAATAGACACTGTACTTCAGAGCCTCTTTTCTCAGTTCACACTTTTCCTGAGTTTGTGCTTTCTTTCCAATATTTAAATAGGTTAGGAGAGTCCATTTGATTTTAGTTATACATCATTTTAAAGCTTAAAGTCTGCTCTTTCAGAGTATGGTGTTAACTAAAAATTCATGTCTGGCGACTTTTTGTTTGTTTTGAGGTGCAGTGTCACATATGGAACAAGCATAGTGATGACTGACAGACCATCTATCGTCTCCTGAAAACAGTGTAACCTTTGACCTCTGGCTCTTCACATTCCCATCTGGATATGTGTACTCACACACACACACACCCACACACACACACACACACACATGCACACACACACACACACACACACACACACACATGCACACACACACACACTCACACACACACAGAAAGAGGCACTGCACTGCTGAGGTTTACTCTCTCTCTCTCAACTCACCTGCATCTTTATATGATGCCACAAAGTCCTTACAACAACACAAATCATAAGCAGATGGCCTAGCCTCGTAAGTCCCCTGTATTGGCGTAAAGATGTACCAAAAAGAGAAAGGCATCTTGTCTCCCTGTCTGCTCTGCTCATGACCGTTCTTCCCGATTAGGGTTCTTGTAAACAGGAAAGTGCACGTTTGATTCACGCCATAGAGAATTGTTGGGTTTCGAACGTCTGAGGAGTAAATCATGGTCTGTTCGTAGCAGCACCATACAGTCTGGTCTTATTTAGTGCGCTATGTCAGTAATTGAAAGTGAGTGTTGTTCAATATTTTTTTTGTTCTGTCATACACTAGAAAATAAAACATTGAGATGGAATCTATTAAAGGCTGACCTGTGTGTCCCATCCACATATTGTTGGTTTTGTACTGTACGAGCTGACATTTTTGCGGTGGTTTTATTTTCGTGAATTTTGCAAATCGCCTTTGGCACCGCGAAAATAACAACACGCGAAAACAAAACATGTAATGTATCCCGTCCTGCGCTGCGCCTAGCTAGCCTTCAACTTGTCCACTGTGCACGCACGTCACACAGTACAGCTAGCTATAGCTCAGTCTACTCTTGCAGCTGCATTCTTGGTGTTCGCCTGTCGATGTCCAGCACAAATTTCAAAAGTTTTTGTAAAGTATTTCTTTTTGATATTTGTTTTACTTTCAAATTGAGAAAGTACTAGTACTTACACGTGTCAGGTACTTTTAGTTTAGACACCTATAGTTTTTTCGTGAGAGTTCAAGTAAGTTCAGTATGACCCTCGCGACCTCGAAATCAACAACACGCGAAAATGTCCTCCAAGTAGCAGTTCGCGAAAATATCTGTACGCGAAAATTTCAGCTCGTACAGTATTTGTCTTTAATGTTGCTTTTAACCATTTAGGGGAATTACAAACATACAAACAAAGAAAAGCGTTTTGTCATCTATCTTTCTTGAATCTGGATGGAGGGTTATTGTGTGTGTTTTGCTTTTATTTTTCAACTTTTGAGGAGAATGTGCAAAAATGAAATGAACTGATGCATGCTACTTACCATGAAGAAATATTGCTGAGGTATACATTAATTCACTTCCTTTTTGAGATAGAAATTAGTACCATGACTAGAGTTTGTGTGTAACAGGATTTGTAATGTGGAATGTAGGCTGGTATTGAAATGTTTACACAAATGTCACAGAAACGTCTCACGGTCATTTTTTTTTTTATTGCAAAGGGCATTAGGATCAGATGAAATTACCAAATTGTTGATAAAATACCATGGCAACAATAGCTGAATACATGATGCATAAAGAGTTAGATATAAAGACAAAAAAAGCTTTGAAAACAATATAAATCCTGTTCCTTAAAAAAAGAAAATCACAGACATCAATTGTACGTCTAATTAACCTCTGTGCAGATCAACAGATGACTGTAGCAAACTTCACAAACTTAAGAACATAATTATTGTGAGTTAGCCGACCAACTCCATCAGTGTAACAGTGCACCTTAGTCCAAGTGGTAAGCCAATGTGGCAATAGGAATTGAGGGAATCAGGTAATCTTTATTCATTAGCAATATATTTTTAGACATCTATGCAAGTAGTCAAAGAAATCACTCCAATGGACATTCCAATCAGCGAATAAAGTGCTGTAAGGGTCAAAGGAGAATATAATTGTCAAGTATAATTTTTAAGCCCATATGCATTTGAGATTGATTGTATGTGGGTAAAGTAGATAATCAATGGAAACAGATAACCCATGGGGAGTATGATAAAATACCACGCCCGAGACCTTTGAGAACAGGTTTTGAGAATGCAACAGAGTTGGAGGTGTCTTGGTGCGAATGAGTAAGTGGTGCTCAAGACAGAAATATCTTAGCAGGGGGTAGAATGGGCAGAACAGCTTCGCCTGTCATCCGGAGATCACCTGGGGGCATTTAGAACCACGCGGAGTCACATGCTCTCTCACCTTAGTGCAGATCGACAGATGACTGTAGCAAATTTGACAACCTAGAACATCTTGTGTTGTGCAAGCTTTCCATCAGCCAGAGTAGGAATCATGAAGAAAAATCAAGGAGCTTTATTTGTCCTGTATAGAAATATTGCCATCCTTAAGCATTTGAAAGCTATTCTCTATACCTACATATTTTATTTACCTATTCATATTAAAATAGTATTACAGTTTGATCTGTGGAAACAAAAGTCTCCAAAAGGCAAAATGAGACACTTGGCTTCAAAGTTTTGTATTAAATGAAGACTATAACTACCCACTAACAAAAGATAACAACAAGAAAAACTGCAATCAAACTGACAACACAAACATATGTCCACAAATATGTATCAGTAAATTCTGTCTCTTTTTTATTAACCTGTTGAGGATGGACTGATTTTGCTACAACATGCATTTCCCTTTGACCCCTGCCTGATTATACTCGGGACTCATCCTCAAAGGGTTATAAGAACAGATGCTGAGGTACTCTATATTCAGCCTTAAAGGGGACCTCCAGATGATTTTCAGACTTTTACATTTGAACAACCATAAATTAGTCAAACTGAGTACAGAGTTTCAGAATCTATAGTGATTGGGATAAGTAATGAGAATGTTTTCAAAATTTATTATGAATTGCAATGAACAAGGATGATGACATGGCAGCCTCACCATAAGAATGCATGAGTTGGGGCTCAAGGAAGCAGAACAAAAGAAGAAGGTATGCATGGATTTTTCACAGGTGAACTTGTTGAGCAAGCGGTATTGTAATGGATTACACTCCTACATTTCTGAAATATATGAGGCTCTGATGTCATCATCACTGTTCAGTGTAATTTGTCTAAGATTTTCAATTTATTGGTTTCTCTGCTCAAGGACCACAATAAATTCCACGGATCTATACATGGAGCTGTTGATTTATGTACTACATGATGTGAAATTATGAAAATCATCCGGAATGCCCCTTTAAGTAGTAACCCAAATTTACATTAGCATAAACACACCATGTCATAAGTAAAACAGCATGCATGGCTTTTGACATTAGTTACGTTCAGACGGCAGGCCCTAACCTCGAGGTTAGGAAACCTCGAGGTTTAGCTCTTGCCCCCTAACTACGACGTGTGTCCACACGACGAATCTTAACCTCGAGGTTACGAAACCTCGAGGTTAAGCTTCTGCCCCCCGTAACTACGAGTGGGTCCCACTCGATGTTAAAACCACAAAACTGGAAGTTTCACCCCACACTGCTAACAAGGCGTCTATTTATTCTTTAGTCCAACCCTGTCGGACAGGTAATCTTTTTCTCTGTCATGGTATGCAGAGATAGCACTGCACTGATGACTTTATGCCTTTATGAAGATATTCGTCGAAAACATTTTTTTTTAGCGTCGGTTAAGAATATAGAATACAGTAGCGAGTTCGACGCGTTCAGTTTCAGAGATCAAGCGCATGGGAAGAAAAGATGATGTTGTGGTGTCGTGCGTCATAAGTTTTTCACGTGTAGTGTATTTGTGGTGTACGTTTGGGAGGTTGACCCGGAAGCAGAGGGAAATTGTGGGGGCTGGGGTTTACGGCGAGGTCACTCTTAACTTCGAGTTCGTTGTTTTTTTGTGTCCACACGGTGCTTAACTACGAGTGGAGACCCCCCGCGGCTCGTGGTTAGAGCGCTAACCATAAGATTTCTCGTGGCTCGAAACATCGAGCAAACCTCGAGGTTTGCTAACTACGAGTGCGTCTTCACGGTCCCTAACTACAAGCTCTAACCTCGAAGTTTCCTAACTTCGAAGTTAAGGGCTCCCGTCTGAACGTAACTATTATCTGCCATCTTACATTCCGATGTCTTTGTAAGCCACTTCAACATCTGCTTTTTGACATACCAGGTGTAGGCACAAGTGTAGCCAGATGGTTGATTTGCATCCATCAAGATAGGGGAATGGGAGATAATGGATGGATAAGACTCCTAAAGGAATGAGATAAAAATATAGAAGGAATGGTTCAGAAGAAATGTAGTATACAGAAGCAAAAGAGGATAAAGTGGACAGGACAGTGATAGATTGTAGCAACAGAAGCAGGCTAGTTAGTAAGTTAAATAATGATATTAATGAACAAGCAAAATTGACAGAGATACAAGGGCGGATCCAGGAATTCTGTTAAGGGAGGGGGGGGGGGGGCGCAACTATTATTTCTGGTGCCACTTTTGGGTTTCATTTCATTGTTTTCTTTTATTTCTTTTGTTTTTAATGAAAAATAAAGGGGGGTGCACCAGTTGCACCCCCTCTGGATCCGCCTCTAGAGATAAGAATTTCAGACTGGCAAAACAAATAAAGAGTTCAAATGAGATAAGAACATGGACAGAAAGGCAGAAAGAGAGAGAGAGAGAGAGAGAGAGAGAGTGAGAGAGAGAGACAGACAGAGAGAGAGTCACAGACTGGTAGAGAGAGATAAAGCAAAGAAAAGAGAAAGAGAAAAAAAAAGAGGGCAGAGAAATTTGAAAGCATGGATACTTGTAACTTTATGAAAGCCTGATAGTGGAGGAGGGAGATTGAGTGAAGTCAAAGAATGAACATGAAAGACACAGAAGCAGAAGAAGTATACAAACATGAGAGATGAGATAGAAAGATGTATCATATACCCATATGTATAGAGAGATGTAAGTATATAAAACATAACATGCATGTACAAAAACTAGATTGCAATGGCTCTATGACAAATTTAATACATTACCTGAATTAACTTGGGGTCCAATATAAAGTGTATACAGCTTAAGTTTCAGAATCATAGTCTCAGTTGATAGGTTCAGAAATTTGTACATGCCAACTGATTGGTACAACAGAATATCATACGAGCAACGATTTTAGAAATACCAAAAAGCTGCGGAAGACATCTTAGAAGAAAGAAAAAGCATTAAAACGGGAAAAATTGAAATATAAAACAGATGTTATAGAAGCTTTAAGGTGAAAGGAATTGGGAAAGGAAAGCAATTAGAATGTTAATGGAATTAAAAAAAATATAAAGTTGAAAGAAAGATGAACTGAAAGGTACTTCAGAATTTTTGTGTCTTTTTTCTATTTTTTTCTTTCCATTTTCACCATGCTTTGTGTATGTGAGTGCCTAAGTTTTTGTGCAGTTATATACCTGTTATGTACCTGTTAATGTTTTTTTTTCTCTTTAGCCAGTGATGTGCTTCTGTTTTCAAATGGTATCTTCACATTGAGGATAGGCTTCTTGCTTTTAGCCATTGTATGCAAGTACCATCTACTGCAAAACATTCTGTTTTAATTCATCAGCCTTGTGCTCAAGAAAAAAAAACAGAAGGAAAAACTGCAAAACCTGCCTTTATTTGTTATGATTCATGGCTGCTGTTGATGCGTAAACATAAACAGTGTCTGGGGAGGCGGACGGGATGGGGTTGATTTATGGCTTTTCACAACAGCAGTGTATATGCAGTGGTGTTTATTAGCATGCATGCCAGACCACCTTTTGTGACTTCGCACTGCATGAATGGTTGCAAGTCACCAAAGGAGTAATTTGAAAAATGATAATATCTATCTATCTTTCTCTCTCTCTCTCTCTATCTATCTATCTGTCTATCTATCTATCTATCTATCTATCTATCTATCTATCTATCTATCTATCTATATCTATCTATCTATCTATCTATCTGTCTATCTATCTATCTATCTATCTATCTATCTATCTATATCTATCTCTCTATCTATCTATGAATTATCTATCTATCTACCTATCTCTCTCTATGTATACATTTATAAGAAGAACGTATTTAGAATTCATGCTAAATTGGTTTCTGGGAATCTACGCCCTGTAAGAGATGCCTCTATGTTTATTCCTCATATATCACATGCATTAATTCTCTTGTTGTAATCGACAATTCACACTTTCAACTTGTATTATGTTTATGATTTACTTGTAAAATGTGGAATATGGAACATTAAAAAACAAGCACAAAACATATATACTATGTACATATCATATCTGTAACTACAAAAACAACAACAAACAAACATGTGACAAAATCATACCGCAGAGTTACTTTTCATGCCATTAAACATGACATTGTTTCACATGACTTTTTCCCCAAAATGTATTGAAAAGAAAAGATGTCTGAGCGACAACCATTCTTTGTAAAGACACTCCCGAGTTATCATGGCAGACCGCTGAAAGACTTTAGTGTTGGTAGTCGTACAGATGGCTGCCACAATATCGTCCCTGAGCCGTTTGCAGGGGCAGTTATCAACTGTGACATACACAAATGAGGCGGATAATTTAGTCAGACATTGGTAGCCTCAATGACTTCCATTTTGCATGTTGGACCTTGGCTGTGGTAATGGCTGAAATTCCACAGATGCTTACACGAAGAAATCTACAAATGTATAACATACGTCATGTGTAAGACTGTCCTACTCTTTTTCCCGGGGGGCATTATTCATGTACATATATTTTTGTCTTGCTCTGAATGTGCTTACAGCCCAACAGTCAACATGTCTTTTTATTTGATTTATGTACAGCAAGACCTGGTATCGACTGTAATCTGTAGTCAATATCTATAAAGTCATTACTAATTCGGATTGTTTTCATTTTAGGTATAGGTTTTGATCTGGTCAAATTAACTTGTGCATTATTCGCTTCTGTTTCAAAATGTTTTTCGAACCTTACACAATATCAGATATTAGTATTAATAATTTTCATTTTGTATCCACATTTGATAATGATAATAATATCAATCAATATTTTGTTTCAATGATTATCTCCCTATTTGGCACATATGCTGGAATTGTTTATTTTGTTTTGTTTTATCTCCTTATCATTAATTGACTCATTTGCATTTTTTATTATATGATTATTATGCTGTACATGTTTCTAACTTTTAAATTTGTTCAGTCTCTTGGCTATTATGGCAGTACTTTTAATAAAAACAGATTGAATCAAATTGAAATAACTGTTAGGATTTAGTCTACTGATCCCTTTGTTTGTTTGTTTGCTTGTCTCTTAATATTGCTTTTCTTTCTAATGGCAAGTTTGTTGAGCTTTCTAAGTATTTTGATATGTATTTTTCCATGAGAGTGCTCTTTCATAATGACATACTTTATGACGGGCTAGGAAATTGATTACAGTTTTAATTTTGAATTTATTTCATTCCTTTTCTTCTAGATAGATTTACACCATGCCAAATTGAGTAATTTTTAGATATTTGTAGAATAAAAACTTTCATGTAATGTTAGAATATATGCATGTTAACTAACAAGAAGCATAACAATACCATTGTATACACATTGTATTTTCAGGTCCCCCCCCCCCCTCAAAAAAAAGAAGTATTTTCTTCAGTGGCAAGAAAAACCTAAATAGATAATAAATCCATTAAAAGAGAATACAGACCAAATGTTTACAAAATAACACAAGTGATATATCAAAGGTGAAAGAGAGAGAGATAAAAAAAAATAGGTAAATGCATGGGTTATACATAAAGTCGTGCAAGGGGACAGTCTCAATAGATAATAATGGACAATTTTACAAGGAGAAAAGAAAGATAATTGCAGGCAGTGAGACCTTCCAGCTATAATAATGGTGAATTGTTCCAAGAAAGAAGAATTTTTTCTGTGGTCTTCCTTGGAAAAACAGTTAATCATAAATCTGACTCATTGTTCATAGCTCCACATCTCAGGAGAGGTTTTTACGCCTCCGCCACAAAGTGGTGCCGGAGGCATTATTTCTTGATATAAATCTTGAACAATAATCAGCGATCTATGTCAGTTATCTTCCCTGTGGCTTTATCAGAAATGACTGGGTGTCCATTATTTAAAGTCTGGTGCACTGTAATATCAAATGCTGATGACTTCAAGTATGATGTAAATCAAAGACTTACAACTTTTAGTGTGATGGTATTACAAAGTGTGTGTGATAACGAGTTGTTGTTGAGTTTTCTTTTTCTTTTTATTACAACTGATGAATAGATGTCGAAATAATGATTACAAATACCAGAAGAGGAAAAATTGAAGAACATTATCTGAATTGATGTAGAGACTGAAAGAGAGGAACACAGTGAGTGTTATTCATATGTATATACACCAGTCTCAATTCTTCTAAATTATCAGAACCTGTTTGTTAAATTCCTATTAAAACACACACACATACACCCACACACACTGGTAAATAGCAAGAGTTGAACATTTAATCCTTTTTGCAATCTAAATGTCTACCAGAGGCCAGTGATCAAGGAGAAAAGCTGCCTCCCCTTTGTTACTGTTTGCTTCACATGTTTGATGAGACAGACATTAAAATGTTTACTCATCAAATTGGCAAAGCTTGGATGCTCAGCCATTGTTGACATAGCCTGTGTCCAACATTACCAATGTCCTAATTGCTCAAGTTATACAGAATGGACAATTAATAGGAGGAATAAGAATTTTAGCTCTTTTCCTCTGGTATTAAATACTTTGCTACTAGGTTTTATATTTCATCCATAGTTCCTTTGTAATCAATGAAAAAAAAAGAGCAATACACAATCATTTTTGATGTATATCATATGTATTTTTCTGTATGATAGACAAAGCATCTGCATGCTTATAAACGTTTGAAGTGCCCTTATTTTGCCTAAGCATTTTCTATATTGATTGAAGTTTGTATGTCCATATGACTCCTTTATCACCAGGACATGTGTGCATGAAGCATTATTTTTATCCACACCTTTAGTTTTAGGGTCTCTCATATGGATTTTTGTTACAATATTTATTTTGTGGTTATTGCCTACAGCCTCCTTGAAGTTACTTAGATAGTGAACTAGTTTGTATGATGCATTGATATAGCATTCAGTTACTCATATTATTTGGCATTTATTTTTTGTTTTGATGTCCATTGATCTAGATGTGTAGTTAATGCCTTTTTTTTCGGCAGAAAAAAAGAGAGGGATATGGATGCTTTTCTTTTTGGTAAATGAAACTTATCTGCATAATGTGAAAAAACTCAAGCTTTTTGAAATGTCACAAAGCTTGACGAAATGATATTTTGATATAACCAATTGTTCATTTAATGACTGCACTTCTCTTACAATGATATTAGCATAAACACAAAAAAAAAGTACATAGAGAGAAAGAAGATGGTGATAATGCAAGAAAAAAATATGCTCTTGCAATTGTAAGTAGTACAATTTCAAGTAGGTGTTTTTTTCATTTATATTCATATATTTTCAGTCATATTTCATCTCCGATAAATAATTGAGTATACAATGAAATATCTGGGTATACAAATAGTGTCACAAAATCAGTACAACAATGTAATGAATATAATGACATGTAATAAAGACACAGGTAATTGTTAACAGAGAAACAAATAAATGCTATATCTTTATGGTAAACTCCGAAACAAAATTGTTGGAAATGGAGGGGACAGCTGAAAAACATTCCGCTGTAGAGTCACATATGGAGGGCTTTCTGTGCTAACAGAATTCTGTTCATCCACCCACTCTTTTATGGTCGCCCCACAAAAAATTAGTGTGTACGACATAAAGGGGACATGTGACCTGATCAGTGTGCCAGAACTGATTACAAACGATGAACACGTGATCAGAGTCCAGATTATTTGAGGAAGAGTAAGTCTCTTGTAATCCACTCTGTTGTCTCATTCTATTACTGAAAAGTGATGCACAGCGATGCCTAGATTTTGGGGAAAAAAAAGCTTAATAAATGGGATGAGTAATTGATAGTAGAATGCAGCCAAAATTCTCCCTCAAATGGTACCCAGAGGCCGAGTTGGTATCATTTTGCTCTATTTTGACACCGCCAATGTGATTAAATGTGTGATGATTGATTCTAATCTCATTCATGGAAATGGCAAAGACATAAGTTTGTTTGTTTGTTTTTTTGTCACAAGGGAATGAGTGGAAGTAATTCCCATAGAAAATGCTACATTTATTTGTGGTCCCTTTTCTATCCCTCTCCTAAAAAAAAATTCAAATTGCCAAAGAAATAAACTTGATAAAGCTTTAACTTTCCATCATTTGATTATCATTGCAATTCCCTATGAGGCATTGAGAGCCGCTTCCTGAGACTATCCCCTGGAGCAGTTTAGCGGAAATGCGGAAATGGAATACTGTTTATTGATGATGACTGATGAAAAATATCTTATGTTGGCACTTACTATCTCAGCTAGGCTCCGCGGGTTGCGCATGCAGATGGCACATCCCCGTGGCTTTCATTTTTACGACCACACCACAGAAATTGTAATGGGTGGAAGCACTCTCTTCGAATATGAAAAGGTAGTTATTCACATTATCCTGGAAATGGCCAAGACGTTAGGATGAGAGCGATGTAGAACATGCCTTGGCCTGCACCATCATCGTGTTGAAATATGTTACCATATTGCTTTAGAGCTTTCAACATATTATGATGATCTTGTCTTTAACATTGCTATGTACACAAGACAACAGAGAGTTTAGTCTTTAGCTTGACATGTTGTCTCACCTGACATCAGCTACTATGCCACTCTTGACTTATGAACAACTGCTATGTTTTATTTCATTGTTGTATCCAGGACTTTATTCTCAAATGAAAGATTGATATTGGTAGAATACTCTTCCTTTCCTTGTCAAATTTTAAAGCTATGACTGTCAGCCCATCAGTGACAATTTGTAAGAGCGCATAATATACTTTTACTGACTCCTAACAAAACTTTAATCTGTGAACTGAATCAGGAGATACAATATATACCAGGTATGACGGGTTTCCATAAGGAATGAGCTAAGATTCATCCAACTTTCAGTAATGAAACACCATGTTAAGACAAGTTGCAATGTTTTTTCCTTACCTGAGTTTTGGCAAATTCATATTTACTTTTGATCACCTGGGACTGCAGAAAAGAAAGAAAGATTGAAAACGCAGTTGCCAAGACAATTCCTGTGAGTCGGAAAATGAGAAGAAAATTTGTTTCCCTGCATTTGAAGCACAGTAGCTTTAATCAGCAGCAGTTTCAAGGGATAGTTTGTGGCACGATGAAGTGGCATTACCTGTCCTGCTCTGATGCAGGCATTAAGATGGTTGGTTTCCTATACCACTCCTGGTCCAGTACCCAAGGGAGGCAAATACAACGGGCTTTGATTAGCTATATGAGATGTAATGACATCCAGGACAGCAGGAATATATCTTTCTACTTCATGCTTCTCTCTGGAAATATATCATGTGCCAAGGATACTCTCCTACTCTCGAGCCCGGATGCTCTCCGTTTCAAAAATTGAGTCTTCTTTCAAGCAAACAAGGATGTCTCTTAGCAACCTAATTGGTTTCTTCTTCCAGGTTGGGAGCACTAATTCGTATCATTTGCCTACCACCCTACGGAGATAAGGTGATACCTCTATGCTTATCAAGAAGGAAGTTGCACTGGCCGTGAAGAAGTGCTGTTCAATCACAATGTACATGCACAGTGATTTGGTTTTAAAAATGTATCACTGCAGCTCATGGCCGTTACAATTTACCCCTAATGACAAGGAAATGCACACAAAGAAACATGCACACTGATACATCAGACATTCACATCCAGAATTCCAGGTCAACCATGTTTTGACTAATATTTGAAGGGGTCGGTGCAATATAGTGCTAACCCACACTTTTGTCAAAATTGAGTTACATGCATTTTCATGATCCTTACCCTTCACTCTAACCTCCGTGAAAATATCACAGTTGAATTCAACCAATGAGATGGTAAAAAATGCATGCATTCATGTTTTATCAATGTACAATGTATGGACTTTCCAAACATTTAACTGCAATTATCTCAAAATGATCATTGTGTGGGTTAGCACTATATTGCACCGACCCCTTCATTTGTTCCCCAAAATTTGTAAGATGATGAAGACAGAGATAAAGTGGTCTCCTTGATAGGCTGTTGACTTTAGAATCTCTTTGATGTATATTCTGTAAAAGAAGAGAAGCTATAATATCAAGTTTCATAGCGATTATTTCAGTATTGCTGTTGGGAATAATTGTCATTCTGTTAAAGTAATTTACGGGGGAAATGAAAAGCAATATTTGCCTATTTCAACTGGTCTCCTATCATATCAATTCTTCCTTTAACTCCATTCTGCAAGTTGTCACTCTATCTTTCTGTCATCACGAACCCATTCCAATTCTTACCGCGCTCCCGAGATCATGAATACCGGCTGGTCTAATCTGTGGCACGTTCGGCTGGAGTCCCGCGGGAACTGCTCTGGCGCTCGTTTGGTGCGGCCGGATAAAAATCCAATTTATATGAAAAGCGTTATGCTGCACTGCACACTGCATGAGTCCATCAGGTTTCCATTCTAACCTGTTGACTGTAGAACCTAAAAGTGGTTCTCACAACAAGAGATTTTAATTTTGTTGTGAGTTTGCATACATGTGGATCACTCTCTCTCAATGTTGTTGGAAATTTCAGGTTGTTTTTTGTTTTGTTTTTTGTTGTGCACAATAATGTGAATATGAGCCATCACTACATTTTCCTGATAAATTAGCAAATATTTCAATTTAAAAATGTGAATTAATGTGAAATGCCAAAAAGAAATAGATTTGGTAATCGTTTGTTTCATATATATTTTCACCACCTTTTTTCACTTATAGGAATAGAGTGGAATGAATTATTTCATATTTCAAAGCTAAGAATCCAGAAAATTGTGTAAACTCCAAACTAGGAAATTTACTCGTAGGCAAGATTTGTGAGTCTTTAGTAGCAGGTCATAAATATAAAATGATTCTTATCTCAGTCTGAACTGTAGGGTCTATGGTCAATCTACATTGTATTTATATAAAGGTAAAACCAATATTCATTGGTGCCATTCAGTGTGTTTTAAGTGTTTACCAGTAATGACTCTAATTGAAGTCTCGAAAAATATCAAAACATGGATCATGGAAGGCTGAAAGCACTGTGTAGGAATTATGGAAAGCCATCTTTTGAATGCAAATGATTATTTTTGCCACAGAGGACAGTAACAAATATGATAAGCTGGCTAAATTTCAGCTACTGCTTGCATATGCACTGTAAAACACACTGTATTTCCTGAGACTGGTAAACATTGTGGCATTCAGTGTGTTAAGTGTTTACTAGTGCTGGCTTTAATTGCAGTTTCAATTAATTTCAAAATATGGATCACGGGCGGCTACAAGTACCTGGGCAGGAATTATGAAAAGTCATCTTTAAAATGCAAATGGTTACTCTTTCCACAGAAGGCAGTAACAAGTATGATAAGCTGGCTAAATGTCAGCTACTGCTTATATATACACTGTAATGTTCACTGTATTTCCTGAGATTAGTAAACAAATTTAGGACAGATGTTTGGTGAGATCCTCTGATGATTTGCATGAGAGATATTGGTTTTAAGATCCAGGTTTTCAGGTGGTGCATTTGTGTAATATATTTTGAATATATAGTATATCATATTATATAAGATATATATTACAAATTTATGATATCAGGGTTCCCACAGTCAGGGAAAATCCTGGAAAAATTTGTGGTCATGGAAAGTCAGGGAAAAGTCAGGGAATTTGGAAAATTTGTGAAAAGTCATGGAAAAGTCATGGAATTGCATTTACCTCTTGGCTATGGCAGCTTTCCAGTTTGTCGTGTCTCGCAACTCTCATACTCTGTGATCATACTCTGCTATTATAATTGGTGTTCATGATTTCCATTTTTCCCAGTTTTGTGACATCCCAAATTCTACATAACTCCTGGGACATATACTAATGATAATAGATGTACATGTCATGAGTAAGATAGTGGGTGGAACGGATGGCTGTGAGGGGAGGTGGAGGCCACCATAATGTGTCTAATTTTGGAAACCTTGCCAGAAAGGAAGTCATGGAAAGCAGCAATTTAGTCATGGAAAAGTCATGGAAAAGTCATGGAATTCTGTTTTCAAATTTCTGTTGGAACCCTGGATATACTATAAATCAAGTTGATTACAACAAATATACATCAAACTAGCTACATACTTCTGCTTTTTATTCTAATTTTGATGTATCTTAAAGAAACCACAATTTCACGCATGATCAGTGTCGCTGGCACAACATCAATGTAATTCTACTTGAGACCTGGGGTCCGTTTCATGAAAGTCTTAAGAGAGACTTTTTACTTATTAGACACACGATTGAGAGACTTTATGAAATGGATTTTACTTCTCTTTAGCTCTTTATGTGCCATGGTCGAAACCCCCTGTGTGCCACATTATTCTGAGACACCAACGTAGTCATGCTTTGAAAAAAAAAACTTTCTGCTTTTCAAATCGATGTAACTTCTACAGATTTTTGTTAAGCTGGACATGTAGTGAGCAAAATTGTCAATAAAATGCCAAGCTTTGCTTTGATGAAAATTATATGACAAATCTATGATGTTTTTTCTTTCAAATGACTAGTTGCTAAATTGCCGTAAAGGCATGATCTTTGCACACATAACTGTGACAGAAACTTAGAATTGACATGCAAACCAATTGGGTAACACAATAAGCAAGCTATAAGTGCGACGAACGGAAACGCGAGAAAAAGCTTTCATTGCCCTGCGGCATTTGGCGATTTATCGATCGCTTTGGGCGGATTTGTGGATTTGAGCAGAATATGCGAAGTTGGCACACCGTCGACTGAGTCGGACGTGCGAACGTGGCACATGAAGAGTTAAAGTCTCTCATAGCAACATTTGAGCAGCTTTGACCATTCTGAGATTTATGTAAACACTTTTATCTGATGACATGAAATGGACCCTGTTTTGAAATGATTACATCCTCACAGGAGAGATTCAATCAAAAGAATGTGATTATCAAAAATCAAAGCAATATTAAATTCATGTAGAGCATAATGCGATAGTTCTCATTTTCTAAGAAAGTAATTTAGTTCACACATTTTTTTTTCAGGGGGACCACTATTTGTTTATGTAGTCTCTGTTATCATGGAACAATAACTATATTTCATAGGACCTCTAATCTGCCAAGCTTGCTGTTTTGTAAGCCCATCATATATCTAATTTCCCTTGGTACACCAGCATTGGTGTGCCAATTACCATTTCTGCCCATTTGTATTCATGCCCAGAAAGAATATCCCACTGTAGGCTTATTATTTTGTTATTCATTAGATGTATCTTCAATCAAAAACTTTGAAATGAAACACTTTTAATGAATTTACATTTTCTTGATTCGTTGTTATAAACATCTATGACAGATCTAATCTGCCTTAACTTCCTAAAACTTTTGTGATTTTGCTCAAATTTCTGTAACCATTTATGCTGTTACCTAATTAAAGAGCAACTTTCAGTTTGTTCATGTGAGTGTTACTCATTTTTTTTTTTAGTGGACATGACTTGAAAGGTTTGATATCAAAACAAGTTCACACCTTTCTTGTTTATTTGATACAGTTGTGTTTAAAGCTGTTAGAAACAAAATAACAACAACATAAGAGATATTTCAGTCATAACTTCAAGAATATAAAATTTTTGTCATCTAACAAGTGAGGTATCATTGGAAATGTTTAATTTTGCTCTATCTAATGATGGACTTACTTTGAAATGTTTGGTAATAATGGTTAAATAGTTTTGTGATCAAGCTTTTCACTTGCAACAATACAACACAAACATATTCTGATTATCCACAGCCAATAGGGAAGTTTAACATAATAATACTGCTCATTATTGTTAGCAGGTACCATATGAGTATTATTTGAGCTGACCAAAATAATGGTTTTTTTTCATGTCATGTTGGGAATTAGAAAGTATTTGTATATCTCTATGAAAACTGAGAATGTATTTTGTCAGTGACTGTGTGTGTGTGTGTGTGTGTGTGTGTGTGTGTGTGTGTGTGTTTGTTTGTGTGCAAAAGTAACAATAAATCTTCAGTTGAATCTATTGAGAGGAAATCGATATATTTTTCCTGGACACACACACATTTTCACAACTTACATTGTGGGAGAAAAACATAATTCTTTGCACTTCCAATCAAACCATTCATGTGACCAGTATGGCAAAATGAAAGTGAGCCCTCTCTTGTCCAATAAAGAATAGGATTGACTGTTTCATTCCGCCACGATTACGGAGCAACTGTAGCCTTTAGAATAAAAGCACCAAGGTAATTTGAGGGTGGGTGAGGTGGTTTGGCAGTAAAAATTTCTTGATACATCATTGTCTCTCTGTCCATCGCAGACTAACTCTAGTAGATTTTGTGACAGTTTGTCCCTTGCCATATGGGTTTAATTAAACTACTAAAATCAGTCCACTTGTTCTCAAAGATTGCATGCACAGATACAGATCATGATAAAACATGATATTTCTTATACAATGTAGTCTGTGAATGAGCATGAAAGTATATTACACATCATTGCCTTGTCTATTGCTCTGTCTCTCTCTTGATTCCTATTTATTTTAACATTGCGCCATGGAAAAGTTTGAAATGAACATAGATTTTTGCAAATGTTCTTTGTGTTCATTTTTCTTTTCTACATTGTCTTTCCTTCCAGGAAATATCTTTCAACTATTTAGATATATAATGATTATATTTCTGACGTGCAGTACCATGTGCTTTTTAAAATGATTTTTGTCAGTTGCTGTAAGAGCTTACTTTGTAACCACATCAAATGTGCTGGTGGTAATTCAGAAACGGACAGACAAATGACCCGACAAAAATTTATGCATTACATGATCTCAGCTGTAACTGCATACTTGCACAGTGGCTATCAGTCTACATGTATGCCATATACTTAAAGGCATAATATACAATTTGCAGATGAAATAAAAACTCAGCTTTAATGCTTCAAAATAATTCTAAAATGTGAGTTAGGGATAGAAACATCCAATGTCAAAATTTGAATAAGTATGATCAATGTTAAGTATTGTTGAATATACAAAATGTGAACAATAGTTATGATAAAAATGGTCCAAGACTAAACCATCTACAGTTCTGGTTTATTGAGAAAAACAGTGATATCTCCTTACATTTTAGGCTGTACTGCAAATTTTTTTTTACATAGGCAGGATGTTTTGTGATACAACTGACCTATACATATATTCGTCAAATGTGATATCTCAAACATTTTTCTAAATCACCGCTCCCAATGGTAAACAGTACCTTTAAATTCTTTCTATGAAAAGATCATTCAAAAAACCTCTTTAGCAAATCTTTGTGTGTCATGTTTGTTCTGAAACCACAAAGCATGAGTGTTTTTTTTTTTGAAAATATATTTTTCAAAGCTATGTAACTTTTGTATAGAAACATTTATGTTATAAAAAATGCAGTATGGTAAAGTGGTAGAGAAAATTTCAAGCTTTGCTACAATGTCAGTTTTATGACAGCTATGGCTATTTTGCTTGCAAATGCCAAATATTCAGATTAAATTGGTTCGTGTGTGGTGAAGCTGTTGAGGAAATATGCAAAATTGGCAATCTGTCAACCGAGTTGGGGTGCAAACTTGGCACTCAAAGAGTCATTGATATTTGATAAGTGAAATATTTCCCTTTAAGAGATATTGTAGATATTCCCGCTGTTTAGAAATATGTATAATGTTAACTCATCAAACAAGAAATATTTCAAAGTATATGAGGTATTATCATTCAAAGGAAGCATTATAATTATAACCTGCAGAAATGATAGTACCCACTAACCCTTTTGTCTAATTGGATAGATGACTTGTACATGTGTAATCATATTACCCCTTTTCCCTGAGGGTGTTTTAATTTTCTGGTATTACAGTGTACAAAGGAGTGGACCATTCAACATCCTAGACTTAAAGTGAATGCACTACAAAATTGCATTTATGGAAAAAACCTGCACAACTTCAGCAATGCTGTGAGCCAATATCAGAAACGATTTTAAGGAAGCTTTCAGCATTTTTAGTTATTGCAAATGCATCGGAGGAAAGCATAAATATGGTATTTTGTCATATTGCATTGCTGAGTGAGGTTAAGTGAATTTTTAGGTCTCCATGGACTGTAATATTTATGATGAAAGCACTATGGTGCAGTGGATAAGAGTCATGGCAGTCAATCAGAAGGGCCAAGTTTGATTCCCATCCAGTGTGTACATCCTTGGACAAGATGTTTTTACCTACCATACCCCCTCTTGAACCAGATGTACAAATGGGTACCTGGTAATGCTTGTGTAGTAACAATGGTAGGGCCCTCAGGCAGAGCTGCAGCAGCACTGAAGAGGCTGCTCTAAAGAATAATACAGATCATAGTATTATCATCAATATTACAAAATCTAATCTTATTTCATGGTAATTTATGGGATTTAACTATAAAGTGTGCACCAATTTACAAATAGCTGTAAAAGTGGCATTTTTGTTTGTACATTTCACGCAACATGAGAGTAGCATGACAGGAAAAGCACACAAATACTTTTGCTTGTAATATGTAATGATATAATTACATATTTCTTTTTGCAGGATTAAAAACATACAAAATCAATTTTACACTCATGCAAAATATTTCCACTTTATATTCAGTCACTGTTAGCTCAAGCTGCACTTCCTTTTCATCTTATTCTTTAGCTCTTTTCTCTTTGCCTCCGAGATATTCTAACTACCAAGTAGGGTTATAAATGATACATCCAGGTCCCACAAGCTTTGGGGTAAAGACTACCAGCATGTCATTAGTCTACCCCACCCCCCTTTTTCATTTTACTGAACCAAGAGGTATTTGCATTGTACTTCTGTGGTCTCATGTTCTCGTTTGGCAGTGATGGGATTTTAATTGGGGGGATTCTCCGTTACAGATTTCGTATTCATTGGAAATTGAAATAGGAACTTGTTGAGATGTAGCCCCACCCTGTTGACCCCATTTCAAAGATGGGTGAATCAGATTTCAGCAAGAGAATTCGAGGAAGAAAAAGAAAGAGAGAACAAGAGGTATATATGGGAACAGGTAGATTTGTATGAACCCCAACCTCCACCTTCCTAAACTACTACTACTACTACTACTACTACTACTACTACTACTACTACTACTACTACTACTACTACTACTACTACAACAACTATAACAACAACAACAACAACAACAACAACAACAACAACAACAACAACAACAACAACAACAACAACAACAACAACAACAACAACAACAACAACAACTACAACTACAACTACAACTACTACTACTACTACTACTACTACTACTACTACTACTAGTAGTAGTAGTAGTAGTAGTAATAGTAGAAGTAGTAGTATTAATAGTAGTAGTAGTGTTAATAGTAGTAGTAGTACTAGCAGTTGTGGTACAGTAGTAGTAGTAGTAGTAGTAATGGTGGTATTTATTTCATGTATAAAGCAACCCTAGAACAGGATGGATTACAAATATTCAGCTTCATCAACATGACAATACTAGTCTTCCAATATAGACTCCATATTAACCATATTTGTCCAGAGGGATCCCAGGAGGACAATGATTTAAAAAACAAAAATCTGCAGAGAGTTAGTTAACTCATAAGATGAATCGGTAGGCAGTGTCATTTATTAGGCATTAGTGTTCTCCCTCTCGCAATCTACAGTACCAGTTAGGGACTTTGCAAAATAGCCATCAGCTTTTACATATTTCATCCTTAATTAACTTACCAGCTGCTCAGTAGCATTCCTAAGATTGAGGGCTATGGGAATATCATGTTTGTAAGTGCTTTAATACTGATGTTGTGTTGCCATCAAGTTTATGCTTCCATGAACTAGGAAAAGTACTGTAACAAGGCACATGGAGTGGCTAAAGGTAGGTGATGATACCACCCATGCAAGAGTTCCATTTTACCTGTCCCTAAATCTTCACAAAATTTCGGTCTTTGACATGAAATCAATACTTATAACATTGTATCATCTGCATCAAATCTCCTCAGTTTGCTTTGCAATAATGTAGCTACAGTGACTCTTTGATACAAGTAGGTGGAAATGGGTTCTCCTGTTCAATTATTAACTAAAAGCATGATTTGTGTATCTGCATGTGATCACCAGCAGGAAGGATTTTAGTTTATTAAATTGGCAACTCTTCTACAAATTTTATGACTTTCTTATTTCAGATTTGATTCTACTGTAATCTCAACCAGCTCTGTTTATATGATTTACTTTGATTATGAAAGTCAATGTAGCTATGGTATGTGAATTCACTTTTAAATTGTTAGAGCTAATGCACTTGAGTATTAAAGTATAACAGGCTAAGCTATATAATTAATATTTGGTTAACCCACTCTGTATCTCTCCAATAAAACAGAAGCCATAATTCATTCTAGAACTGATACTATCTACTCAACCTGCAGTAGTGTAACAGTCCTTTGTGCAAGTCATTGTTATACAGCAAGAATAAGAATTGCATGATAGAATTTTAATATGTTTGGATTTCTAGGATTGCATAAGCCCTAATCATTGGTGATTGCTTGCAAGATATCACCAGTGATTGGTAAGTAAGGCTAGAATAAGGTTAGATAGTTAGTGATACTCCATCAAACAGTTATGGTATGCAATGCAATGTGATTTTGCTCCTTGAAGCAGAACTATGCCAACATGAAGGAAATGTGCATCTGGATTGATGATTTCTGACCACAGAATTAACAAAAAGAATGCAAAGTCTGCTTTGTCTCACAGAAATCTCTTTTAGTGGAAAATTGAGCAAAGAAAATGGGATTCCAACAGGATTCGAACCTGAGACCTCTGGATTGCTAGCCTGGTGCTCTACCAACTAGCTATAGAAAGCCCTAGTTCAGTGTTCGTCCCAGAACCCTATATTCTCAATGCTCGAATGGTCAGAAGCTATATAGCAGTGTGTTTGTGTGTGACACACACGTACAAACTAGAACCTGGCATAAACCCGAAGGATAATTGGACTTGGGGATGAATGCGAGGGATCACCGAAGTGATGCAGCTTTTTGAGTATTTAACAAACGCAAACAGAAAAACTGACCAGAAATGAATATTACTTATTAGTGGAAAATTGAGAAAGACAAAATTTCTAATGTTGATCTATTTTCTTTCCATAGGAGAAGAAATGTTACTTTTTTATGGAAGCCGCTTTTAATGAATCTATCTCAAGGGTCACTGAAAAAAAACACCCCAAAAACACAAACGTTTATAAGAGTTCACTGAAGTGCCTATATCTGTTTGGTAGAACCCTTTCTCTAAGCCACCAGGGGCAATTTTTTTTTTGGATATTATAAAGAGCATCAAAGTAAGTTGCTTCTTCATTTTTTATACTGATTCTATTCTTAAGTGATTGTAGTCGTGTTTCAATCATGATGTGATACATTTGAGTAAATATGATACTTTAGATATTTGTAGTAACAGTTACCATCTTTACAACAAAAGAAGATAAATAAAGAAGACTTCACTTCATCCATTTCTCTTTCCTCATAGGATAAAAGCCTTTGCGCTTTATAAATATCACTCCAAATTGAATCGGAGGCCCATAATGCACAATCTTTAATCTTTTATTCATTGAATTCTGTCAACAGAACCTTACGTGCCTATCTGTTATCCCTAACAATGTATGGAAGATTCATATCATGTCTATGCTATTGGATGGAAGAATTAAAAAAAAGGCTTTGTTTTGAAGTCGGAACATGCTGTGCTCCACTAGAGAAAGAGATGAGAGAGGGACACATGTATTATAAGGTGGGGTATGCAGAGAGAAAGGAAGAAAAAGACAAAGCATACAAGGAAGGTACGATTGAGAAGAGCAAAGGATCAAGGGAACAAGAGAGAAGATAGTGAAAAAAACAACAAAAGAGATGGGATGAAACTGTGAGAGAAGGGGAGAGGGGATGGAGAAGAATGAAAGAAAAAAGTGTGAGAAAGAGACAAGAAAGAAAAAGAATGGCTGAGAATGAGGAGGAAAAGAGAGATGAAGAGGGAAATGCTTGTTTGCAAAATCAAGAAACACATCGGCAGAAACATTAGCGGGAGAGGATCGGTGTCCCACAGGACTGCTTGTTGCGTGAGAGGAGAACTTGATATAGGATCACTTTACACCCCTCCAGCCGCCGCAAGGCGTAGGCGATGCCTTATCAGCCTTGCCTCTCACTCTTTCTTTCCCTCTCTTTCTCTCTCTTGTTCTTCTTAAAGTTTGTGGCGCCGCTGCGCTAACTCCCTGGAGAGAAACTCGCCACCAAACCCCAAAGCTATCCAAGGGGTTCTTAAGGAGAACGTGGTTGTGAGCTTTGTTCGCTTTCGCACGTTGCCCCCTTCATTTTGATTTGCCCTGACCTCCCGTCAGCTTTGATACCAGTATGATGTATTAGATAGTTTGTTTTTTTCTATCATGGCTTTGCCGTAATGATAAGATGCCAGCAAGTTTTAATGTTCCTTGTCCAACTCCGCAGAGTTTGGTTTATTTTGCTGAGGTTTTTCTGGGCTCCCCAGAGTGCTCTGGTGTTGAAATTTGAAAGGTACATGTAGGAACTCCAATCTTCATCCGTAGAGGAAGACGCCTTAAACTCTTGTTTATGTTAAGGTATTCCATCTTTTCAACCTTGTTAAGGGTGGGATACAGTCTGTGAGGAAAAAGCCACAGTAACAGCCAGAGTCTGATCAAATTACACACACATCATTTAACATTATCCCGCATACCCCAAGTTTCTAATGGAAGTCGTGTCTGTAATACAGTCACTCTCATAATTGCAATTTCCTGTTCTGTTGGAAATTTGATACATAAATTGTCAGTTATATAAAAAGTTCCTCGCACTTTTGTTTTTTGCTTCAAGAAGAATGCTTGGTGTAGTTAAATGACCTGAGAATAAAGGCATAGTATCACATGTACGGGAGTCAAGAGCTTAAAGTGGTCTTTAGATTTCCTTGCATTACGAGCTTTGTGTTCAGAGTTGTTGTTTTTTTTATTTGGCCACCCTCATCATCTGTGTGAAGCATAATAATTTTTCTTTCTATCTTTGTCTTTGTTCCTTTGATGCTAGCAAATATATCGTCAGTTGAGAATGATAAGGGCGTTAAGTTGTCACAAAACCCATAGTGTTCGAGACAACTTAACGCCCTTCTCATTCTCAACAGACGATATGTGACCCGCTACAACAAAAGGATCCTAAAGTCGCTGACGGGCAAGCCAAGCATGGCCCAGAAAAATGCTATTTTCAGGCCTTTTCTTTGATCATTTAGCTTCGAAATTTTGGCAGATGATAGAAGATACATTAGACTACGAAATTATGTAAAAACAGAAATCTGAACATTTTGACAGATTTTGGTGATCTGACTTCAAACTCTATTTTCTCGGATCACCCATCCGCGACTTTAGGATCCTTTTGTTGTAGCGGGTCACATATTTGCTATTCTAAAGACAAATAATCCAAACAAACCTGTGTAACATTTTCAATAGATGATGGAGATATTTTTGTTAGTTCCTTACAACATCACCACCATGCCCACTATCCCTTAGTTGAGCAAATGAATTAGAGCAAATACAACAAATGTGATAAATCTGTCTTTTGATTTACCTTAAAAACACTGATAAAGGCGACATTAGATTCGATAGCAGAACATGATTGTTAATTAAGAATTACATATGATAGCTCAATATTTAATTGATGTCTGTATTTTTTTATGCTTCAGCATTTCCCAAATATTTCCAAAATGCAGACTATTTGTTTGATTCAAAGGTGTTCAAAGAGTGGGATAAGACTGATATTTCAGATTGAACACAATCTTTGGTGTAATTTTCTGTGTTTGTTTTTTATCTGTATTGCTATCAGGACACAAATATCTTAATCGTCTGTTCACCTTTTTACCTTTTGATGGGAAATCTGCTCTCATCAGATGCATGAATGAACTTTGCAGTTGGTTCCCTGATGCTTCCCAGGAGAAACAATTGAAGACTTTGTTTGCAAAAACCGATAAGTCCATTTTTGAAGATTTTGAAGTACAGTTTCTGTCATAAAGTAAAAAATGATACCTTTTAAATGCTGTATTTTAAATGCTGGTCAAAAGAAGCAAAAATTTTCTTATTATTCTCTTTATTTTTCTTGACCTTCAATCGCAAATATCTCTATTTGGCAAATATGGACTTATCGGTTTTTGCGAACAACGTCTTCATATTTACCCTCCCAATTGATCTTAACCATAAATTGCAGAAGCAGTATGACTTGTATGAACACCACTTGTATACTCCAGACCCCTTCAAAGCAACATGAGTAGGGAGTGCTGGGAAAAGGACAACATTTGATACTTTCCCCTGGTTTTCTCATCAAAGCTGATCTCCATTTGGCAAATATGGACTTATCGGTTTTTGCCAACAAACTCTTCAATTATAGCCATGGACACACTGGCAAAATATTGCACAGTTTAAAATCGTTAAGTTTTGCCAGTGTGACTGTAAACTTCTCGCAAAACTTTTCACCAAACTTCCTATGAAACTTCCAATTCAAACTAAGTATATATGTCCCAGACCCCCACCGATCTTCTCGATCTTTGGGCAGCGTGAAACTGAAACTTTGTAAAAATTGTCATGTGACCATTCTACCACCTGTTTGTGGGCACTGCCTCCAAAGTGCGGTCATTGTGATGTAGGCGTAGGAATTGTTACATCACAATGACTCAATTGCTGTTTCTGCTTTCTTCTACACCAGTGACCCAAACTTAGAGAACATAAAGATTGAGAAGTTTGGCTACCAATGTGAAAATTTGTGATCTGTTGCCAGTTTGACCACAGCTAAAGAGGTAGATGCAGTTCTGGAGTTTAAAAAAAAAAAGATTGAAGGAGGGGCCATCTCAAACCATGTGTTTGCACTGTTCTCAAGAATCCAGGCTCCCCTATTGGGCATAATTTCGAGTCTGTGAGATGGATCCACAGACCCTAGTATACTGTGGTTAAGGTGCAGTGTAAACCTTTGGAAAATGGATGAGGTGGAAGGCTTAAAGAAATCCCGAAGAGAATCGGATTCATCTTGTTTACGGGTGAGAGGTCATCTCATGTCCAAGAAATGCTTCAGGGGAAACTAGATGTGTCAACAGCCAAGCAAGAGAGGAAATTGCCAGTAGTTGGATGAAAACTTGAAGAATCTCTGCTTCCTTGAGTAGTGGGATGTTGATGACAATGAATATTTATGTCAACTGTAGCATGGTTCAGACGATGACTTGAAGAGTTTGTTTGCAAAAACCGATAAGTCCATATTTGCGAAATGGAGATATTTGCGATTAAAGGTCAAGAAAAATAAAGAGAATAATAAGAAAATTTTTGCTTCTTTTGACCGTAACTTCAAAAATGTACCTTCATATGTAGTGACCAATATATCATTTAAAAGGTATTATTTTGTACTTTATGACAGAGACCGTAACTCAAAATCCTCAAAAATGGACTTACGGTTTTTGCAAACAAACTCTTCACTTACTGTACAAACTAGTCTTTAAGATATCAAAATTCATTTAGAATATGAGAGAGTTTGATGAAAGTTTTTATTCATTTAGGTTTCTGTCACATGGGGGTAGGGGCATGCCTGAGTAGTAACGAGTAGATATTATGCTTATGGTTTGCTTTCTAAAGTAGTCATATGGGTATACACAATATGATGAAACTATGAGAGGTTATGTGTCTCTTTTCAAAACATTAATCTGCTTTTTCCCTTTTCTGCGTTATGTCTGCTTACTGTCATGCAAACTGGAGCAATCTATTTGCAAATTGGCACACATGTCTTGAAACTAATTGTCAATAAATATCAATTACCTAATCAGCCTAATCCCCATAGTGTCAGTGCTGCCTTTCTGTTAGACTGAAGCACCTGAGTGGACTTGTTAATCTATAGTTCGGTCAGGCCTAAGTTTGGATGGGTTGTTGAATGCTGATAAAAAAGCTTGGCAAATTAAGCCAAACACCTGGGTACATGATGGATTAACCCACTGAGGGTGGAATGATTTTGCTATAACACCCATTTCTCATTGACACCAGCCCAAGTATTCTTGGGACTTATCTTCAATGGGTTAAGGATGCCAAGAAGAGATGGGGAGGGGGGGGGGGGGGGGGTCCAGAGGTGGTTCCCCTGTGCACCCCTTTACCATGTGCAGCATACTCATGGTCCAATGGGAAGAGAGACTTGAGAAGGGTAGAAAACAGAGAAGCAGTATGACTTGCATGAACACCACTTGTATACTCCAGACCCCTTCAAAGCAACATGAGTAGGGAGTGCTGAGAAAAGGACAACATTTGATACTTTCCCCTGGTTTTCTCATCAAAGCTGATCTAACCGAGATGTGGATGTGTTCACACAATGTAGATTTAACCAACTACATTGAGGAATAGATCAGTTGAGATTACAATTACAGGGAGGTTATGATGAAATAAATTATGGTAAAAAAATACTGCTGAAAGAAAAGGCTTTGTTCTCACCGAGATTTGTTTTTAATTTGATATGTGCACCCCCTTTGATTTTGCAACAGTGCCCCCTCTTTACCAAATTCCTGGATGCGCCTGTGTTATGGAATAAATCATTATGAAAATAACTGTAGAAGAAATATTTGTTTTGACTGGCATTTGTTTTTAATTTGATATGCAAATACATTTACTCTTCCAATTGAGTTTTACCACAAGTCAGAGAAACAGTGTGACTTGTATGAACTCCACTTGTATACTCCATACCCCTTGAATGCAACATGAGTAGGGAGTGCTGGGAAAAGGACAGCATTTGATACTTTCCCCTGGTTTTCTCATCAAAGCTGATCTAACCGAGATGTGGATGTGTTCACACGATGTAGATTTAACCAACTACAGTGAGGAATACACCAGTTGAGTCCACAATTGCAGGGAGGTTTTGTGAAAATCAATTATGGTGACAAAATACTGGAGAAGGAGAAGTATTTGTTCTGACTGAGATTTGCTTTTAATTTTATACTCAAACATATGAAGAGTTTGTTCGCAAAAAGCGATAAGTCCATTTTTGAAGATTTTGAAGTACGGTCTGTGTCATAAAGTACAAAATGATACCTTTTTGAATGATATATTGGTCACTACACATAAAGGTATATTTTTGAAGTTATGGTCAAAAGAAGCAAAAATTTTCTTATTATTCTCTCTATTTTTCTTGACCTTTAATCGCAAACATCTCCATTTGGCAAATATGGACTTATCGGTTTTTGCGAACAAACTCTTCGTTTGTTCTGACTGAGATTTGCTTTTAATTTGATATTCAAATATATTTACCCTCCCAATTGATCTTAACCATAAATTGCAGAAGCAGTGTGACTTGCCTGAACACCACTTGTATACTCCATACCCCTTCAAAGCAACATGAGTAAGGAGTGCTGGGAAATGGACAACATTTGATACTTTCTCCTGGTTTCCTCATCAAAGCTGATCTAACTGAGATGTGGATGTGTTCACACAATGTAGATTTAACCTACTACAGTGAGAAATAGATTTGTTGAGGCTACAGCTACTTGGAGGTTAAGTGAAATGAATTATGGTGTAAAATGCCATATAAATATTTCCTCTGAATGAGATTTGTCTTTAATTCAGTATGCTCAATCATTTACTTTTCCAGTAGAGTTTTTCCATGAAAAGGTTTTTCAATTTGATTTTGAGTTACATTCTGGTACAATTATTTATGTGAAAGTTTGAATTACTTATACATCAAGGACTTAAAAGTGATGTACAAAATCAGCCATTATAGATTCTTTAGCCATGCGCTTGCTTACTTTTCTTTTCCACAATTAAACTTATATTCATATTAATTACTGTATTGCAAAGAATTAAAGTGTCATTTTGAAAATAAAATCTTAATTGAGTTGAACTGACTAAAATACACATTAAGTGAAAAACATCATCTTTGAAAAAATATGGGACACAAGTAAGTACCCCCAAGAGGCAGTCAGGACATCCTTGACATTTTTAAGATATATGCTCCTTGGCTTTAAAATGATTTTGCATTGACATGATTAAGCAGAAGTCATCCTTGTTGGGAATTATGATTAACAGTTGTGTATATTATTTTTATCGCTCCCTCCCACATTATCTATTGTATTATATGTACCACTAGTAGAAAAATAAAGCAGGAAGGGTATAAGTTGTGCATTTCATGGCTAGCTGTAAATGGGTGTAAGTTTTATGGCTGCATGTATCTAAAGGATCTGTAACATCTGCAGATGTGATTAATTATTGTGTCCTGGCTACTTTTGTCCGTGACATGCCAAAGCAGTATGACAAAAAAAAGGTTTTTTTTTAAAAACATAGTAATTGAGGTACTGCATCCATTAGGTAATGGGAAAATGTCAACTTCACAGAATGACACACTTAAACAAATTAATTGGGAAGAAAGCTAGTGCTGTTCATTTCATTTGACCTTAAACACTAATTTGTTTGAAGGGGAAGAATCAAGGATGGCTTTGTGGCAATCCTCATTCATTTTACCCCAGCATCTCTGATAACGACGCCCCTTGATACTTCCAGCCTCTTCTGTGTGTAAATGAGACACTGACCAAACTGACATGTGTTTATAGCTATCCATTGTCAGCCACTTGAAACAGAAGAAACTAATTGCTTAGGAGAGACCCAAATTCTCTCCCTCCCCACCCCACCCCCTCCCCCTCCCCTAACACCTCCAGCCACTAACCCCTGTAATCTTATCCACCCTCCTCTATCACTATGCCTGGGTATCTCCCGCTCATCATCATTCATTAGTTTCGGGTATCGCCCTTTCAGGAGTGCCACTTCACACTTATTGTCGGCCAAAGGCTATCTCAGTATTCTGCACAGCATTGTATTTCTCGTTCTGAGCATTTTTTTTTTTTTTGCCAGCCCATCCTCTTTACGTTTTCTTTTCCCCCCTCTCTTTTCCCCCATCTGTTTTACTGCACGATTCATCGTCAAAAGCCACGGCTTCTGTGCAGGTGTGTCTGAACAGCTTCCCGCGAGAGCGTTTTTTTTTCCTCCGCGTGCTCTCTCCCCCCCCCAACCCTCTCTCTCATACCAGCGAGATGGCACTATATTTCCGTTACCATCGGCTACAAGCATTCGCTGTTCAGCCTGGATGTTAGCTCCTCTATCCTTTGATTTGTCATTCATAATTTGGAAATGACCGCATCGCTGGGATCTCTCTGAAGCTTCTGTACTCCCGTCTCCACATGCAGTTCGCGTGCCCTCGTCAAGCCAAAGAGCAATTCTGTTTTTGGGAGAGGGAATCTCCAGCTACACTCCAGTAATATTGTTGGATACCACCTGTACACGTATGCATCTTGCTTCCCTTCATTATCCGGATATTTTCCCCCCTGTGCCAATAGTGTGAATATTAGGGCCTGTGTTGTGCATGTAAAGGGATTTGTGCCGAGAGTGAATACTTCTTGTTTGTCTTTCATCCGGAAATTCAATAAACTGCCACATCTCTCGGCGTCGGAGGCTTCTGAGGTTGTCAGGTTTCCCCCTTTTTATCGCACACAAATTTGCTTTTTTTTATTAGTGCTATGAGATGTAATGCTCGGATGGCGTATAGTTCAACTTTTGGATGCGAATCTACGTTCTTCTGCCACAGTTTGTGATAAATGCATGGTATATTGGAGTTCAAGTTCTCTTCAGTGTGCGCTGTGAGTTTCCCTCTAGATTGCTGCCACTTTCAGTTCTTCAGCTATATCATTCATTCTTTTCAGTTCATATGTACTCCTAGAAACCACTTTCCTGGTACGGATGCTTCTGACAGGTGTATTTCTTATGGAAATTGTTTATGTTGTATGAGATTTTGTTAAGATCTTATTCCTCAGTTCTGATGAGATAAAGTGCAGCATTTACTGTACCTCTAGCCTGAATCTGCAGGAATTATCTATGCCTCCTACTCCAAAAAGGATGATGCTACTACATGGGTATATTGCCTATAATGTTTGAGAAGGTATCAGTAATGATTACTGCATTTTACTTGTGTGTTTGAGACCCTCAGATCTTTTCATTCGTTCTTGGGGGTGCTGGATTAAGCAATACATCATTTGATCAAAATTAGCTGTTACACTGGATAACGTCTGCATGCGAAGATTCAAATAATTTGTTCAACTCATGTATGATGCTTAATATATGAGTGACATGGCCATTTTCAGTCTGCCTCTTTATAGGGAAATAATTTGGTGCTTCATCTGTCTATCATGATATCTTACATAGAAGTACAATATTAGACAGTCTTTGTCAAAGACATGTAAAGGTCGCTTTTATTTTACATTCTTGACATCTATGGTAGAGGTACAATATTTTGCATTCCACATCAAAGATATCTAAAGATGATTTTTATTTCACATAACCAGCCACACTTTCCTATTTTCTGTGTTCTTTGACTGACTTTGGTTAGCATTTGTTTTTGAAGTCTTTGTCACACTGTTTTGGCTGTAGCATTGTATATGCATACAGCTTACTGGTAACTGATGATATTTGATCATATGGAAAAGTTAACATTGGAGGATATGTTAATTCAATCTGTTTGTATTCTTGTAACAGACAATCTGACCTATTGGAACACTCACTAGAAGTGAGTAGAGCTTTTTCAATAGTGTAAGTAGTTTGTTGAACTAGCGTCAATTTGAGAGGTACACTGTACATTGTGTATACTCCCTGAGCTCCATGTGTAGCATTTTAGTGCATCACATGCTTTAAGCACAGATATTTTATGATGCAATTTCTAGGATTTACACGTTCTTATGACTTGTCTCTAATTAATATCACCAAGATCATCTGTCAGTCAAGCTCTTCAATGCCAAAATTAACCAGTTGAGGACAAACTGATTTCACTATAACACTGTAAAAACATTGGTGTTAGATTTAACACCACGGGTGTTAAATCTAACACCAATCAAACTTCAATAGAGGACCACACCCACAGGTGTAGAAAATGCACTGTGATGGTGTTGAAAAGTGTTCACCTGACACTTCGTGGTGTTGATTTGAGACTGTACCTGGTGTTATTTTGACACTGTACTGGTGTTAATTCAAAAATGACACCACATGGTGTTGATTTGATATTTGTTGGTGTTAATATCAATGGTTTAACTCCCGTCCAGCTTCAATAAGAGACCACACCAGCTGGTGTTACTTTGGTGTAAATTTATTTTTACATTTTTAAAAAAATCTAGTATTTCAATGTAAAATTAATGATGGTCTTGTTTAAATTAAAAATCAACAAGAAGTGCAGTTACTAAGAAACTCTTCAAAAAACAGTTTAAAATTTGGAAATGACACCCGGAGGTGTTAATTTAACACCATAAATGAGCACCGAAAATTTAACACCAGCTCGGTGTTCACTATTTAACACCGGACTTTTTGCAGTGTGTATTTCCCATAGACACCTTCCTGAGTGTACTCGGTACTAGTCTTCAATGCATTAAGAGAAATTCCTCTTTAGGCTATTTAAACCTTTCTACAGGTATATTTACTGGGATGTGTGGAAGGATACAGCAGTCTGCAAACTGCAGGAGAGAATCATAGATCAACAGTGATAGTAAGACTTAAGAGGGATAAAATTTTCTTATCAAACAAGGTTTCTGGTTGCGATTTTCATATTAAAGGATTTTACCAACATGCCCTTCAGTGGAAATCCATCCATCCACCATTTGAATGCATTTTAAAGTAATCTCAGTGAGAACTGAAAGTTTGCGGTAATCACTTCTTTGAACCACACTGAAATAGAGTCCAAACATGATTACAGCGTAAAAGTGGTCTGGGAAGTTAGACGTACTCATCTAAATTCAATTCTAAAGAGCTGAGGAAACCTCTGAATTAGTTTGTATGCCACTGGCAGATTTAGTAATTGAGCATGAGCATTGGAATTAAGATCTTCAATTGATACAAGTTCGCGACATTTAAGATGGTAGTGCATTTGTAAACTATGTAGTCATATAGATACAATGAGATACTGTACTAGTGTGTACACAGACTGGTGGAATGCAGACTGCATTAATACCACAAATTGAACTTGCTTCATTAGTTGTGGAAATGTATTCAAAATGGGAGCGATGCAGCTGTACCACAGAAAGTACTATAAAAATATACTCTCTCTTTTGGATGGGTATGCTCACTTGTGTTTGTCAAATACATGTCGCGCTTGATGGCACTTTGAAATTTCAGCTGCTGTTTACAGACTGTGATGTTCTGTTAGTCTGTATTTTCATTGCTGAATGATCATGGATATGCAGGAAGGTATACCATTAGTTGTTATAAAGCATACGGTCTGGGGAATTAGAAAATGCACAATTGTGGGGAGTCAATGATAGAAGACTTAGCTTTCTGATGATAAGTTTTACACGCACACACACACACACATACACACACACACACACACACACACACACACATACACACACATCTATATGTACATATATCTAGGTATATGTACCTCAGTGCATCTTTATCTATTACTCTACAGTGGCTGTGTAATGAGGGGGGGGGGGGAGAGGTGGCTGGGGTGGCATGTCCCCAGCATTTTAAAGTCCGTGAAAAAAAAAGAAGCAGGAAAAAGTCACAACAAGCAGCATTTTCCACAGGTTTTATCCTTAGATGTTCTTTGACTCTAGAATATGAAATACTATTTAGTGACAGCTTGCCCTTCCTTTGTTACAAAGCTTTTTTTTTATGCAAACAACTAAACAGTGCTTTGGCAAGCATTGTAACAAGCACGATGCGCACTTTCTGCCTGGTGTCGTTGCGATGAAATCTGAGCGCCTTACCTTTCATCTGTAGACCCTGGTGGTGCATTTAAGTGCTTAAGCTGCTCCCCCTTTTAGGAGTATTACGGGGCGCAGAATATATCTGGTAATGGGATGGTCCTGTATCCTCGTGTACAGCAGCGCCATTTCATTTGGTAAGAGGCTTTTACCTCGTATTACCCCATTCCTCAAATCCCTATTGATTTCTGATTTCTCTCCCTAAACCCCCCCCCCCCCCCCCCCCCCCCCCCCCCCCCCCCCCGTTACAGCTCTGGTCTGGACTTGATCTTCGCTGGAGATAGTTTAAGAGTTTGCGCTAGGCTGATTTTTTTTTTAAGAGTGAACAATTCTTGCTTGTTTTTTTAATGTAATTTCTGTCTTTTCTGTATATATTAGCATGTAGATTATTGAATATTTTTGGTTAGAGAGAGAAGCATACATACCTTCTGATCTATACCTTCTGATCTAAAATTCTTTATTTTCACACAGCTGCCATGCTAACCTGTGCTATTCACTATAATAGGTGATGTTTGAAGGAATAGAATAGCAGAGAGGCAGAGAAGTTCCATTGGGTTTTTTTCTTTTTAGGAAACTTACAGCATTCTTTTTTTTCTCTGTTAGAATTTCCATTATTTATATGAGCAAGAAACAAAAAATGCAAGAACAAAACAATGCAAAATACAATACAAAGACATTACACATAAGAATGGTATAGGGAATAAATAAATGGAAAAATGCTTCATGCTAGTATTGGCTGACAAAAGCCCAATATACTTTATTTTCTTACAAAAGTGAATTGCTCCATAGCCAAAGCTTAGCATCTTGCTCTTTTTTTAATTTAATTTAATTTAATTTAATTCTATTTTGTTTTGTTTATGTATTTATTTATTTATTTATTCATTCATTTATTCATTTATTTATTTATTTTTTTTTTTTTTGGGGGGGTGGTCTGTGAGTGCAGGTCTCAAAGGAAGAATACTTTGCAAATTGCATTAGGGTAACATGACAGGAATGTCTTGTTTAACTCTTAACGTGCCATGGTCGCCGAACGGCGACCTTAGTGCTGACGTGCCATGGTCGCCGATCGGCGACAAAGAAGAGCGCGAAAAACATTGATTATTTAAGTTCTTATGGTACCATAATGTGTTACACCAAGAAACTGACAATGATATGTACTGGTAGCTGACTAGCATAGCCATCGTTTTCACCAAAAATATGAGTATGCTTACATTGGAAAATTTTGAGTAAATACGTGATTTTTCGGCTAGATGTATTTTTTTCGCGTCGGGAAAATCCGCAGCGAGCGCACCCTCTGCGAGATGTGTATAGATCAAAAGTCTCATTGGTAAACCACGCGTGTGTATGCTATTTAATCTGCGTGTATTGCCTATGCGGTTCCAGTTGTATTGTTCCGCTTGGATGCTGTCCGGCGGGAAGCTGCTTTGATTTTGTCCCTCAAAGACGGTAAGCTTGCGTTCGTCGGTCAAGTCTTTCATCCTTTTATTTTGGTGAACTTCACTAATCGTCCCCACGCTAGCATACAAAAGAAGAAGACGCTTTTGTTCTTGTCTTATGCACGTGTGCAGTGAACGGAAAGTAGACCTGTAAACTATGCCGCTTGGTACCACACGTAGTTCGTAGTTTGTTTTGGCGTGATTACCTTCTCCTAGTTCGAAGCGAAATGAAATTCAAAGTAGAAATCTAGTGTTTCGGAATTTCAGACAAAATATAGATCGCAAAAGATGAACATTATTTTGCTTAATAGTTCAGTTTAAAAATTGTAGGCAGCGTTCGCAAAGAGCGAATAGAGCTGTTGTTTTGAGCGACGACATGCAAATAGTACAAATACTAATCAACACTGGTTTTGACCCAAAACCGATTTTTTTTTCTCAAACTTACGAAAGTGACTGGAACTGTAATTTTAGCGCAAACTGGCTGTATTGGTTTTACTCCACCGATATGAAAGTACATTATAGAGCCTGATTTTCTATATGTATGTGACGATGTGCACGTGAAAATCAGTCAAACTATGTTGTTATCCATGTACTGGTTTTTGTTTTTGTGCTTGCGTCCACGGTTGCATTTTTTTTTCTTTGAGGGTTTCTCTTCAATTGGTCTTCATACTGTACCTCTTTCGGCATGCCTTCTCTCTTATTATGTTGCTTCTTCTTTTCTCTATACATTTTGAAGAAAACTAGTTTTCACGCATTGAGCGTATCTCCGTATCCGTAAAATTTGTCATTGTCCTGCCGTATTTTGGAGGATGTTTTGGTTCTTGTAGCTTTCCGGCTATAAATAGCGTGTAAATAACCTTGGCTATTGGAACAGTAAATGTCTCTAACTACGTACTCTCGAATTAGCGACCAGAATCGTTGCGAACGTCAAGAATATTTATCTTATTTCTTTTGGCCAAAAACAAAAACAAAATCAAAACAAACAAAAAAGAACCATCGACAGTCGATTGGTGTATTATAGAAATTGTTTACTCAACCACGCAAAATGATCAATAATTATTTATCATTTCATGATAACAAAAATCGAAGCTGTATCGTTTATCGCCAAGCAATGATGCAGACACAATCCCTACAGCACAGTCTCGATAAAGTAGAACAGAATTCGATTAGTAATTCGTAGACAGCCAATATCAAATTCGCAAACGGGTTTTCTTGTTTGATTTTGATTTCAACTGTTTAGGAAGCTCGAAACCTATAATTTGATAGGTTTCCAAACATTCATCGCTCAGTGAGACACAGAATTAAAGTATATTTACGCATTTATGTTATTTGTTGAGCTTTGCTTATCGTTTATCCTACCTCTTATAGAAACGTGTTATTTTCCCCGAGTCGCAGGTGAAGAGGAAAATGTTCAAACTCAAGCAAATCCATCAAAGTTATTATTACGTAGGACTTTAGATAAGAGAGAGAGGGAGAGAGAGAGAGAGAGAGGATGCAAAGTAACATCAAACTATTTGTTAGCATGCAGATTTTGAAAACTTCAAACTCAGATCCCGCTGTTCAGTCCTTGGAGTAAAACAGTGTTGGAGATCACACAAAAAAAGAAAGAAAGAAATGTCGGATGATGCTGCTTCATGAAAACTGTGTCACAACGCAATGAAGGTACGAATTCAAGTACGGAACTAACATCCATCGGCTATTATAAACCAATGAAGGAACTTCAACAGTAGAGTGATCGATGTTATGATTTCCATGAACGTTCAAAATAATTCTGATGGTTACAAATCGCTCGGTATGAAACCTATATTGGCAGGCGCTATAGAGATTTCTGACGCCATGTGAAAGTATGGAATGTGCCGTTGAATAATGTCATATTCAGATAATCAAATGTTTCACGGCGAATGAGACTAAAGACAATCAAAGACAGCAAACATTGAAAAAGCATACCAGCAATGTAAAACGTGATTTTATACTTGTCGGCACCTACAGTTTTGTCTTCTTGTCACCAATTTTGCTATGCAGATCAGGCCTACTGTCAGGGGGCTTTTGATTCTTTTTAAGTGTTATTTGTACCGTAATGATTTTGTTGAATGTAATTGCATTGTTCGCTCCTTCATCATGATATGTGCAAAGCTGCCTTTCCTTTCACTGTTTATCTGTGTCATGTTTTAGTGTCTTGTCTCAATTCGTTGTTATTTTCACTGTTCTGATCGGGCTTTTGGAAATTTCAAATCTGACTGAATTCATTCGTTTGCAAGATTCAATTACTTCACAACTCTGGCCGCATAGTTCACAAGTACAGCGCTATTGAACTTTACTATTTCAAAGTGAGATGATCGTTTCGAGAATGAGAGGGCTCCTCCCAACGTAGCGCTATTTTACCGAATCATGAAATGAATGGTGAGCTTTTCAGTTGCACGCACATGGCTTCAAACACCAGCGCTGGGCTTACAAGCACGTGGTGTGCTGCTCCGAGCGACTGACCTCGTGGTGCTGAGATTGAACTGGTTTTCTAGCCAAACCCACTTTACTTTGATTTCTCTGGATTGGCAATAAACACAAAAGTGGTATACTACCGTGAATTAACTTTGTTATAATATTTTGGTAATGTTGTGATCGGATGGACAGTGGCTGGCAACAGGTTGATCGGATCAACATTCTTGATTGATACAGCGTTAGACAAATAAAAACCGGAAGGCGTGTGCACTTTTATCGGTCAGATCACGGCAGCATCTTCGCTTTCGATCAGGAGTCATGTTCATCCTTCAAGCTGCCCCTAGCAACCGCTAGTGTGTATTGTACTCAATCAGTACTCGGATGATCTCCGCCGTTACCAAGGAATTGCGCGCGCACAAATCCTCGCTGACAAAGGCCTGCCGATTTCAATAGAGTGCGCCTGCCCGTAGTCCGCATAGACAAAAGAAGGATTAGAGCTAGAGGGTGCTTCCTTCTCAAGTGGACAAAAGACACTTTCCAGGGCCCGGGACAATTACTTTAGTTTCAAATACAGGATCTGGGACTAAAGGACTCCGATTTGGGAATGAATTACTGAGGCAGAAAGAGAAATTGCTAAGACAAAATAAACCGCTTGTATCTTTGGAATCATACAATTCTAGAAGACAATTTTGCTATCATTTGAAACGGGAGATGTAGCTCTAAAACTTTCTCACAGAGTCAAGGGAACGTTCTATTGAAGAAAAACCACGACTGACTCTTTCTTTTCATACTACACAAAAAATTCCAATAATTTTTTGATGATATTATTCATTTCTGCAATATTTCAAGTTCAGATAGATATTACGGAAAACTGACTACATGGCACGAAAGAACAATCATTTCTTGATATTTGTTGTGTAGAACTCAATTCAAAACAGTCGATAATTTGAAAGATATGGCAGTTTTAAATTACATTGTCAGTCCAGTTTCGATACATTCTGGCCTTAAGTAAAAACCTCTGGCACGTTAGGGGTTTTGGGCCTGGCACATTAAGAGTTAAGATGCTTGAGGAGTTATGTATTTGATTGTTTATCAGCATTCAAAGAAACTGAAAATCATTTCATTTGCCCATTGTTTTTTTTTCTTGTGCTGGTTTTATAAAAGTAGTTTATATTGTTCATCAAAACAACCCTCTCTTTATGAATAATTTTCATTTCTATTATTGTACTCTGTGGACAGGATAAGTTTCATCTGTAATGTTTTACTCCAGCACAGTTTACTTTTTGTCATACCTCATTTCCAGGCCCGATCAATCATGCAAGCGTGTTATTAAATTTATAACATTCGGGGGAGTGAGTTATTTCCCTCTTTTTTCTTCTATCTTGTAAGACGTGACTAGATTGCTGTCGGGATGGCTCGTCACAGGAAATTGGCATCTTGAGTGATAAACTTTCAAACTGTGTTTGCAATCCATCAAATATCTTGTCTGTACGGTAATCAAACCCTTTGGTACGGCTCCATGAAAGTGCAATCACGAGAGTGGGATTTGTTTTTGGAGCCAAGGGCACATCCTGCATGGTGCAGCATATTCCTATAAAGTACTACGGGACATTCCCACATGCCTTTGCAATTTCTTTCATTGTATCGTAAATTCCTCAACCCTATAGCACATTTACCGTCTTTATTATCCGTCTTGTATTACAATTTCTTATATGGCTGACGAATTGCTCGCCTGGGTCCCACAAGTTGAGGGCGAACATTCATTTCACAGTCCCATGCTCTAGTAATTATTTTCACGCATTGGTATGCTAATGCTTGCTACATGATAATCCTGCACGATAGCAATGTGTTAAATGTCATAGTATATGCCTGAATGTAAAAATGTATTCTAACTTGCTGTAGCTAACTTTCTTAATGTCATACTTCACCCAACTTTCATAGATATAAAGGTTATCATACTTTCTTAGATACAGATCATATTCAAATGCTGCAGCTCATTTCAACATGATGCAGTACATTCCTTCAGCCATACTTTAAATCTACATGCCTTAGTACATTCTTAAATAGGCCTGTACTTTCTGACATGAAAAATAACATATCTGAACGTTGTGGCGCATACAAAATGAAAGTGCAAGCCCTCATGCTGGGGGTGCATCCATGATGAGCACATCGAGGGGAAATAAAACAGTGCTACCAAGTTTCCAGGCATGCTGTCATTAGTCATAAATTTGTTAAGATTACCAATATAACTCCTTGCCACTTCCGAGGTTTGAAGAAAGTTGATGGCTCTGCTGCTGCATTGACGGAGGAAAGTGCACGACCCCCCACCGTGCAAGTTTTCTCTGCTGAGGTGACATAGCTGGTTGGAATTCATGCTTGATACCAACGGCTATGACGGCTTCTGCAATAAAGACATGTGCATTACCATTTACCATGTGTTCCTATAGCCCTGAAGGAACTAAGTGTGCCATGTAATGAATCTATGCAACGAGTTACCATGTTCTGGAGTTTGGGATTAAATGTGATAGTGACAAGAATTTACTTGGATAATGTACTTACAATATATTCATATGTGACCTTAAATCATAAAACCAACATAAGGTCCCGTGCAAGGTCTTTGTTTCATTTTAGTTTAGATAAAATTTTTAAAGGAAGGGGTTATGGCTTAAAATGAAACAAATGGTAAATGATAAAAACAACAAAATATGACTCTAAACATTGTAAAATGAAAGGCAACTCTCACTCAGTGTTCATGCATTACAACTTCTTAATCAGACACTAAAGAAAGTGATGCTCCAGAAAAAAAAAACAACTTATAGAGATGAAGAAGTGATTTGGGATATCGATTCCAAATAGGAATCTTTGTAGTTTCTCTGATTTAAGGTCATGTACATTCCTCATTTCATACTAAAGCTGAAAATGTGTTAAATTTTTCTCAAAGGAAATTAATGTGAAATTACAATAGATACAGGAGTCCATTAGCTGGAATGTGTTCGTCATGATATATCATTTCTCTTCTTATTGTAATCTCAATAATAGTTCAGGTGATTTGCGTATCTGTCTTGTACAAAGCTATCATTTTTGCTATCAGAGAGAGAGAGAGAAAAAAAACATACACAGAATTTATTCTGTGTAATATAGTCCAGTCATTCCATGCACATGAATACATTTTTCATTTGGTTCCGTGTTTATTCTTCCATCTCAGTTTCTGTCCCATCCCATTAGTCTTGTCTCCAGTATTATTTTGGCATTTCAGCATACCTCTGAAGGAATTTGATTGTATGTTCTCTTGACGCTGCCGTGCCATTGTCATGGCAGTTCCAGGGCTTCTCTAATGGTGTTTTGGTTTCTGAGGAAGAATAATTGTTCTCCCTCGATGTGTGCTGCATGTTATTCTTTCTATTCTAATTAAATCTCGAGATCAATACAGGCAGCTGGCCGTACACATGTGTGTTTACATTCTCCCCTGGTTGTGGGCTCCATATTCATGTGGTGAATGTAGTGCACATACCTATTATAGGGAAAAGACTCAAAACTTCATAACCCGTTCAGTGCTCCAGCACATTTTGAGGTTGTGCAAATTTGATATCATACCTAGAACATATGCAATGTGTAAATATATGTATTTGTTATGATATTATTCCCATATATGTCTTTTTTTACTGTTACTCTTCAATAAGTAAGTTTATTTGATCTGTTTGATCAACGTCAAGTGAAAAAAAAGGAGTCAGAACTGACCCCCTTTTTCAGGTTAACAATGAAAAGAAACATCACTAAACTCTCTGCAAAATAATCTCTCTTTGTTCAAATATAATATCTGTTTATTGGATTAGGAGAGAATTACAAAGTTGTAGATAACTCACTGGACATTGCAGATTTAAGTTAGTTTTATGCTCTCTTAACTTATCTCACATAAGGTAGGAGTGGTGAGGATGAATAACTGTTTTTGTATATACTTCACTGGCCATCACTGTGTATTTATTCATATTCCTATTATTTAATCTTGAATATATACAAGACCAAATGATAGGAATAGGAATATTGTCATTTTAAGGTCATGTGCTTTTTATGATGAGAAACAAGTGTTGAGCACTTGGTATTGTTAGCAGATTGGTTGCTGAACATTTTTGTCAAGTGATCAGATTTTAAAACCTCCAGCAGATGCTTTTTCATCTTTTCAGAGATATTGCTTTTGATAGTCATACTGATTACAACCATCTGTGTATTGTGCAGCTATCCTCCATGAAACTAAATCCGAAATATATAGTGTTGCTGGGGCGACAAGACCTTGTATCTACAAAATATCAAATCTTCAGGAGAGCCAAAAAACATGGCAGCCAAAGCACTGTATCAAATGGGAGAGTCTTTCCTTTGACATGCTGTGGTGGCTTCATTTTTGGGGTAAGGCAGCTAGGATTTGAAGAGGACATCACTTAACCAATTATCGGATCATTAATTCAAAAAAAGTCATTTTCACCAACGTTTCAGATATGAGGTCTTGTCGCTGATATCCCTCATTTAAGAGCTGCTCTTTTACTTTTAGGTACAGTAAAAGTACCCCTGTTTCTTGTTTCTAAGGATGGATAAATTTTCATTTGTCAAATATTATTTGGAATTGATGAGATTGATAGACCAACCACACATAAGATTTATGAAATGATGATTTTATTTCTATACCCCGTCTCTGCTAATGGTACTAACCCCTGTGCGCTCTCTTACTGTTGGCTTCTACATTGGACATTTTCTGAGTAACAGTTTAGGTTCATGTGATTTTGTTGTTGCTGTTTTATAGCCAGAGGCTTTGTCAAATGTACTCTGCTAATGAAAGCTACAGACCAAAAGGGTAAGTGCTTCTAATGAATTTCTGAGGCATCCAAAATGCTACTTGCGATCACATTTGCTAACCTACTTCCAGCAAAGTTCGTTCCATGATCCAGACAAGAATTTTGAAAAAAAAAAAGAATAGAAAGTTTTGTGAGTGACTTCACAACAACATTACTCTTGCCTGATGATCCCTTTTTTTTTTTTTTTCTCCTGGAGGCGCACACAGTTATCAATTATTGTACCATTGTATCACATGTATTTTTCTTTTCTTTTCTTTTCTTTCTTCTTCTTTTGGACTGTTAATGCTGATTTTGTTAATGTTATTGTGTTTTCTAATCTATTTGTATGAGTAGCAAAGTGCGCTTAGAAACGTCAGTATGAAGCGCCATATAAATGCAATTATTATTATTATTATTATTTGTTGAAATGGAAGAGTGAAGTTAAAACAGGGAATAAACTCAAAAGAGTCTGATTACTCCAAACTGAATGATACCTTTCTTCAAAACTTAAGAGCAGGAAGGTCTTATCTCCACAGGCAAACACAGATGCCAGCATGTGCTATTGAATGTAAAATAAGAGATATGGTTTCATCATTTTTCTACAAGTATTAGTTATATTTATATTAATGCTATCGATGGTGCATATGAACAAATTGTCAATCAGTGGAAATGACAGGGTCAAAGGACCTATGCAGTGCAAATGAATAGGTCTAGCATACACTTTGTAGGTCCTTTAACCAGTTGAGGACGAGTCCCGAGTATACTCGGGCAAGTGTCTATGGAAAATGCGTGATGTAGCAAAATCAGTCCATCCTCAATGGGTTAACTCTTTATGTGCCACGTTCGCGTGTACAACTCAGTCGACGGCGTGCCAACTTCGCATATTCTGCTCAAATGCACAAACCTGCCCAAATTGATCTATAAATCGCCAAATGCCGCAGTACAATGAAAGCATTTCTCGTACTTCTGTTCCTCTCACATATAAGCTTGCATTTTTATGTGGTGATTGACTAACAAGTGGTGTTACATCCTGGATTTTCGTGTATATTCGAAGTTTCTGTCACTGTTTTGTGTGCAAAAGTCATGCCTTTACAGTAATTTAGCTACTCGTCATTTGAAGGAAAAAAAATCATAGATTTGTTATATAATTTCCATCAAAGCAAAGCTTGGCATTTTCTGTACAACTTTACTCAGTATATGTGCAGCTTAACAAAATTCTATAGAAGTAACATATATTTGAAAAAGAGAATGTTTTCTCAAAGCATGATAACGTTGGTGTCTCAGAATGAAGTGGCACATAGGGGGTTTCCACCATGGCACATGAAGAGTTAAACACAACCAGTTTGAATGACATGATAAATAACTTGATGACTTTGGATAAGTTTTATACATCCTTTCTTACTTGTTAGAAAAACAAAATGTATTCCCATCATGGGAATATCTCTCCAGTCTGTAATTTATCGGGGCATCATATCTGTTTTCTGTAAAGTTCCTCATTGCTCTGTTTTGCTGCATTAGGCAGTGTTTGAATAGGGATGATAACACATAAATTAACTTCCAGTGTAATCAGTCATCTCACGCTTCATGCAATAAAAAATCAGGCAGTCCCTCGTCTGAATATTTCAAATAATAATGCTTTCAAGGACAACTTATTGTAATTATTGCATTTTGCACTTCAAAGTCTAAAGTAGATTATTCCATGCCAACTTATTATGGGATGAATACACTCATCCAGCAGTTTGGCCTCAAGGGAAAGGTAGAATATTAAATTGCAGATTGACAGAATTCCCATGAGACCATGAATGTTTTTGAAAGCTGCTGTGATAACTTAGTTAATGAGCCTTAACCAGGGGCTGCGTTATCTTTCTGACATTCAATTTATTAGGAGGCAAGGTCCGATCTGAATCTTTCCCATGCATGATTCACAGCGCAATGTGCGCGGTACCGCTGACACCTTTCTGCATTCGCGATGAGAGGGGTTAAAATTTGATGTGCCCCCACGTGCAAAAGTGTTCTGCCCTGGTCATTAGTATTCACTCGGGCAACCCTTCGTTCCCATTTTGAATTGTTTACTATTCACTGTGTAAGCTACCCCCACCCCCATCGCCCTATGCATACCCCCCACCAATGTCTGGAGAATCGTATATTATGTATTGACGTTCACGTCCTACCCTTCTTGTTATGTTTTCTCGTACATGAATCACTCTCCAATAGCTATTGCCTGTATTTCAGTCCCTTCCCCCCCCCCTTCCCCTCCCGATCTCTCTCTCTCGCCTAGTTCCTCACATCAAATGCAGGCAGTTGAGCGGTTGGGGAAAATTGTTCCACATTAAATATTTTCTCTGTAGGAAGCATCAGGCCACGAGGTATGGTGGATGATATTGGTTTTTTGCAATGATCACGTTCTACAGTAAGCGAGATTATCTTTCCGTCCATTAAGCGGGGCTCTGCAGTTCCTGGCTGTCTATCACTTCTGCAGTGTTGTTAAAGGGAATTCATCCATGTTTCATTCGCAACTCAAGTGGAGTCTTTCAGAAATAATCATCTGCATGCAGGATGATCATTCTCTACCTGGAGTTGAAGGTTGCCTGAAGCACAAATGTTGGAAGATTTCATTGAGGGTGAAGTGCAGTGCATTTTGGTGTTCATGTTGGGTTCACCCAAAAATAGACAGTTATCAGCTTTAGAGAAACGTTCCTCATTCTGCCTGAATTCAGTGCAGCAGAAGCACTCATATCGAATTTCATGGGAAACATGAACTTCCATCAGTAGCCAAGGAAAATATATATTTCTGCCACCTGCTGTTGCATCTTGTTTCAAGGTCGCATAATACTTGCTTGACTATTGCGTACCACTGCCATGCTATTGTCATTTTCTTTCAATTTGCATCATTCGCCTGTCTTACTAGTGTTTATAAACTTATCAAACATGCTGTTTATGGTTTTAGTGCATTCCAAAATATTCAATGGCTAATTACCATTGCCCTAAACATTGCCTGAGCTGGTTGCAACACATTTGTTCAGTTTGCTTCATGTCAAGACAGAGTTATATTTATTTTATAGCACAACCTGGACTTTATCAACATTTGGTCATCTTTAAGTGTTTTCAGTAAAATTGTGTTTCTAGCTGTAGATGCAATAGCGATGGATTCACTGCAGTGACCGCAACACTTGGGCAAAAACAGGCAGCGCTTATTTGATAAGTTTATGATATGTGAACATCTCTCGATTTCAGCTTATAGCCACACATTTTGCATCATGTTGAGCTGATGCCTGCTCTCACTATTTGGCACGATTCCATCACCTTGACTTTTAGAGATTAATTCTGCCTGTTTTAGGGTATATGTATTCATTTAGACATAGTTTCTTTCGGTGAGATAAATGTGACATACATGCACACAAACACACACCAGCAGTTGGCATGAACCATGGGCAGGTGGATATTAAAGTTTGAAAGGAGTGAAACTCTTGCACAGCCTGGTGAGCTCTTCAACATTGATCGGGATTGTTTTTGTGTACTGTGTACTTTCTGCTGCACTGATCACCAAAGAAGCAAGGTCAATGGAGTATACTGCAATCTCCAATGACAGCTGATTGCCGAGTCTAGCTTAGGGGGAGCAATTACTTCTTTTTTGTTTGTTTTCATCAACACCACCTCTCTTTCGATCTGTTGCTTTCTTTCTTTCTTTCTTTCTTTCTTTCTTTCTTTCTTTCTTTCTCTCCCTCACTATCTATCTGTCTATCTCTTTGTCTCTTTTTTATCCTCTCAGTTCCCTTTTTATACTTCTCTATCTTTGTTTTACATCGTTTTCTCCATGGGGGATAAGTTGCTCTTAATGAAAAGTAGAGATCGACAGATGATGTGTGTTCTTTCCCCTCTGACGTGTTTGCAGAACCCTGACTTTTTGCACAAATTAGGAGTACCAGGAGTATGCCATGCACAAACCCAAACGTATCCGTAACAAAGATTCATTACTGTTTGTGTCCTGCGCTGCTTGATTTGTTACGACGTCCTCACCGTCTTTCCCTCTTGCCTTTACCAGGAGAAGTAGGAGACTCGGGGTTGTTTTGATGGATGAACGTCCTTTGCCTCACCGTGGTTTGGGACACATGCACTTTTAAGTCCAGCTTGTCCAACAGACTGCAAGGAAGAGGGAAACGACTGGTTTATTTATTGCACTCTGAAGGGGCAGTCCCATATCTAAGTGCTTTAATTCATGGATTGTTCCTCAAACCTTTGACTTAATTCTTAATCTTGAGCTTCCCATTGCTGGAAGATGTTGGTGAAGGAGAGTATACATAAGGGGATCTAGAGGGGGGCACCCGCCCAGGATGCCCTCTATCTTTTTGTTCAAACAAAAGAAACAAAAAAGAAGGAAAGGGGCGTAGGCGCCCCCCTTTTAATTGAAACCCGGAAGTGGCACGAGAACTGGAAAAATTGCGCACTGAAGTGTTATTGGTTTTTTTTGCTTGTCAGCTGATGAAACCCGGAAGTGGCACCAGATATATTTTTTGGCACCCCCCCCTTTTTGGAATTCTTGGATCCGCCCAGGGTATACTCAAGAATCATCATATGGAATATTTATTATACACTGAGCGTACTGTCCCTGTAGCCATACTGCACCACAGGAGTTGTAGTCTGTACACTGTGAAAAAGAGATTTTCATCAGTAGGTAATAGCCATCATGAGTGATGCATTGTAAAATAGTCCTGACATGATATCATAGGCACGTACATATCCATTGTCATTGCTAACCTTTTTTTTTTCCTAGACACAAACTATATAGGAAGGAGCAGCTTTGAAATTGCTTGTAAAAAATAATAATCCATTGCTTTCTTGGTTGTTATGATACATCATATTATTGATCCGTTCAGAGTCGAGAAATGATATTTGAAGTATCCATCATTTTGTGCTGCACTTGTGAACTCGTTCGCTGATGGTCTACGACATCAAGGAAAATATTGATGATAATTATGGTTATTTATATAGTGCTATATCCACATAAGTCCTCAAGGAGCTTCTGAAAATGAAGGTGACACCTGAAGCAGCTATGTTTAACTGTCTTAACTGGTGTCAGTTACTATCAAGTGACATTTATCTTCAATGTCTTAATGAATTAAATTCTGTAAATAAACACCCCTGTTTGCCTAAGGTCACATTAAAAAAAAAATCATTTACTTTTGATGATAATCCTTCATGCCAAAGGAAAAGAGCAGAAGATTTATGATGTAAGCTAGATGCAGACAATGTGCATTCTAATGTAACTTTCACAAAATGTTCCTTGTGATGTTTGAAGATAATTTGTCTGGTAAGTTTGCAAAGTGACAAACCATTACCAAGTAAATTTGTATCTTGTGCAGTAGAAATTTTCAGCTTGCTTAAAAAAAGATATGAAAATTGCCTCTTGGGAGATGGCCATTGACAGTGTACGGAGAAAGATTGAGTAGGGCAACTTGGAAGTTGACTTAAGCAAGATTTCGTCCAAGAGCAAACAGGACAGAGTCCCTCCGTGTGTGGCCGGGTATACTCTTGGGTCTTACATATGTCTGGACGATGGTCCGTTAGCATAAGTCACATGCTGGGCATTGCTCGGCTGAAATAGATACATTTGACGGCAACTCAGCCGGCCCGAAGTTTGATGGGCATACTTTCCAGCGAGCGAGGATTTATCGCGGGGCTGATCTTGTTTTCTTGAACGTGCTCTCCGCCGAACTTGTGCCCGTCAATCAAGCAAGAACTTGCTGGCTTGGGCTCTAGCTGCAGTACCCTGTCCACTGGAGAGATGACAATTTGGAAATTTCTCCCCCTCCCCCCACCCCACCTCCCTCCCCCCACCCCACCTCCCTAATACCTTTAGGAAATGCATGGCTATATTAGGTTTGACTGACATCAATCAACAGGGACTGGGTGGAAAACTACTCTGAAAAGTTCTACACTCAGGGCTGCAAACAGCTGAAACGATTAGGGAGTCGGGTAGTGAGAACACTGTTTGTAGAAAGTAATTCCAAGCATCATTATATTCTCAGTCTACATGGACATTGTC